>NC_072891.1:20057000-20370500 GCF_028858705.1 Grus americana
GCTCCCTTTCGCGGGGCCGCGGGCGAAAAGCCCGCTCCAGCACTAAGGCGACCCACACCGGAGCGCGGCAGCAGGAGCCCCGGCCCGGCCCGGGGCGCCTCTCCTCACCGCGCCGAGAGCTGCTTGGGCAGCCAGCGTTGGGCCGCCCCTTCCCCCACCCGGCGCAGGTGCTTTCCGGCCGCCCGGCCCGCAGCCCAGCGCCGTCTCCCGCCACGGCGGCGCCCCGCGGGCAGCCCTACCTGCGACAGCCGGCCGGCTGGCGGCCAGCAGCAGCGCTAGCAGCAGCAGAGCGGCAGGCACGCTGACCCCCCGCCCGCCCGCCATGCCGCTGCCGCGGCGGGGCCGGAGCCGCGGCCCGACCTGGCACCACCACCACCGGCGGCGGGGCCGGGCGGGGGCGCGTCCCTGGGAAGCGGCGGGAGTGTGTCACCGCCCCGGCCCCGCTGGCGGCTCCCGTGGGGGCCCCGGCCCAGCGCTCCCCGCCCGCTGCCCCGGGACGGCCTCCTCCCTCCCTCGCTCCTTCCTCACAGCGCAGCTGTTCCCGCGTCCCGCCCCCCCGCTCCAGAAACACCGGCCTGGGACGGG
Source organism: Grus americana (assembly GCF_028858705.1). Taxonomy (NCBI): domain Eukaryota; kingdom Metazoa; phylum Chordata; class Aves; order Gruiformes; family Gruidae; genus Grus; species Grus americana. The sequence goes on from NC_072891.1 coordinate 20,057,586, forward strand.
AGACGGGGCAGCGCACCTCCCCGCAGCCCCGGGCTGCCCCTCAGGGGGAGCAGCGGCCCCCCAGCCTTCCTGGGTGGCTGTTTGCGCCGTGGCGGGTCCGTGTGGGGCAGCGCCAGGCCTCGTACACAGTGGTCGCGTTAGCGGTGTCAGGCTGTGCGGCCAGGCTGGGCTGCTCAGGGTTTTGTTGCTCACGTCTAAAAAACCTCCTAGGGGCTCCGGAGCGTCCCTGGGCCGCCTGCTCCCAGGGACAGGCTTGACTCACGGCTGTAGTTTTGTCTTTGCGCCAGTGCCCAGGTGTCGTTGATAGCTGCTGTCAGTTGTCCACCCGCTGTACCCCCGCTCAGCACCCTGCCTGTCAGCAGGAGTAGGCTGCCCTGAGGTGCCCCCAAAACCTTTCCTTCTCCTGGCCAGAGCAGCCCCGTCCCTCATAGTATTTGCATATTGTGCATAAAGAAATACATCATGCTTTGTTATGGATGAAATATATAACAGGTAGACAAAGTATTAGGAGCAGAAACTGAGCTGATTATAACCAATACAGGACAAAGTTTAGACAAAGTTTTGCATTTTGCACCTCATCATTGGTGTCCTGTGCTTGAAAGCACAAGGTTTCAGTTTAGAAAATGTTTTAAAGAGCACGCTTGAACCACTTTGGTATAAGCCACTACCATACTTAATTCAAATATGCAGACGTGCCTTTGGTTACATACATCATCCGTGCCAGGAACGGCCTTGCAGTCACAAAATTTTCTCTGATGTTATCAGCTGGCACGGTGCATTGCAATGTGTCTCAACAGGTCGGATATTTAACTTGTTACTCTTTTACACTTAGGACTGGAATTTGTGACCTGAAATCTGACACTAAGCAAGCAGACTAAGTAACCAAGATAATATTCCAAAACTGCAGAAGAAAGAAAAATGGTGGTGGCATGAATCTCTTTTCTGGGTCAGCCATCTGGTTCTTCTCTTCCTTTGAGGCTTGCAGTCATTTAGTCTACATTTTCCTTAGCAAGTTTTGGCAGGCTTTGCTGTCTTCATGGTTTTAGAATACTGTACATAGCGGGACAGGGGATCCATGCCCAGAGGGAAATTACAGGGAGTGATCTTCATCCAGATATCATTTAACACCTTTATTAAAGATGGCAGAGGCCTAGTAAACTTCGTTCTCTTCAGACTGGCACTCGAAGATTTGTGAAAAACTGAAGAAGGAATTGTAAAAAAGCATCAGTCTAAGATCATAGAATCATAGAATGGTTTGGGTTGGAAGGGACCTTAAAGATCATCTAGTTCCTACCCCCCTGCTGCAGGCAGGGACACCCTCCACTAGACCACGTTGCCCAAAGCCCCATCCAACCTGGCCTTGAACACTTCCAGGGAGGGGGCATCCACAACTTCTCTGGGCAACCTGTTCCAGTGCCTCACCACCCTCACAGTAAAGAATTTCTTTCTAACATCTAATCTAAATCGACCCTCCTTCAGCTTGAACCCATTACCTGTCACTACACTCCCTGATAAACAGTCCCTCTCCAGCTTTCCTGTAGGCCCCTTCAGGTACTGGAAAGGCGCAATTAGATCTTCCCGGAGCCTTCTCTTCTCCAGGCTGAACAACCCCAACTCTCTCAGCCTGTCCTCACAGGAGAGGTGCTCCAGCCCTCTGATCAACTTCGTGGCCCTCCTCTGGACTCGCTCCAACAGCTCCATGTCTTTCTTGTACTGGGGACCCCAGAGCTGGACGCAGTACTCCAGATGGGGTCTCACAAGAGCAGAGTAGAGGGGCAGGATCACCTCCCTCGACCTGCTGGTCACACCTCTTTTGATGCAGCCCAGGACACGGTTGGCTTTCGGGGCTGCAAGCGCACACTGCCGGCTCATGTTGAGCTTCTCATCAATCAACACCCCTAAGTCCTTCTTCTCAGGGCTGCTTTCGATCCATTCCTCGCCTAGCCTATAGTAGTGCTTGGGATTGCAGGACCTTGCACTTGGCCTTGTTGAACTTCATGCGGTTTCCACAGGCCCACCTCTCCAGCCTGCGGAGGTCCCTCTGGATGGCATCCCTTCCCTCCAGCGTGTCGAGCACACCACACAGCTTGGTGTCATCGGCAAACTTGGTGAGGGTGCACTCGATCCCACTGTCCGTGTTGCTGACAAAGATGTTGAACAGTGCCGGTCCCAGTACCGACCCCTGAGCAACAGGGGCCCTACTTGCTTTCGGCAGGACATAGGTTTCTTAAGAAATATAAATCTGAATTTTTCTTTGTTTCTGCAGTTCCTGGGGGAAGGGGATTGGGGGCTTTTTATCATCTTTGGCTTTTATTACTCAAGGATTTCTTATGTCTTGAAAGCATGACAGGACTTGTTTCCTAAAAAAAAAAAATCCTGGTTATGCGGTCAGACAGTCAGAAATCCAGTACATAAAATGTTCTGGTTTGTGTTCTTTCTTCCTCCCCTGTTCCTGTATGCCAGCTGCATGTCCAGTAGTCCACCTCAGTGCTGAGTACTTCTGTGCAAATGGAGAAATCATTTAGCTAGTTGACAGATTCTTTCCTATTAATGATGAAGATCCGCTTGTTTGCATCTGACAGCCTATTAGTCTATTAGTTAAAGCAGAATGCATGATGTTACTGAGCACTACACATCAGTTTCTTTTTATTGGATTTGGTTGGAGAAAGGTTCCACTTAGAAGAAAGGACTTTCACGTGGTACCAGAAACCATTTCAGAGATCAGTTTCTATTAGATTTTCAACCAACAATACTCTTTGCAAATTGCTGCTGCAACCAAGACTTACTTAGGGTTCCCACTAGCTTTCAGCAAATTTAAAAAAAATTAAATAAATAAACCAAACCAAAAACTCTCCACATGTTTTGAAACAACTTCTGTCAGATTTCTTTGGTTTTGGTTAAATTATGCTGGAATTACTGTTGTGGATAAGTAACAAACACCCAAAAGACATGCCTGGATAATTCTGATGAGAAAGATTGAACGCTGGCTGCAAGAAGTCAGGAGAGGTCCTCTGCTAATAATGTAAAGATCTCCAGTTAAATAGGAGAAATTAATAATCTTTAGATAAAGCCATATTAACCTAGCATTTATTGCATTAAAATGACTTCTTAATTTGACATCTGACTTTTAATTGAACACCATATCAGATGGCAAATATTCAACTTGTGTTTCCTGAGTGGAGGCACAGAGTAGTGAACTAAAGCTTCTTAACACTTCAGATACAAATAAGAGGTTACAGATGTATGCTCTGTAGTTTTCATCGAAAGCAAACACAGACCTGCGGTGGTCCATACAGATCCCCAAAGAGCTTGGCTGTAATGACACTAGAGGGAGTCCTGATGCTGCAAGAAAATTTTTTTCCTGTTAACAATTTCTTAAGTAAATAGTGCCTTATAAATGAAAATGTTGTTGAAATAGAGCTTCGGGGAAAATGAAGGAGCCATTCAATTCAGATGGGATCAAACAGTATTCAAGTTCTAAATTCCAAATTTTCCAACGATTCATTAAGCAAGGTAAGTGAATTTAGAAAAATGTCAGTGTTAATAAGAACTTTATTTTTTCAGTAAAGAGGATATTTAAAGTCAGCATTCAAAATGGAGTAAAAGAATCTCTTATATTATTATTCTGGTAATTTAAATTAGAAGTGCCCTGTTCTACAAAATCTGTGCTCTTCTTGTGATCTCTCATTGAAGATTTAAAAGGTAGGCCATGTGGTCTTGAGTTTTCAAGTTAGACAATTGAATTTTTACTGAAGTCAATGGCAGCTTGAAGTTCAGGCTACACATTTGCAATAAAATTAGGTTTTCCAAAAGTGCATAGGTGCATCCCACAAGTTACTGTGGGATGCATGTCCTTAAGCCACTTTAACAGTTTTGAAAATCGTAGGTATCTGAAAGAGAAATTTGCATGCACGCAAGACTGGCAGTCCTCAGTATCTCAGAATGATAGTTTATCCTGTGCCAGTGGGATTCGGAATGCAGCTTGTGCTGTGGGAGGTCATAATACGCAAGCCTAAAGCAAGGCAAGGCTTTCTGCTCTGAATGAAGGAAAAGGATGGCATACACATTCACTATGGATCCAAAGGCTGCCCTTCTTCCCCTTCGTGGCCTATGCCTCCAACTAACACCTCTTAGCCTGCTTCAGGTATTCACCATTCACCCTGTCCCTTCCAAGATATTAGCTCTTGCTCTTCTCCTGATGTTGGGTGAGCTCTATCAGAGAGCTCTGAGATTGCATTCAGGAACAGGTCATCCAGGAAACTAAAATCTTTCTCTCTTTCAGCCAGAGTGGCACAGCATGAAAGACTCATCACAGGAGGCTGCAGGTGCTACTAGGAGGAAGAGTTTTGACTGTTGAAGGCCCCAGAGAAGAAATTGGTGGGATGACACTGGTGTGTAGTGGTGCCCTTTACCTGCACAGCAATAGCATGCCTTTGAGAAGAAGCTGCTAAGTGATAGTCCTTACTGTGCTGCCCACCTGGCCAGCCCAGTGGAGATCCCCAGTGTTGTAATGTTACCAGGGCAAGAGGAAAATCATAGCCGGGCATTTTCTCCCCACAGCTATCCATGAAGTGAGGGCTTAGGCATGCTCCTCCTCCTCTTTTTTGCCCTGTGGGCAGTAAGGCCCATTGCATCAGTTTGCAGCTGTGCGCATACCTACAGGCTGTTCAGTGAAGGACCTGCTGTCCTCATGTTCATGCCTGAATTATCATGGCTGATCAATTACACTAATAGAGGCTGCTACTTCTGCTGAAGAAATACAGTTTTAGAAAAGACATGCAATGAAGAAGCATGAGTATATATTACGATGCTGCCATGGTATAGACTGTGCCTTATTCAGTATAGGATACATGCTAGGAAACACAGGATGGTCTCTGTGTGGTCTCTCTCCTAGTCACAGATCAACATTCCTTAATTTACAGAATATAATACTGAATATATTAGTTTGCATAGTATGTGTTACTGAAATCAAATTATGATTAAACTAAAACAAATGTGGGAAGTGCACCGAGCAATGCAGTAGCCCTAGCTTGTATTATTTTTGCTTGCTTGTTCAGTTTCAGTATGTAGAGGTGTTTGTTTATCACAGGTATTTACTGATACATATATGTCTAAGACTCTGAAACATCACACTGGTCTTAGAAGAAAATCTCATTTGCTCCAAGTTCAGTGTTAAATGTTGCAGTTTAGTGTCCTCTCTTGTGTAAATCCATGTGCAAGTCTCAGGTCTTTTCTTTCAAGGGAACCTATTTAAAGCTTCCAACTCCAGAAGCTTCCTCAGAGATAATCTGTCAGAACTATGAGTCTTGAACAAGATCTTCACCCCTATCTGTTAAAGCAAAACAGCTGTCAGCCAAAAAAGTCCAGCAAAGAAAAAACAGAAACACAACTACAGCAAAACTGTGCAAGTTTGTTGTGGTTTAACCTGTCAGGCAGCTAAAACAACCACACAGCCGTTCACTCGCTCCCCCCACCCCAGTGAGATGGGTGAGAGAATAAAAAAAATAAAAGTACAAATTGTGGGTTGAGATAAAAACAGTTTATTATGAGAGAAAAGGAAGAGAAGAAGAATAATGATAATGATAAAAGAATATACAAAACAAGTGATGCACAGCACAATTGCTCACCACCCACTGACTGATGCCCAGCTAGTCACTGAGCCACGATGCTCCCTGGCCAGCACCCCCAGCTTACATACTAAGCATGACGTGCTATGGTATGGAATATCCCTTTGGCCAGTTTGGGTCAGCTGTCCTGGCTGTGTCCCCTCCCAGACTCTTGCGCCCCTCCTACAGAAGGCTCATGTCTCCTCGCTGGCAGGGCCTGGGACGCTGAGAAGCCCTTCACTTAATTGTAAACACTGCTTAGCAACAACTAAACATCATTTTCATACTAAATCCAAAACACAGTGCTATACCAGCTACAAGGAAGAAAATTAACTCTGTCCCAGCTGAAACCAGGACAAAGTTATCTCAGCACAGGGAGGAAATTAGAATTCAGCTTTTTTGTGGGTCAAAGGAGGCAGAGGAATGTGAAGGAATGGTGCTGAAGAAAATGCTTTCATGCGCCTGGCTTTAGCACACTGAAAGAGAAAAGCAACTCCCCAGAGAGGGCTTCACTTCCAGGGCAGTGGCACGTGGTCTCCTTCAAGACATTTGCAGAATTTAATTTCCAAGGTTTTCCTGAAAAACATCATCTCATTCTATGGCATGGCTGATTTAGAGACTGTCTGGGGATCAGACACTGCAGCAGCACATTTACAAGCAACATATGTCAGAATGCTGAATAAAAATAGAGAAATAGAAAAAAATACTTTATACACTTTTGAGTTTTGTTTTTCTGATGCACTTTGCTTCACTGGCCTATGGAGTTTTACTAATGCTTTTTGGCTTCCGCAGGCTTTTTATGCCACTCTTGCTGATCAGTAACTTCATGATTGTTGTTTGTAACGCAGTCCCCTTTGGTTAGACCCTTACTCTCTAGGAAAATCATTTATATTCATCCACACTGATCTGTTTTTCTCATTTGTTCAGTTTCTTCCAATAACGGTAATATATCTTTCTTTCACCAAGTGAATCCTGGATTAGTGAGAACTGTCCTCAGCATCATTGTTATTATTCTGGTTGAGCATCTGGTGCTTTTTCATGTGCTGCCTTTAACATCACTAGAAGTGAGTGATGTCTTTACAGCCCTTCTGCTCTCATACTCACATGGCTGTCATTCCTGCTGCCCATATTAAAAGGTGCATTTACAAATGCATTTTGTACAGCTTTGCTTTTGAGATTACTTATCAAATTGCAGCTGTACTAAGTTCACACCATTGCTATGCAGAAAGCTGCCTCTTTATGTAAATCAATACCTTCTGTTGGTAGTTGCTTTAACATCTGTATTGGCCTCCTGTCTTACAGGAATAGATCTTACACAGGTGCTGCTGCACTTGCTAAATTATCTCTGGATCATGCTAGCTATTTTCACAGCCTTCACGGTTTTGACTGGTTTGCTCTTATTAAAGCACTTGCATTAGAAGTAATGGGAGCCTCTCTTTTTTCTGTTGGCCATGACTACAGAATAATGTTGGCTGCGGGTGCAAAGTAACATAGGATGGAGGGGACCACCTGAATCATTAAATTCACCCTCCCATCTACTGCAGACATTACCTCATATAATAATTACTGTTACTCGTTTATTGAACTCTGTCTTAAAAACACTCAGATGGCTTGGTCTCACCCCTGTCCTGTACCCGATTCCTCCTTTGCAAAAGTGCCCTGAATGTGATTATTCTAATGGTTAGGAAACTTCTGATTTTCAGCTGAAGTTCTTTATGGGCAGCTGCTATGTCATTTGTGCCAACATTGCTTTTTAATCTAAACAGTTCCCAAACCCTTGGTGCTGAGCTTTTTCCTCAGAGAATTTGTAGATGGCACTCTTTTTCCCCTCAGCCCTCGCTGAACAAGCCTAGCTCATCTATCTAGCCTCCTCTCACAAATTAGGTTCTCAATACCTTCACTGGTATACCTTTTCAGCCTTCTCTTGCTCCCTTTCTGGTTTGAATCCATCTTTCAGAAACACAAGAGACCAGAATAATATGCAGCCATCCAGACCTGTTCGCAGAAAAGCCTTGTCTCACACTTTCCTCTTTTTCTTTCAGAAGGTCTATCTCTGCCTTAGTCCATGGACTGGATTGTCCAATCTAGGGGAGACCCATTTACCTCAAACCTGGCAAAGGAGGGGACAACTACAAGGGCCGACACACAAGATGGCCATCATCATGCTGCTCGCCAGAGGCCCCAGCTTTCTCTCTTTGTGCTGACTGATAGTGACCTCTCAACGATGGCTCAGACCAGTGGGAACTGCTGGACTAGCACCTACGCTTCCCCACGCCAGATGTGTGGAGCACAGCTGGGATTGGTGTGGGTCTTGTGCCACAGCAGGATTTACCACACCTCTCACAGACCTCTCACAGCACCCTGGAGCCTGTGCAGTATATTATGTTCACTATTATGGCTCTTTATTCCCTGGAATTTTGATATTATTGATTTCATGCACCTTTTAGAAGCTGTGTTGTTTTGTTTTTCTCATATCTAACCAAGTTGCCTCATTGCAGCTTTTTCTTGAGGATGTTCTGTCAGTCCTCTGTCACTATCATTTATTTGTCTGGGGTAACAGAAGTGCTGCGCTTCTCACTGCATAGGCAGTTTAGAAACAAGCACAGTCCAATGGGATAAGAAATATGTCTGATGCATGTTGAGGAAAGAGTGAAATGGTAGACTGAGATGAGGCGTGGTGAGCTGGGCTGCAAAAGCGACATTATGTAGAACTGCCTCTAGGTTTTGAATACTTTGCTGATATGTTTCTGTAATGGTTAATAGGGTTAATATTTTATATATAGTGTAGGTTTTGCCACCGAGTTTGGAAGAATGGGATTTGAAGGCTGGGCTGCTGGCTAGGCATTCAGGTGCTTGGGAGCATTGCATTGGGTGAGAGGACCTGGGAAAGTACAGGAGGGATTTTGAGTGAAGAGAACATCAAAAAGACCATCAAAGCTAGTGTCCTTAATGAAGCAGATGCCACACACTAAGTGATGTATGGTCCTGAACAGAAAGGCAAATGATAGTACTAACCTAAAGGCCTGCTAACACCAGCCAAAACATTTGCATTGAGCTTGACAGGGCTGGGATTTAATCAAAAAGCATGACCAGCAGGTCATGGGAGGTGATTTTCCCCCCTCTGCTCTGCTCTCGTGAGACCCCACCTGGAGTACTGCGTCCAGCTCTGGGGTCCCCAGTACAAGAAAGACATGGAGCTGTTGGAGCAAGTCCAGAGGAGGGCCACGAAGCTGATGGGAGAGATGGAGCACCTCTCCTGTGAGGACAGGCTGAGAGAATTGGGGCTTTTCAGCCTGGAGAAGAGAAGGCTCCAGGGAGACCTTACAGCAGCCTTCCAGTACCTGAAGGGGCCTACAAGAAAGCTGGAGAGGGACTGTTTACAAGGGATTGTAGTGACAGGACAAGGGGGAATGGCCTTAAGCTGAAGGACAGTAGATATAGATATCAGGAAGAAATTCTTCACTATGAGAGTGGTGAGGCACTGGAACAGGTTGCCCAGAGAAGCTGTGGATGCCCCATCCCTGGAAGTGTTTAAGACCAGGCTGGATGGGGCTTTGGGCAACGTGGTCTAGTGGAGGGTGTCCCTGCCTGCAGCAGGGGGGTTGGAACTAGATGATCTTTGAGGTCTCTTCCAACCCAAACCATTCTATGATTCTATGATTCTATGAAAAAAGTTTTAATCTAGTACACATAGAAACATGAAGGCATGTTACATCTCGAGGTGACTTGGTCACTGGTAAAAGCTGATTCCTAAGGGCTACAATTTTTTGCAGGCTGGGGGGACAAGTCCTTATATAGCTTCATTTTTAGTAGCTCTGTGGCTAACTTGTCATCCAGCCAGGTTTCCCAATGTTTCCCAGCCAGGACTGTTCCTTACACAAAGAAGAGCAAGATTGTTTTAATTTTTAATCCATTAATTTCCTTAAGGAGGAGGTTGTCAGTGTGAAAAGCTGCTTCTTAACACTTCAGGCATGTTTGACTCATCCTGTCTGGCAGATCCCTCAGTGCCCTCATAAACCCGGTGTGAACACTTTGTTCTGGTGTGTGGTATTTCAACCCTGAGATTACATTTTGGAAGCAGCCTGGTTATTGTATCCCACTCCACTGTCCAGACCAGCTGAACTGGAGCCAGTTCACTCTGCGCTGTTACCACCAAGGAATGTTTCAGTGGTTTGGGTGGCCCCGTGGGAGCTGGGAGAGAGAAAGATAGACTCTGAAACCAACATGAGTTACAGACTTTCCCATCCATAAATGATGTCAGTGATACCTACTCCATTTTATAGAGTGTCTTCACTACTCGAGGTAGTATGCCTGTAGACTACTATATGGGAGGTACTTCCCTACTTTGTGTGTAAGCAGTCCATAAACCCAGCCGTTGTCCACCCGCTGATGGTGTATGTAGTCCCACATCTCACTGCACATCTGCACAGCCACCCGTTCAGATAGGGGCTCTAATATCAGTAACACTGTCGCTTTGTGTTTTTTTCCAACTGTCTGATCACGTGCTAGTCCTGTGTATCTTTTTTAGACTGATGAAAGCTTGCCGTTATTTAGCTAAGAGAACTCAGTACGAAAGCCACAGATGGCAACAAGGTAATCAGAGAGACATCAAGCTTCTCCCTTGACAGCCCATGTTCATGAAGGACTGCTTGTCAGACAAGACATACGAGTCCAGGCCCTGACCAACCGCAGGTGATGGCAGGACTCATCTGCAATGTCTCTCAGTGCAAAATCTCTATCAAATATTATGAGAGCCGGTTTCTCCTTCCAGCTTTTACCAGTCATCTCAGATCTGCATAGTGCTGCTGTCCTTCAGCTGGTGCTTCAGGGTTCTGCTGGGATGGGAATCACTTCACCAGTTTAAGAATGACAGCTTTCATCTGAGCAGGCTTTCCTTGCGCTTTCCCACTGTCCAGACCTGGCAGCAGCACTATCAGCACTAGTAAAACTTGTGCCATTGTTTGAGACTGGGTCTCTAAACTTGCAATGACACTCTAAGCACTAGGTATGGTCCTCCCAGCCTGGGCAGGCTAGTGATACAGTGGTTGAAAACAGCATCTGGACCTTCACTGAACTGTTGCATCGTACAAGTGGACCTGAGTTAGCACTGAAAGCAGAAATAGGGCCAGGTATGTGGAGCACCAGTATTACTTCCCAAACTGTATCCAGGCTGCCCCAGGCTCCTTTAAAGATATGTCTCTCCCCAGGGCAGTTTCAAAGTAAAAATTCTTGACAGCAGCATCACTGGAGTCAAAAGCAAGCAGAGATGGGTTGCTTCAAAACAGAGGGAGCCGGGATGCTGATGGCCGGTCAGATTTCTGTCAGGAATCAGGAAGACCTAGAAAGGATTGTGGGACTGGATAAAGAATAGAGAGAAAGAAATGTTGACAGACAAGGAAAAGCAAAAAAAAAAAAAAAAAAGTGTGAAGGAAAAAAGAGCAGAAGGGAGAGAAGGGAAAGAGTTCCTTCCTTGCCTGTACCTGCCTTGCGCTCTGCCCTGCAGGCAGTAGGTAGCTGTATATGTGTGGCTACAATACAGATACCAAAAAGAAAAGCAAGTATCCTAATGAATTAGGGAAGAGGTTTCACTGATCATTTATTTTTACAGTCTGTCAGCATTTTCCCTAAAGCCAGGGTAATCCAGAGAGTTTTTAATTATTTCATGGGCAGACCCCCGAGCTTCCAGTTGCAGTCCTGTTCCCCTTCAAAAGAGGGGAGCTTCTCTTCCCTCTTCTTTATGCTCACAATGAAGTGTAATTTTCTGAGGCTCTAGTTTGTATTCTTTGCACAGAAGAACAATACTTTTTATTGTTACATAATCTGGCCATGGTTCTTCTGCAAACGCATTAGCTTTTAAGCACAGCATGACTTGTTTATTTTGGCTTCTTTACTCTTTTTACCCAGCATATGAGGAAAATAGATATGCATCTCCATTGCATTCTGCTCAACTCTGTATTCACACCACATTGATCACTGTGATTTTCTGAAGACACTCTTGCTTCTCCTGGCAGGGTTAATCTTGCACTGCCAGTGAGAATCCTTTGAGGTAGACATGGACCAAAACATCCTAAAAGTAGAAAAAGCTTTGCTTTCCCAGTATTGCCCCAGTTTTCTCATTAACAGTGGCAGAAATCAGTCTAATCTAATACGATTCCTGTGATGACATCTCAGGCCTAACTACTTGTGTGGGTGTTTCCTGAGGAGCAATCTGCCCACAGAGTCCAACTCCCTCCTCACTCCTACTGATATGGCACCACTGGATCCAGTTAAACTCCAGTGTTTGAAAATTGCTGACAATGAGAGCCCACTGGTGTGCGTTTTATGGGTCTCTGTAGTTTTTTCCAACCCACTCCTGACTGCACTTCAGGGCTGTAAAATTGATGCTCATAAAATATAATGCTCAAGTGAGATTTTTTTGTAGTTCTTAAAGAGTGTAGAGTTTTGAAAGAAAACAATTGGTTGCATTCCTTTGTGCAAATGCGGTTTTTCATATGGAAAAAACAGAATTAGTCATTTGATAGCTGACATTTGAATAGTGTTATGTTGCAGATAGTCATTTTTCCCTTAAATACGGTGTGGAGGCTTTCTTTTTTTTTAAGAAAACCACAGCTTTCAGCCATGTGATCCAATGAAAATAATTAGAAGTAGGAAAGGGACTCCCCATGGATCTTAGTGATCCAAGTCTCTTTGACTACACAAGTACCTGCTGCTTTCACCATCAGAATCCATCTATTGTAAAAATGTACTTAACATTTGGGTTTGCTCACAGAGGTAGTTTTAATCCTGCACCTGACAGTCAAACAGGGATTTTGGCGGTATGGGCAGCCTCAGAGCTGTATTTTGCAACTGCTCAGAATTCCCTGAATGCAGTATGACTTCAGAAATAGACCCATTGAGAGCGTTACTTTCCCTGATATATAATCTTCTTTATAAGATATTCCACCATCTGTGTAGCAGTCCTCAAGAGGGAAGTAATAACAAAGGGTGAAATTTACTTGTTCTGTTAGTAATTATCATTATTATTCTCCTCCTTTGATGCTATCGCTGTGCAGGGCATGGATGGCTGAGCTCTCCATCGTCCAGCAGAAAGAAGGATTTCCCCTGTGCTTCCAGTCCTTTTCCCTGTTGGGCATCCAGTATCTCCTTCCAGTTCCAAGACAAACTGCTGTGTGGCCAGTTGTTTTCAAAACCCAGGCAGCCTCTTCACCTGCCGAGAAAATGGAGTTAGGAGTTGTACACATCTTAACCAATGGGCTTCACATCTTGCCTTTGTCTTGAAACTTAATACTGTCCAGTTGCTGCTGGTTTGGATGATCAGACTAAGCAATTATGTAATTTTGACTGTTTAACACCTTCCTCATTATGTTAATTTTCAGTGGAAAGACTTGCAGTAAAAGGTTGATGTTTCCCAAAGAAACCACAAAGTCACCAGCTATTTCTATTTGTGAAATCAGAGAGTAACTGTGGAAGCTCACATACGCTGGCTAGTGAGGATAGGCACACGTCAGCACCGATTGACAGGCACAAATATCAGGCAAAGAAAACGTTTGAAGTGTGAAAGGACATGCTTTGGAGACCATTGAGATTTATGGATAAATGTCTGTTAATTAATCACTGGAATAGGAACGCTACAGTGATTTGCTTTTCCATGGAGAACTTGTGAAAGCTTATATCAGACTAATCGGATCCCAAGTCCAGCTGAGATGGAAATTGTCTCAGTTCTGATTCAGTGAGCGCAGCGATGCTGATTTACACCATCTGAGCATCTGAGTTAGTGTTGTTGCATGTAACCATGGTGAGAAAGGTATATTCCAGTGAGCTGACAAAATAACATAGCACGATGGGGTTTAATTCTTTTTTTTCTGGTAATACTATATCATATCATATTATAGAGCCTTCCCATAGAAAAAAGAGAGCTCCTCACTTTCTCTTTGTCTCATTAACGTTATAAGCAAAAGCAAGAGTAATATGAGAAAGAGATACAGAAATACGGATACAAATTTGTATGAGTAACTTTTACAACCTTGCTGTGTCCCTTGTTGAGACAGGGACACAGCAAGTTGGTATGTTTATTTATCTGCAAATATTTTGGTAAATTCCAGGAAATATTACCTACTGCTCTTGTCAAAAGATGAAAATCTAAGAGTACTATATATCATTCATTTGCCAGTGTGAAAGTGATTCATTCTTTATTTTTCCGATGCTTCATTCACTCTTCTCATCTTGGCTTCTCCAGATATAAATTTGAAAATATATGCAGTCCTTGTCTAATTCTCAGGGTTGTTTTGGTACCTGGATGAAGTTCACTAGAAGTTTTAAGTAATTCTTAGGAAGCATGCAAGGCAGTCACATTGTTCTTGCAACAATGGAGAATAATGCTTAGATTAAAATTGTCTGATATCTTTCTTTGTTAACAATTTTCTGAAAACACTGAGAACAGTCAAAGAAGCAGTTAGCTCTAAAGTATTTGTTCCTTGGTCATGTGTTTGTAGAATGGTGTGAATGGTTTGATTTTTCAATTAGGGGGCTAAACCAAAATAAATTGGGAGGGGGCAATATTTGGGGTCTACCTTAGGAAAAAAAAATGCTAAAAAATGTGGTGAAATTAAATATTTTGTTAGATCCAGAAACCAAACCTTTATTTCATTTTCAGCAGTGTTGGGAAGTAAGCACAGTGAAACAGAGTTTGCTTGCTTATAAGCATGTGAATGTGGAAGCATTTCTTCTAAATGGCAAGCAGATGAGCTTGCCCACTTTATCACAACAGCACTGATTTCTTCTTTCTTGGGGGCAGCAGGGAGAAAAGGCATCTTTAAAACTTCTCTAATTGCATTTAGCTGAACTTAATTTTAATCATATCTTTTAGCTTTGGGTTTGTATGGATTTGTATGATTTAATCATACAAATCATACAACAAAGAATACTTCTAAGAACTCGTAAGCCAAAAATAACAACTCTATTGCCGACACAAACTCCCCTTTCCATCCAGCTCTGGCAAATACTTCCCTTCCTCTCTTTCTCCTCTTGGCCAGCCATGTCATCCAACAGGACCGGAGGTTGGGGTCTGAAATCATACAGGCAGGCAGCTGGGAAGAAAGGAGATAAAAGCATTTTAGGTATGTAGAGGACAGAGATGTTTTCTCTTGTTCCTTATATACTTTCTAAGCATCCTGCCTGCCTTAGAGGGAAAAGACACCTTATCTGCCAACCAGCTTTAATGTCTTTCAAACTGATATCCTCTTCCTAATCCAGTATTTGGAAAACTGGAATGCCGGTTGGCAGTCCTGAAGTGTCATTTCAAAAGAACATTTGAAATGGTTTATTTAGAAAATTTTAAAGTTACCCATCTTCAATTTTCTAAAAATAAATAAATTCTCTCCTTTTTTTCATTCTGAAACTGTTTACAGAATCAACCTGAACTGTACCAATAGCTCCATCCAGCCCCAGTGGTGCCTTTTTTTAAGAAACTGAATGTCTGCAGCCTGCTCTAGTGCTTTGTCAGATCCCAAATATCATCTGCAACCTGCCAGCCACTGACTTACATCTTGATAAACGGTGTTTTTCATTCCATGTGAACTGGGTTTTGTTCTTGTTTATACCCACCGGTATAGAACAGCTCCTATTGTCCATTGTTCCCTTATGTACTTTCAGAAAACCCGTTTGTTTCTGGCAGCCTTCTCTTCGAGGAATGTGATACAGTGCACAGATAAAAGCACAAGCATCTGTTAAGATGATTGGCATTATCCTGACAACAGTGTAGAAATTGTCTGCTTGGGATGGCAGGCAGGCAGGCATAGCCAAACAAACTTAAGAGTAGCTTCCATTTGCAGTAAGTACGATAAAGCATATGCTTTAATTCAAGGAGACTGTGCAAAGCTTGCTGCTTATTTCCTGTGCTTCCTACATGGCAGTTGTGCACATGGTGATTCATTCAGCAGGAGCTGACATAGGTGCTAAGCTCCAAAATACTTTTGAGGATAATAGTATGGGTAAAGGAAAAAAAAACAAAAAACAAAACAAAAAAACCCCCCACAACTAGTTCTTCAAACATTAGTTTGTTATTGGGAGCTTCAGGGAATGTTTGTGATCCTAGAAGCTGCTACTTGACGGACTTCAAGTGTTGATGCTTTATTTCAGTCCTGAGTGATGGAGGAAAGTCTCCCGAGTCATTGGTGCTATTTCAGGCAACACTAGGAAAATTCTTGATGTTTTCTCATTCAAGCTTTGACCTGACCTGACCCTGCTTAACTTTAAAATCTGACAAGCATGGTC
The DNA here is from genome assembly GCF_028858705.1 of Grus americana. NCBI lineage: Eukaryota > Metazoa > Chordata > Aves > Gruiformes > Gruidae > Grus > Grus americana. Next base: position 20,073,464 of record NC_072891.1, read on the forward strand.
TGGAATTATTTTTCTGTAGCTTTAGGCCTTCTACTATCAATGTTAGTCCTCTGTTCAAAGATATATTGTTCTGTTTGGCTTTTACATAGCTGATTTTGCCTTGGCATCCCTAAAAATATTTCTGTAGGGAAATTTGCTGCAAACTGACATCCTATGTGTTTTTCCTGTTTCTTTCTAAAATGTAGCTTTGATAAGGAACCAAGAAGCTTCACTGGTGTCTGTTGAAATTCACTGCTGTGTTTCTGCAATATTTTTTAGTCGTTATTCTTCATTTGCTGGCTGGATTCAACAATATAACCTTCCTGAAAGAGACCAGCTGTTACTATTCCTTCCATTTTCTCCTCCCCCAGTGTTTTATTTTCAGTTTTGTAATGCAAAATGCAAGAAATCCTTTTAGATGCTTTCACCAAAGTGTCAAATTCCCTAAACATCAGCAAGCGAAATAGCTGTGTAGTCTTCTGCAAGACCCCAGTCCCCAGCACTTCCATAAAATCGTCAAAGCAAGATGATTGGCATGCAAACCAGGGAAAGACTGTCTCCCATCACTGATGTTTCTCTGTGGGCTGCACAGAGATATCAGGTTGATATTTTGATAGATTGCAATCTGTTTTCAGCAGCTGACCCAGACATAACATCATCATTTCCTGATTATATTGATATGTGTTTCTATTATTTGCTTATTTTGCGCCTTGAGAAACAATTCCTTTTTGTTGTTAAACTGTAAACAGCATTGCTAGGCCTCATATTAAATCATAATTATTTACCATGCTGTTCACGCACCTTTGTCCCTGGGGAATGTGGTGACGTGAATTTACAGGAAGATCGGGGTATTTCTCACCAACAGTTTCCTGTTATTGATATGCTTTTGTTTAGTTGTGATCTTTTTTTTACCCTTTCAGGTTCTCAGGGGAAAAATAAACAGGCACATGACATTAATCACAGTCCTTGGGTATCGTATTGGAGGCCTCACAAATACTTTCAATGTGGAATTGTGAACTAGGTTTGGATCTTTCGAAAACACCAATGACAGGTTTTTGTTTATTAGTACTTAATCTCCTATTCTGTTTAATGATTCCAATAATTCTTAAAAATTCTTTTGTGATTGTGTTCCCTTTTAGAAGCCAGAAGGGTTCAAAAGTTTATGAAGTCAACCTTGAACAGTTTGCATCTATGTGTGTAGATTTGCATAATTGGGCTAAGTTTCCATTTGAGACAAAACATGGATCACGGAGGTAATTAAAAAATTTAGATTCCTTTCAGCAAATACTAGCAAACATGGCCAAAAATGGTTTCTTTGAGATGGTTTGCCAGGTTCTTTTCTTTATAGGCAAATGAAGCCCATATTCTTTCTACAGAAAGATAGTGTATGATAGGGTAGTTATCTAAGACATCTAACACATAGATCTTAAATCTTTTTCACTGGCTTTGGCTATCCTTTTATTTTGGTCTCTATGGACGTGCCGTACACTCCTATCAAGTGACCTTTGCATAATGTCTTGATTTTGCAATAAGGGACTAAAGCAGGGCAACCAAGAAATTCAGTGTCAAACCATATTTTGGGAGGTTTCGATTTTTTTCTTCCTAGTCATTGTAGAAATATTGTGGTAAAAGGCAAAATGGCAGCATGTCCCAGAGAACCCACACCAGGAAGACCACCAAGGGATAGATTAAAACAAACCATTAAAATAAGCTCACAAGTAATGTAGTAGTTACTCAGGTTCACTACCAAATTCTCAGGGTTTAATATTTTTGTTTCATGTATTGTTAAGTAGCATCTTTCTGAAAAACTGTCTTGTAAGATTTAGAGCAAAACCTCAGAGTCAAAACTAGGTGTCCACATCCTATTAGGGGCTGCAGATTTATTGTATATGGTATGTAGTGTTCTGCTTTGAGCATGTGACACAATTGTGTGCCTTCGTTACTGCTGCTAGCATTAAGGACTGCTAAGAATAGGCCAACAAAAGTTGTATGTGACGTAATATGAAGAAAAATCTGTTATATGACAGCGTGCAGAGGTTTTTAATTACCTTCCTTTCTACTTTTGTCATATTTAAGTTCTGGATAACCTGTAGATTTTATTTGAATTCTTAAAATACCCAAATATTCTCTTTCTAGCAGGCTATGTAATCCAAAAGACACTGGAAAAGTTTCTCTATGGCCATGCACAGTCCTGCTCCCACTGGATTCCTGCAAATTTGTCCTCATCTGTAAGCTCAGCCAAGTGAGATCTGGCCGCTTTTCAGATGAGGAAATTCTAAGAAATCTCAGGTTATTAGGTTGTTCTAGTTGTGACATCTCATCCTCTGGACTTCTAGGCCTTGAAAGTAATTTGTTGGTTCCATTAGTGAGTCAGATATATTCCCTCCCAACGGCATCAGTTTAAGATTTCACAACCGGAGCAAAACAGCTTTCTCTTTCTGGAAATCCCACCGGAAAAAAAGAAGTCAAAAAACCACAAATGTTTTATTAAGCAGACCATAACAAAGCTTCCTATTTGATTTTGTTCTCTAAGCACATTCATCCCTCAAAACATGAAAGCGTTCATTCCCCCAAATCAAGTTCTTTCCATTCCAAGTGAAGCTCAAGACTAACAGATGAAGTCCCCAGTGCACACACCGGCAAGCTCGCCTCCCACTCTCTGATACCACCCTTGAAGACCGTGGGTGCTGTGTTCTCTCCCAGCACATAGACCTCTAGATTACGGTCTCCTGCTACTTTTTTCCCAGCACACTGCTTTTTTATCAGCGCTTGTTGGGATGTCAGCTTGGAGTTCTGTACCTGTGCACTGTGCCCTGGCTGTGCGTGAGCAATTGTGTGGTCTGAAGAAAACTGTGGGTTAACGTTTCATTCATACAGCTGATGTATCCTTTCACCTGCCGCCAGAGCCGACTGACCTGGTGAAGATGGACTCAGTTGAAAAGTTTTAGAAATTATTGAAATGCCTAATTCCCTAGTCATATCCGCAGTTACTCACGCTCTGAACATGCAGAGTTTTAATACAGTTCTTCCTTCCTCGGTAAGGGTTTAAGATAGGGATCTAGATCTTCTATTTCAGTACCAGACAGGACGGAAGGAAGTCAGAATTATATTTCATCCAAGATGTTTCAGGTTTTTCATTCCTCCTGGTTTGGTGTTTGGGATCAGTCCTCAGCAGAGAGGAAGAGAAAGGGTCCATCGTTCCTCTGTGTCCTTAAGCGTTTTGTTGCTGTTGTTCCTCTATAGTTCTTGCTCTCTGCTAACCATCTCAGGAGCCATTTCCACCAAGATGCTGAGACCAGCTTGTACTTTGTTATATCCCTCTGAAACCCTGGTTAGTGATTTTGATATTTTTAGTATCTCACAGGAGAATTTTTATTATTATTCTTTCATGCCACAGTAAAAAGTTATTTTGTTGTTAAGTGCTTCGGGGAAGCAGAGATGTCGAGCATGATCATTGCAGAATCACGGCACCAAATTGGAGTGCCTTTCCCTCTACATGGATGCTCGTGGCCACTTGGGTTGGTTTTATATTTGACTAACTGATTGTTTTCATATTTGTCACACTTAGGAGGACAAATGTTCAAGACAACAGACAAAGGATAGGTGGTCAGAGGTCATTGTTGGATAAAAACGCTTATTCACAAACCCTTTCCCATTTTCAGAAATACGCAAATTCTGGAAAACTAAACTTTCTTAAAAGCTCACAAGTCTCTCCTGTTTCCACTGTTCAATATCTTGTTGAAAAAGATTAATTTCACCCAGGACATACACTTATCTATTAAATCAGCAGATATTTTACATATTCTTCTTCTTCCCTAATGACAACTCTAGAATGTTCTTATTACTTCCTGCTGGTCAAATAACACTAAAAAGGCCCTGATTTTCTTGCCACTGCATTTTTGCTTTGCATGATATTTAACTGGTCAGGCAGTTGGACTAGATGATTGTTGTAGGTCTCTTACAGATGAAATAATCTATTCTATTCTGTTCTTCTCTGCTTTGTTCTAACTTCCATTCACCAATTGCAGGGCAATGTACTCCCTTGATGAGTTCAAGCACTGTGTCATCCCCATGATAATGGTTCACTATTTCCAATCCCTATATAGCTATAATGCTATTTTAACATAGGGGCCAGAAGAATACTGTGGTATTTATCTCAGTTGAAAGCGTGGGGTAGTATTCACCTGACCTAACTCAGACAACTGCAGTGCGGACACCCACTGCTGAGCTATTCTCCCTAGTTACCCTATATAATCCATAGAGAAAAATAAGTTGAGTGAATTCCTCCCACCCTCTAGAGGACACCAAGAGTAGGTCAGATGAGTGCGTGCAGTTGTTGTGACTGACCTAGGTTTAGGAGCATAGAGGTTTAGCAGGAAAGCAAATGACACTGCAGCTACAGCTGTACAAAGCCTTTAAACACCAAATTGTGGAAGTGGTCATTGGAGGGGACACCTGGAGGGCTTGAGTCCAACCTATGCCTCCAAGCAAGACTCACCATGACTGGATCAGGTCAGCCATAGCTTTGCGTAGCCCCATGTAGCCCTGGGACTAGCACACACTAACTGGCCACACTATTAAGCTCTCTTAGACTAGTGTCTTGGTCTCTGCAGCATATGTCTGTCTAGTGTTGTAAGCCTGACTCAAAAGCCTAGTACTGCATGTGCATCCCCTTCTCACTGTAGCAGTTTTTCATTGTTGCTGGGCTTCTCGGCATTGTTCATCATGTAAGTCTGATTTAGCCATGAACTCAAGCACACAGCGGTACCCAGCATGCAGTAGGCAGTGCAAATGGTGCAGTAGGCAGTGCACAGGGAGTGCTCCTGCAAATGTCCACTGGTTGTGAAATGAATGCTCTGAGGGCTCAGCCGCAGTTACAAGGAACTGCAGATATATTCTGCCTTTGAGATGCAGGGTGCAAACAGCAGGTCAGCCTTAGGTGCATCTATGCACTCTCTTAGATTCCTAGATAAGTTCTCAGTTTTGCAATTAAAAAGTGTTGCTGAGAGGGCAATTACACAGGCAGGATTTTAGATATGCAAATGCCCATGGGTGAAATGTGCAGCCCTCTTATCTGCTGTGTTGTTTGCAAACAGAGCAGCAGTGTCCCTTAGTATGTAAATCTGACTGTTCTGAAGGTAAAGGTAGGCTGAAGTTAGACCTGAAAGCCAAGTGTAAATCCTAGAGTTACCAAGGCTCTCAAACCTATTGGCAAATGTTTCCCTGCAGAAAGCCTGGTCACATTGAGACACTGCTCAAACCCAACACAGAGAGAGGGAAAGTGAATATAAAATCACTCTGCTCTGTTTAAGAATTCCAGTGGCAGGATCACAGGTCCCAGAAAAAGTTTCCAGGTCCTGAAGACGTTTCAGCTGTGGTGATGTCCTCTGCTGACATATTTAGCCAGTGAAAGCTGAGTCACAGCAATCAGGAGACTGACATAGAAATGGGAGCGTTTGAGTGCAGACACCCTTTCCTTTTTATTCCAGAGGTGTTTACGGTGTCGCACACCTGTGAGATGCAGAGCACTGTCATCTCATGCAAGGAAATATTTCAGAGTACTTTTACAGTTGCACATTTGAGTAGAGCTTATAATATTACTTATATGCTTAAATTTAAACACCAGTCGGAAAGCTGATCCCACTGGAGAACTGAGCTCCCAGCCATTGAGGTCTACCACAGAGAGTACATTTTTAAAACATAAAACCCCACTATCTTTTCTCTTGCAAAATATTTATTCTTGCTTTTCCTAAGCTTTGTTTTTCTCCAACATTTTTCAGATATTGGTGCCAATGTCATTTTACAATGATTTTGGCTGAGACTACAATATATTAAACTCTTCCTCTCCACACAAAACAAACAAATGAAAAGAGAAACAGAAAATCCTTTATCTGTTGTCTTTTTTTTTCCCAAAAGTAAATAGTTACCCATTGTTATCATAACCACAAATCACTCACGAATGTTACCAACCACATTGTGGGAAAAATGAAGAACAAAATAGATGCCACTTAGTAGTTCTTACTTTAAAAAGAAAAAAAAAAAGTTATCATAGCAATATGCATTGGTTTTATTTATAGAACTTAACCTTAAAGTACAAAATGCATATTTGCACTTAGAGTGAATTATGGTATGATACAAAGATGAGTGTTTTTCATAATTTTTTCTCTGGATTTCACATAAAATTCAGCAAGCTGCAATTGAAAAAGATGTTCAGCAGAATCCAAACCTGCAATGTTCTCAGCTAAAACCAGGACACCAGAGCACTTTGCTGCTGCTTTCAAGAAAAAATAATACAATAATTCTCAAAAATATTGAGGTTGCATCGCTTGCCGATTCTATATTTGATCCCACCTGCTTTCTTACATTGCACTTTCAACTCCCCATATTCCACCCAGTAAAAATCCTATTTAAGAGATTTAAATCAGCATCAGCTCAGCAACATGTTTTCAGTCAAGGTGGTGGAACACGAGTACAATCCCAGGAAAGTTTACACAAGTGGAGAAATTATTCTTAATGACAAGAAATGAGCAGAGCACTTGGCTCTTTCCTTTGGAAATCTTTGGCATTGTGGTTTGAACGAATTGCCACCCTGCGGTGGGCTAGTGCATCATGCTGACTGTTGGCTGTGAGCCTGAAGAAAATTGCCAACAAAAGCCTTAGTGGATATGCAATTATTTTGGATAAAGAGTCTCCTGTCAGTGGAGCTTATTCCACTCTGAACTGTTTTGAGCAATGCCAGCAAAAGTATTCTCTTGCTCAGGTGAAGAGATGTTGCTGGTATTGCTAGAACAGAAAGCCTTTTACATGCAGACAGCCCAACACTGTGGGTGCAGCATGCGCTGCCGGTGCTGCACAGCTGCAGAGATGGTGGGTGAGCCCTGGGGGATGCACATGGCCTGGCCGGTCCCCCAGTGCCTGTTTTGATGGTTTCAGATTGGCAGCAAGAAGAACAGACTTCAGAAGGACCCACTTGTCAGCTTCCTGCCAGGCTGCTTCATGGGTCCTCAATCCCTTAACCCACGCACGCAAGAGAATTACTGGTTGTGTTCATGTCACCGGCTGGCATCTCCAGCCCAGGAAGGGCCACGATTGCAGGTTCACACTGCCAGGTCTGGAGGCTAACTTCTGCACAGCCCTCGTTGCTCCACCCAAAGAATTTTCAGGAGGGCTGTGAGTGACATACAAGGGGGGAGCCTGGACAGGGTTTGGGAAGCATGTGTTGCTCAGTAAGCAGCGTGCCTGGGAGGAGGGAGGCACAGCCGGGTATAGGACCAAAGCACTGGCAGAGCAGGCGCACCTTGGGGAATGAAAGGAAAAAGGGAAGTCAACGTGGAAGGAAGTAATGTGACACACAGAACCTGGCCAGGGCACAACCTGGTGGGCAAAGATGAGACATTGCTGGGTGTAGCTTTTTGGTTCTCTCTTTCCTCCTGATTTATATGTTTGCTTGTTTTTATTTCTCCCCAGAAGTTCGAGTGTGGGTGTGAAGTCAATGGCAATGGCTCTTCTCCCAATCGCAGAAATACTCTACAGGATTTGGGATTTATACTTCCAACTTGCAAGACACAAAGAAAGTTCTTTTCCCAAACTGATGCCTCATTTTAACAAAGCAAGTATTAAAATAAAATCTCAAGCATAAGGACATTTGCTGTTCAACCGGTAATGAGTGTCTGAGTTTAAATGAGGTTTCTGGCTTTTTTTGAAATGTACTTTATTAGTAACAGACTATTTCTCAAATATAACTTTTCACTGAATCATTTATTTCAAACAAGAGGACAGCATCCTGTGGCTGATGAAAACATTTGAAAGTGCTAAGTGTACAGATCAGAAAGAAAAATATTTACCTTTCATGAAGGCGTGATGGCAAGGAAAAGATTCTGGAGACATTTTCAGCTGCTGCTTAGAAACTTGGCATCACAGCCAAGAGACTCGTTCTTGCAGTCTTTACACCCCTCATACAAAACCCCACTTGCCCTTCTGTAAGCACTTACTGGGGAAGCACTGCAGAACCAGACCCATTCATCCTCAAGGAGAGAAATCCTAAGGTATAGGCTTAGGTTTCAAAAAGTGACAAATGATTTTCAACATCTCAAGGATTAAACTGAGTCTGTTTCCAGCTGTCCCCCATCTGGTGGGTAAACCCAGATATGTTACATCGGTACTTTGGGTCTCACTTTATTCCTCTTTAAACAGGAAAGGGAAATGTGCTTTAAAGATAAAGATGCAATCATTATACAAGAAGTAATATGGCTATTATTTTTTTATTACAAGTGTAGGACGTAGTCATTGCACTGTAATGTTAAAAGTTTCATGGATTGAAACACTGGCTCTATGTTTCTTCTATTTTTTTCTGGTTTCTTTATTGCATGTTCCAGATCATGGAAGGACACTTACCCTTACCAGGAAGAACTGGACAGAAATAGTATAAAGAAGTAAACATTTTAAATTTAATTGAAGAAAATAATTTAAACCTGTGGTGTAGGAGGGGGAATAGATAATCAGTTTTAGAATGAGATGTCATTCTGTCTTACAAAATTGGAGGAGAATGAGATATGTTTTTTCTGCTGAAGTAACTTTCACTGCACCCTGGAAAAACATCTGTGGTGATAAAAATATATAAAAGAACTTTTTATAACAAGAATTAGAAAAAATGCAGACAGGAAGAAACAAATTAGCATAATAGAGAGGCTGCATTTACTTTAGCCCAGCAAGAGGCAAGAAAAGAACACTAAATGGGAGCTCAAAGAGCTACTCTAATACAGACAGCAGTAATATATGACATGTCTGTGTGTGTAACCCATACTACAGAGCCATACAGAGAGTATCAGTGAAATCAAACCACAATTATGAGTTACAGGTGTGATACATCACTATGCATGTTAATTATAGCTAACATTTCAAGTATACCTACATGCATATGTGCATGCTTAGCTGCTGGGGTTTATATACGTGTGCTTTTCTCAGAGCAGCATGGGTTTGCACAGCCTCGCACAGGACTCGGACTTCTTTGTACCTCACTCTGTGTAAGCTCACAGGAAGACACTGTCTTTGTCCTAAAGCATTTTAATGTCTACCTAGAAACAATGGCATGAAACAAAAGGAGGGAAGCAGAGAGGGAAAGGGACAATGAGGTCTCGCAGTTACGTGAGTCACCTCCATGTACAATAGAACTGACCTGAATCATCTGAAGGCTCCTTGGGTAAATAGCTTTGCTGTCCTGGCACGTGTCCGTGTCCGGGCAGCTGGTGCTTTTACATGGCTTTGATGGTCTGTCTATTCAGTTTTTGTTCTGATGTGGAGGATGTTGTTTGCATTGTAGGAGAAGGAGGCCTGGTTTTGAGGAGGGAAACGGGACTTCCAGGTTTCCATGCCACTGCAATGAGTTTGGGAAATAAAATGAAAACTAGGATATACAATGTTTTTTACAGCATATCTGAGGAATACAACAGGAACTGATATTGGTGTCATTATCTGTCCTTCTGGAATTTTCTGCTTCTGCAGTCCCAGCAGGTTCAGAGATATATGTGGGCAAGGGCTGTGGAGAGGATCCTCCTGTGATTTGAAATCAATAAAATTTAACTGCAGATGACAGTCAGTCAGCATAATTCATGGGCACCCTCTGTCTTACATGCAAACACACTTGTGTGAAAAAATATTGGTTCCCAAAATATCTGTGTGAACAAAAATATTTTCACATGAGTCTTCCTGAAGAAATAGTTGTGAAGATGCACCAGTCTGCTAGATGCCAATATCTGTCCAGAGCTGGAGGAAACATTCATAACTGTTGTGCAAACTTGCTGAGCTGTGATAAATCAAACTGCAGCAGTAGCCATCTCATGCTCAGAGCTTCTTCGTTAAAATTAGAAGGCTCTAGGATACAGAGATAGTGCACACCCTGCACTGTAATGAAGCCTGCCCTGTACCAAATCATAGCAACCAGAAGTCAAACTAATAGACATCCTTCTTCTTTTTCAGCCATTGGATGCCTGGAGGTCTGCCTTGCAAACATTCTGAAAGCTCTTTGTGAAAGAGGATGATCCAATATGTAGGTCACTAACCTGGTACCTGCAACAGCTGGCTGGAGCCATTGCTTTGGCCTGGGGTACCAGCGGGGTCCTGGCTGGGACGCTTGGCCTCCTCTTTCCTCAGCCTGCTGCCTGCAAGCTGCAGTGCCTTTCTGTCTATGAGTGCAGCAATGGGGAACACACTAACGACTGCGAGATGCTCGTGAAATGGTGGAAGAAGTGCCACAAGATGGTGAAAGGGTTTTGTAATACACAGGACTCCCTGTTGTTGTTTTCAGAAGAAAAATACTCCTACCTGCTCAGTGCAGATTCAGCTGAGTTCCTGTATAAACAGCGTCCAAGCTTTTTACAGCACAAGAGCTACAGGTAGTTCATTTGCTATTTCTCCGTATATGAGCACTGCCAGTTGAACTCTAAATGCTTCTGTCTCCTTCCTTATTAAGAGTGCTATTTATAGCCCCTCTGGCTGCATTCCACCTGAAGGTCAGATTGTTTACATGGAGTGAGGATATATTGTGTTTTTCTAAATAGAGAGCACATTTTTTGATTCATAAAAAAAGTTCCCTGCACAACATAATGGACAGATCTTGCTTCTCACTGGCAACAGAGGCCTGGCTCCAAATACAAGGAGTTCCAGAGATGGTTGAAAATCTGGGAAAGTACAATAAGGGTATTCACATGCATGCAGGAAAGTAAAGAACATCCAAATAATAAACACAAATAAATACAGATAAATGCAGAGGCATTCAATGTTTAACCCAGGTTTATGTTTGTATTTCTTGCAGTAACTGCTAGTAAACAGCATATCAAGTCCTGCACAATTTCATACTCCTCAGGCAGTGCTACTGTTCCCATTATTTATTTTCCAGTCACAGAAATTTTCCTATTTCCTTTATTGGAAGCAGGACTGGGTGGGTCAAAAGTTTTGGGGATCTACAAACCAAACAGAAAAGGAGAATGGCAGGTGTTGTATGAAGTATATGTCAGTTTATGTGGATATATTATGTATTATACCTATTTTTTCCCCGCCAAATTCCCCAGGTAATATAGAGGTACTTTGTGTCCTGGTGGAACAAGAGAGTCTCTGACTATGACATGATATAGTTCTCTCCTTTCTCTGTTGTTCTCTTCAGCATCTCCTCACCTTAATATAACATGGCGGGGGTGGGGGGGAGGGGAATATCACAAAGATAAGAACTGCTCTCTCCATTCCAACATTTGAAGACATAAATAAAGAAAATAAGCCATTTTAGGACTATGATAATCCAATAGTTTGCAGGAAAGAAGCACATGGAATAGGCAGAAACTCTTACACGTGGAACCAGGTAGTTCACATCAATCAGCCAAGAGAGCTATTTTTGGCATTTTTATTTTGATCCTAGGAAATTAAGTGTCCTGAGAAAGAAATCTTATCCAGTGTATGGTAAGAGGGACCAGTGTGTAGCCAGTGAGCTGATTATAGGCTCAGTCTTAATTGTCGAATTAAGGTCTTTAACCTCTCCTCTCCCGTTAATTCCAGCCACTGCCACGTCAGACAGTTGCAGCAGTGCAGCCTTTCAACAGCCTTTAAGCCTGGGTTTTTTCTTTCCATTACTGAGACTACTGCAAAGTTAAAAGCCTAAGGAAAAGGATTTAAAAAAAAAAATAAAATTATGTAACTGGAAAGGGCTTTTAAGTACCCACCACCCTGCAAAGGCATCCAGGGAGCTGCATGGGGGTTATTGCCCAGCTGAGCTCTGCCCAGACATATGGCAAGTGGGGAAAGAGCAGATGCAAACCCCACAGCTGAATTTGCTAATATGCTGTGGGCAGCTGGGACGCCCGCGTCAGAGAATCAGCACTGTGGAATCATGGATTAAGGTTGGATGGTGCTTCTTCAAGAGTCACTTGAGACAACACAAAAGAAAGAGTTTCAAGGAAGTCATCCTATCTTGGACTAAAAGGTGTGACAAGCTGCAGGTGGGCCACCAGTTCATGAAGTGAGTAGACTGGGGTTTGCCCAACCCCTCCATTAACAGCTGAGTCTTTCAGGGCTATTAAGCAACACAGCACAAGCATCTCTGCTACCTGCACTGGTAGGTTCTTCCCAGGACAGTCCCTTGACCTGTTGGTTATGATAGACCCAGTCTCTGGAAAGAGCTGACAGATCCTGGGGAGGTCCTGAGAAAAAGACTAGCAGTTTTTTGATGGCTGTCAGGGAGCTAAGGGTCATTATGAAGAGGATATTGGGCTAGAAGGGTCTTCTGTCTGACCTAATATGATCATTCTTGCTCCCTCCTTATGTTACGCTCTTCCCTAAGGTAAGCAGCAGCACTGCAAGACAGCTCTACCCTTCTGTGTGTTACAGCTGAGAACAGCTACCATGTACTTCCTATGTGAGGTCATCATGTTTCTGGTGTCCCAGCATTTGCCCTTTTGAGTCAGCTGAGACTGATCTCACCTTCTACTTTTTGTCCATCTTGGTGATAGATGGAAAACAACCTCAAACTAGGTCATCTACTTATCTGAGACAGAGCCAAGCTAGCTATAGACTTGAACACCATCAGGACCTGGGAAATATCTGGAACCAGGTATAGTCTATGCTGTCTTGGTAATTATTTAATTTTGTGCCCAGTGCATTTGTGCATAGTTTTTGTCAAAACATTGTTTTATTGATGTTAAGCTGGGTGTGGTGGTGGAAAGGTGCTGTGGTTGGCAGTGCTGGGTAAGCCTGTGCTCACACTGGCCTGAAGGAGCCAGCCATTGTTGCTTGTCATGGTAGCAGCCAAATTTCAGCAACTTGAGGAGGCTTTTTAAAGTACAGAGATGAAAGAATTAGGGGAGGGAAACAGATGCTTTCACTGTTCACCTTTGTTGCATGTTCTGGTTTTGTACTTACTATTTGGCAGTATCAATATTGCCAGCCCTGAGCTTTCAGCCTCAGTTGGGAGCCAAGTCCCAAGAAATCATGGCATCAGTTTCAAAATCTTAAGGGGTTTGGTTTGGCTTTTTTAACACCACCATTTGGACTGGGCATGTGGCTGCTGATTTCTGAGTCTCTGAGTGCACACCTGCAATGAAGTGCATTCCCCTGCATTGAGGTTTATTGTGGGGGAAATAAAACTTTTCCCAAAAATCCTTTCCATTTTTTAAAACATTAGCTGAGGTTCCTAACTAATTCTGTGCGAACAGGTGCTAGGCTGCTAGCAGAGCACTCAGTAACAGTTTTAGGCGGTGGTAGAATTTCCTGTTCTATAGATTAGCTGTATGGCTGTACAAGATGATTACAAACACTTCAATATATAAACAAGGAGGGGGGGGGGAAACTTCTTTATAATACAGTGTTTCACGAGAGCTCATTTTGTTCCTTTTTTTTATTAAATGTCAGCCTGGAACTTTAATGTGGGACTGAATACTGGCGGTTTCCCAGGTGCAAAGACCAGGACATACTGAAGAGCAGACTAGGGCTCTCGTGTGCTGCTCTTTTCCTATGCTTATAAAGCCTGAGCATGTTCAAAGCTGAAAACTAGCAATGTAAATTTCCTAAATGCCTTTAGAAAACCAAGAACTCAACCACTGCCAAGAGAAACATGAGTTCCTGAAACTGGACAGTATTGCTTGGATTTCCTTTGAAGAAAAAAAAAGACCCAAATGCCTGAAATATGTAAGAGGGAGCTCTACAGGAGTTAAAGGGAAGCTGCATAGGAAGCAAAGCAAAGCCCAAAATAAAAAGCGGGAATGGAAAACTAAAAATAACAAACAGGAAAGTGTGACACAGCTGCAAGGGCTCTGGTGCATTCTCCCCCAGCATTGTACCTTTTTTTTTTCAGGAACATACTAATATTGTGTTTGGATTTCAATGGCATTCCAATCCATTATTTGTTCTTCAAAAATAGATGTTTCTCTTGTGAGGAAGAAAGATATTTTCAAGTAATGTTCATATGATTTCAGTTGTCCCATTTTTATCGGCTCAGCATTTACAGAGCAGAAAGACTGCATCAATCATGTCATTTCAAGAAAAATTAATCTGTGTCTCATTAGAAAGGTGAACATCAGCTCATGTATAATCAACCATTGCCTTTAATTTCAGACGAACATTTACCTGATAACTTTCACAAGTAGGAAGGGAGCTGTCACATGAACCTGAGTTGCATCTACTTTGGAAGCACAATGGATAGGAGGGGATCAGGGATGTTCAGGAGCATAGTGTACTAACAAAGTTAAGGAAATCTCTGTCATCTTCTTCATCCAAACACAGGTTTGTTTGTTCACATAGAGCACTTTGCCTGCCCTGAAAATCCTGCAGGAAGGCAGTGTGGGGCACATGGGGCTGCCGGGGTTGCCAGGGCTGCGGCCAGATTCCAGCAGTGCCTGCAGAAACACCAGGCTCTCCAGGCGTGGGTGCGACTCAACCAGCCCAGCCACGACCGAGGGACCCAGCACATGTACATGGGTCGCTGGCAGCTGCTGCGTGAGGAGATGGGAAGGAATGCTTCAGCATTCGGAGGTCTTGCTGCATTAACACCTATTTAATAGCTATACTCACCCATTCCACAAAAATTAAGCCACGTATATGTGTTGTGCATGTTCTGTGGCCACCCAGAAGATAGATGGACAATTGACTACACTTGAATAGCGCTGGTGCCTATTTTGGGAGAGCAAGAAAACCAGAACATGCCAGTTTGTCAGCCCAAGTTTCCTCGGACAGTCACAAACCCCAGTGGAAACCACATTACAACCTGCCAAACTAGAGATCGTGGTGCCTGTCAAGTTATCAGTCCAACTTGTAAAATTCCTATTTTCAGCAGACACAACAAAAACAGGAAATATTTACCAACTTTGCAGGTGTCAGGAAATACTTTCAAAGCACTGCTGTGACCTGACAGTCCATTTAAATAGATAGCAAGCATGTACAGAGGTGATAATAAATATATTTTCATTTAAAATATATACTTTGGTGTGTTTGCACTAATATGAATGTCCCAGCAGATCAGAGTGGCAAATTCATATTGTTAATCACACTATATTGATTAGGCAGTGATACATCTCACAATACTTGTGTGAATGTATTTATATAATGAAATGGTGCATTAAAGTACGTTAAAGATGTTTTGCACAGTTGAAGCTGATAATGCTGTTTTTCATTAAAAGTTGGTCTACAGTGGAAATTATTGTATATTATTTGAATCATGGATGGAATACTTCTCAATATATTTCAGGATTTTCTATTCTGCATATTTCAGACATCACTCTAAAATATATGATAATATATTTTTTGAGCTGTAACGGTGTCTGCAGCATCCTATAATACAGGCTGTAGTAGAAACTATAATATTGCATTACAGCATACTTCTTATCAGTGTTGTTGCACATTAAATATAAAATAAGAGGTGGTACATATATTACTAGCTTACTATTTAGTAGTTGAGAAAATAAAGTCTACCTACTAGAAATGAAGGCTATTTGCCAAACAAATTCGTACTGGAAAGAATATACAACCCCACTAAAAACAAATCTAGAAACTAGATGTCAGGAGCACATTGTGTGATGAACCATCTCATGACTTTTACCCCAGGACAGAAGAGCATCTGTAGCTAACTTCAGGCTTGTGTGGGAAAGAAAGGTCAGCTGAAAAGAGGATATCTGGAACACAGAGTTGGGTGAAGAAATAAAAAATGTCTAAAAGAAAATCCACATGTGCAAAATAGGGGAAATGAGTTGGAGTGTGCAGTGGGAAACCAGGAGAGCTGTGAAAGGAAAGACAGAAAGATGAAAGGGTGGAAAATAAAGAAGAGGCTGGTGAAGAGCCCTTGGTTCCATGAACATCACTTCATGTCCCTTGGGAGGCAGTACTGAAGGGCAAAGGAGTCCAGGAAGGCTGGACACTCTTCAAAGGAGGAAATCTGAAAGGTGCAGAAGCAGACTGTCCCCATGTGCTGAAAGACAGGCTGATGGGGAAGAAGACCAGCCTGGCTGAATAGAGAGCATTGGCTGGAACTCAGGGAAAAAAAGAGAGTTTATGGCCTTTGGAAGAAAGGGGAGGCAACTCAGGAGGACTACACAGATGTCGTTAGGCTATACAGGGAGAAAATGAGAAGGGCCAAAGCACAACTAGAACTTAATCTGGCTACTGCCATAAAAGACAATAAAAAAATACCTTTCTATAAATACATCAACAACAAAAAGAGGGCTAAGGAGAATCTCCATCCTTTATTGGATGTGGGGGGAAACATAGTGATAAAGGATGAGGAAAAGGCTGAGGTACTTAATGCCTCCTTTGCCTCAGTCTTGAGCAGTAAGACCAGTTGTTCTCCAGGTACCCAGCCCCCTGAGCTGGAAGACAGCGATGGGGAGCAGAATGAAGCCCCCATAATCCAAGGGGAAATGGTTAGTGACCTGCTACACCACTTAGACACACACAAGTCTATGGGGCCAGCTGGGATCCACCCAAGGGTACTGAAGGAGCTGGCAGAAGTGCTCACCAAGCCACTTTCCTTCATTGATCAGCAGTCCTGGCCAACCAGGGAGGTCCCAGTTGACTGGAAGTTAGCAAATGTGACGTCCATCTACAAGAAAGGCCAGAAGGAGGATCCAGGGAACTACAGGCCTGTCAGACTCACCTTGGTGCCAGGGAAGGCTGTGGAGCAGATCATCTTGAGTGCCGTTGCACAGCATATACAGGACAATCAGGTGATCAGGCCACTCCAGCATGAAAGGTTTATGAAAGGTAGATCCTTCAGGGAAGGCTGTGGATGTTGTCTACCTGGACTTTATTAAAGCCTTTGATGCTGCTTCCCACAGCATTCTCCTGGAGAAACTGGCTGCTCATGGCTTAGACGGCCGTATGCCTCACTGAGTAAAAAACTGGCTGGATGGCTGGGCCCAAAGACTTGTGGTGAATGGAGTTACATCCAGTTGGTGGCCAGTCACAAGTGGTGTTCCCCAGGGCTCAGTACTGGGGACAGCTCTCTTTAATACCTTTATTAAGATATTATCTCTTTCATATCTTTATCAACGATCTGGACAAGGGGATTGAGTGCACCCTCAGTAAGTTTGCAGATGACACCAAGTTGGGTGGGAGTGTTGATCTGCTGGAGGGCAGGAAAGGTCTACAGAGGGATCTGGATAAGCTGGATCAATGGGCCGAGGCCAACTGTATGATGTTCAACAAGGCTGAGTGCCAGGTCCTGCACTTGGGTCACAACAACCCCATATAACGCTACAGGCTTGGGGAAGAGTGGCTGGAAAGCTGCCTGGCGGAAAAGGACCTGGGAGTGTAGGTTGACAACCGGCTGAAGATGGGCCAGCAGTGTGTCCAGGTGGCCAAGAAGGCCAACAGCATCCTGGCTTGCATCAGAACTAGTGTGGCCAGCAGGACCAGGGAAGTGATCGTCCCCCTGTACTCAGCACTGGTGAGGCTGCACCTCAGGTACTGTGTTCAGTGTTGGGCCCCTCACTACAAGACAGACATTGAGGTGCTGGAGCGTGTCCAGAGAAGGGCAACGAAGCTGGTGAAGGGTCTAGAGCACAAGTCCTGTAAGGAGCAGCTGAGGGAACTGGGATTGTTTAGCCTGGAGAAAAGGAGGCTGAGGGGAGATCTTATCACTCTCTACAATTACCTGAAAGGAGGTTGTAGCCAGGTGGGTGTTGGTCTCTTCTCCCAAGTAACAAGTGATAGGACAAGAGGAAACGGCCTCAGGTTGTGCCAGGGGAGGTTTAGGTTGGATATTAGGAAAAATTTCTTCACCAGAAGGATTGTCAAAGCATTGGAACAGGCTGCCCAGAGAAGTGGTTGAGTCACCATCCCTGGAGGTATTCGAAAGACGCATAGATCTGGTGCTTAGGGACGTGGTTTAGTGGTGGACTTGGCAGTGCTAGGTTAACGGTTGGACTCGATGATCTTAAAGGTCTTTTCCAACCTAAATGATTCTGTGATTCTATGATCATTTGCATTATTTCTTCTGCCACTGTACTCCCATTGCCACTAGTAGCAACATGTAGATGTTTCAAAGGATAATGCATGAAACTTGCTTATATTATATTTTCATCCTGGAACCTATTCTGTGTGGAGCAATCTGTCACTGGAGCAACTGAGGAAATGTGAAAGCATTTTATAGATTTTATGGAAAACAGAAGAAAACATCCCAAAAAGGTTTGCAGGCATCTCTCTCCTTCTCCTTTCTCCTGACTTGCCAGATGTGGATCTACAGGTTACTCCTCTATGGCAAATCAAACAGTGCCAAGGAGTTGCAGTCACTGCCCCAGGGCTAAATGGTTCCTGGCACAGCGGTGGCCAGGCCAGCGAGAGGACTCCCAAACCCTTCCTGCACTGGGGTTGGCCCCAGCAGGCAACCTGGATTCAGCCACCTTGTTTTGGAGGTGAAGACGATTGAATGGTATGGACGCATCCATTCTGGACACAGGCCACCACTCAGCTTCAGCAATGGAGAATGGTCCCCAGCACATTCACTGGAATAGATGCAGCCATTGTGAAAGCATTTTTGTGGATTTGGGAGCAGAACTCTGCCTAGTGTGCATGCACCATGGCTATGCCACCAACAACAGTCTTACTCTGTCATTAATGGATAGATACAATTGACAGTGATGCTTTCACTTGTTTTTTTATTGAACAATAATAATCATATACTTTTTAAAACCAACCATCTTATTAGATTTACATTCAAGAACTCTCAATGTCATTTATGACACTGTTGCAAAATAGTAATAATGTATGCAAATATTTACTACAGTCTTTAAATAATTCTCTTCAGTCTGCTGAAGGACCATGGGTTTGATCCTGCTTTCACTGAAATCAAGAAAAAATTACTTTTGATATCAGTAGATGAGAATCAATACACTTGCTTGTAAATAGCCCAAGATAATATTTCTCCCTCTCAGACCTAACACTCAATGCAGGTTCAAATGCGATATATGCTAGTTTGAGATTTATGTTTATGTGTCTCCAATTACCGTAGCAGGAGAGCCTGCACTGCTGTACTGATGTTTGGATGACTACTGCTGTCATTGTCCTCTTGTTCTAGAGCAGCACAGTTCAGCGCTGCTTTGCCAGGTGAAAGCAGCCTGCTTTCCACTGACATTGACTGTGGATCACAATTTGGACTCTTCAAAGGCTTTGAAGTTTTTCTTGTTCATAGTTTTAAAAGTATGTTTTCAGACCCTGCACCAAACTTTGGCTGTGGTACTGTGTGCTCCTTCTTTCACTGAAGTCACTGTCAAAGCTCACATTGATTTCAAAGGAAATACTCAATTCAAACCACATTTCTAATGAGAGCACTCTGCATTATGAGGCAGTTGCTAAACTCGTGAAATCCTGGTTCACTCTGACACAGCTACATCAATTTCCATTATCTCAGGATCCGATTGTTTCCAGAGATATTAGCAAACCCATCTCAGTGTGGATTTTTATGGCTGAGATGGGACTGCTTGCTCACGCAAGTAAGAAAAGAAGGACTGGGTACCAAAGTACTGTAGGCTGTGGCTGCACTATGACTCCCTGAGGGTCCAAGTCCTCCCTACACTGGACCAGATGAACTCCCTGTGAGTCGCAGCTGGGCCGCAGCCAGCGATGAAGATGGAAAGTACAAAGGTCCATTTGCTGGCCTCTGGCATTGGACACACTCTTCCCCAAGAAATGCAGACGTCACCTTAATGGCATCAAAGTAGCTGCTTTATCGAAACATATATATTTAAATAATGCTAAGCAGCTTCTTTCATTTCAGATCCCCCTCTACAAATCTGTATAATTTACCAAGCTGCTGTTTCTCTGTACAGAATTTAAATTTAGAAATTCACCTCAATACAAGATATGTCTGCAGTGTCTCAGCTAAGATATCCCCAATCTATAAACTGAAATGCTGGGTGTTTTCTCACTGAAGAAAGGCATATTTAGCTCCAAGGATTTGTCACCAAACTTCCAAAAACCAGAAAATGACTAACATCTAAGGTTGGTTTATTTAATTCACACTGTGTGCTCCTATGTTATTATTATTCTTGTGATTCAGGGGTGTTGCTTTCTATCCTGGGATTGTTGATGTACATTTCTTTCGCATTGGCTCCACACCAATAGTTTCACTCACCCAAACTGTCCACTGAATTCAGTGAGAGCTTTCCTGGCCTCAGGCTGCAAGAGTTGGCCTCTGGCATTATTTAAATGAGGAGGGTTGAATCATGTTGGATTTTTAATATTACTATACATTCAGGTATCCACAATACATTTCTCTGTTCAAATACTTATCAAAACAAATATAAAAAATCATATACACTGTACAGTCTATTTTTAGTAAACATTTTTCTCATGAAAAACAGAATCACAATTGGTCTTCAGAGGTTACATTTTCATATGCTATAGATCTACTTTGTTCTTAAAGTGTGTTGTTGCATATTCAATAATCTGCGAGAAATGCATTCACTTGAAAGTCTTATAAGTAAATATCAGCGAGGATTTAGCCATTTCATTACCGGAGAGTGAATAGCTTTCTCCTTAACGAATTCCTCTTTTACAGAATTGCCATCCCCTGATGCCATGTCGTTCTCTGAAAATATACAAAAATAAAAGTGGATTTCATGAAAATGAGAGAATCAAAATATTGTCCTGCAACAATGTCCCTGGTTTTGGGAACACTTCAGAAAAACCTTAGCTGACAAATCTTGCAGGAATCTCCCTGAATGCCTCCAATTATCTAGTTGCAATATTTCTGCCAAATTATGGCATAAGCCAGATGTGTTTTCTAATAGTCTAAGCATAGAGCAGTTGATTTGAGTTCAGTTTCCAGTTCTCACTGTAACACTCCAATGTGGCATAGGACCAAGCAGCACATCCTCAATAGCTACAGCAGTAAATTAAACATGCCTGGAACTACTCTCTGACTGGGGCCAGCTGACATGGAATGGCGTGGTGCATGCCACTAAACTCTCTTACTCCCCCAAAAAACATAAAAGATATCCAGCTTGTCTACTGGAAATGGTCCCTGGCGGACACTGGTTCCTGAGCTGTGGCTGAGGTTGTTTGGCATGGCTTGCTAGGCTGGGACAACGCACACCAGCCACTGCCCTACTGTTTGACCATGAAGACGGTCAAATTGCAATAGACAGGAACACACTGCATCACCATTAAATTTACTAGGGTATATGTAGCTATAATGTCTTTATAGATTATACAGGCCAGAACTCACCTGTTTAAAATACAGAAGCATTCACAGCTGTTTTAATTTGTTGAGGATCTGCCCTAGATGCTATAGCTACCTCTGAAGACCAATATTAAATGCAACCCTACGTGACCATCCCAGTGCAGTACTACCCATAGAGTCCCTGGTCTACTTCCTGTGACAGACCTCTGAGGACAGAACTCGGTGTGAAACCTTTGCCTGGGTAAAAAATACCATTTGTTTCTGTAAGGTCAGGATCTCTTCCTGGCTGAGATCAGACAAGCTGCTATTGAGGCAGCCAAAGGTTTGGAATCAAAGGCAAGGGAGGGAGAGGAAAGGGGAGGAGGAACTGATGAAAACAGGCTACCTGGAAAGATTTGGAATATAGGCTAGATACAGAAAAAAGCAAGATAGGAATATTTTTTCATATTATTTCAACACCCTTGGTAATAAACAAAACTTGGAAAGGCAAAAGAGCACAATCATGTAGAAAAGTACAAAAGGATCAGGACTGATCCATCTCACAAAGGTTTTTTTCAAGATCATTTTAAATGTGGTATAAACATAAGCTGGAGAAGTTTGATTCTGTCTAACTTCCTCTAAACAGAGAGTGGGGAAAAGGTAAATCATTTATTAAGGCAGCAAACTCTGGATAGCTTAATATAACAATACAAAATCAAAATAAGGCACACAAACTGCAGCTGGAGGAGAAAAAAATTCAAAGACTTTTGAGTCAAATCCTAGAAAAGCTCCCAGTAGGTCTAGGATTAAATCGGTGATATTTATTTAAAATCTTTACATTTGTATTGATTTTGATTGGTGTTTAAATTTAAAGTAAACATTGTTCAGTCAAATATACCTCAGATTCATCAGATGGAGAATAAAAGAGGAAGAAATTTAAATCCCAGCTTTAAAAACTTCAGTGATCTCTCCTTCCTGCCTCAAAACACTCCAGTTTCTCACATATGCCTTTTTTTTAAATTCTGGAAAGATCTGTTACAGGCTTCAGACATAATCTTAAAGGTAGGAACTTATTTCAGAGATAGATACTGTGATAAATGACTACAATAAAACATTCATAAAACAGTTCACTGACATCTGAAAATGTATAAAGCTCTGTCTTCATGGGGAAAAAAATTGTTATTTTTACTACATTAGCTAACAGTAGTAAATGCAACGTAGTGAAATCCTATTCTACACAAAGCAGTTACATGCATTGCATCTGAACTGACTAATGCAAATCCTAGCATAGCCTCCCATTGCACAGGTGACATTTTACTGCTAGTGCATGCAACAGCTGCAAAGTATTTCACCCATGTTAGGTTTTCAAAATGTTTTTACCATGTATCACAGCTCACCTAATTCCTTGCCTTATGTTAAAGGAGCTGCCAATAAGACATAAAAGCGTACCTTGTGTTGTTAGCTGTTTGCACAGCTCCACCAAAGCACACATCACTCATACATAGTGTACACAGAGTGGTAGCAGATCATGTACAATGTGATTTCTGCAAAAATCAACTCCCCCAATAAGTCTTACCTGTGTGTGAAACTATTTTTCGTCGATTTGGAGGCTTTGAAGCAGACAGTTGAAAAAATGGAAACTTCAAACACTTCCCAGTTACTCTATCACAGATGCCAGAGGGACAGTTGCAGGTTTTCCTGCATTCCATTCCATAGGTACCATAGGGACACTCTGAAAAAAATAATATAACGAAGCAGTCCTCAGTGATCTAAGTCAGCTGCCAGCACTCTTTTATCTGCTTATATCCTTAAAAGTGGAAAAGCTTTGAGTGGAGGTCACCTAAAACTTAACTACAGGATTTCAGCATGCCGACTGCTTGTTACAAGTATTTTACATTTTTAACAAACCTTGATACACATTATATACACAATTTCTTTTTCTATAACTTATTTTTATTTTTTATTGCTATCAGTATCCTTCTCAAATACTACACTCGTAGTATAAAAATGCAAATTAAAGGCAATATGAGTATGTAACTACGTAATCACAGAAGATGTAGTGAAAGGATTAGCATTGGATTTAGAAAAGAAGATGACTTCAGAAAGTTCCTGAATTCACTATTTGGGCATGATATTATCTGACTTACATGACTGTCATGATTTATAGCTGCAATCTATTCCTGGCGCCAGGCTGCTTGTGGCTGGGGCCACTGCACGTAGGCTTGGTGGAGGCTGCCGCCCCGACCCCAAGGAGCTATCCAGCAAATGCGCCCTCCGCCTGGAGAGGCTCCAGGCTCTAGGGGAAGAGCTTTTCCCCTGTGCAACAGCTTCTCAGACAGCAAAGGTCTGCCTTCCCATCACAGACAGCAAAGACCTCACCTATATCTCCAGCCTAAAGACTGAGTATGCTTTAAAGGTATCAGTGGCACTAAGGCAGCTGCCTGGTTATGCTGTGTCTGGTCACATACTGCCCCAATTTAAATCTCCCATCCCTGAGCACACTCACAGAGGAGCACCAAAGAGCAGCTGTCAGGATGGGACCAAATGTTTTTCAAAAAAAAATTAAGTCAAGTGCAGAAGATTTGCCTCATCCCATAGCTGACATGTATCACATGCTGGATAGCATAACTTCCCCAAGGGTTTAAACCGGGGGTCACAGCCCTTGTCTTCCTCTGCCTTGTTGTTGAACAGGGTACCCTCCCAGGACCATAGCTGAAGAGATGGAGACAAGGAAAATCCAACTCCAACATCCCCTTTCCAACCCTCCAAACAAGAGAACATCCCAAGAGAAGCTTGGGATGTCCCAGGAGAAAGGCCTGTCCTTGCCAACTCAGGGTGCATGGTCACCTTAAATGGCAAGTCCTGGAGAGTTCAACTCCTAAGGGCAGATGAATGATCATTCAGGACTGGACCAAGGATCCATCCAGCCCTGGCTTCCGCAAAACACTTAAGAAAGAAGATGACCATGGTAAGTACAAATGATACCTCCCCACATCATACTGTCCCCCATTTTCAGCTCTGGGACCTACTGAACCAGACATAGTTTCTGTGCATACAACACCTCACAACACAGTTATCCTTCTCAATTTGTCCAGTCTCCTCTTGAATCTGCAAATATTTAGTTTTGCCATACAGCCTAGGCTATCTGAAAATGAGGCTAATGCCCCAAAATGAAACCAACATTTTATAATGCTCTGCTTGTCCAATGAGTATGCTTTTATACATGAAAAGCACTGTAAAGTCAACCAATTCCCTCCTAGGCACTGCACAGTGAACCCCTCCAGCCTGGAGGACCTCACTAAGCCTCACCATACTCCCCTTACAAGCAAGGACACTCTTTGATCTGTTGTTTGTCCACATAAACCAAAAACAAAATCCTGCCAAAGCGAAACAGTTTTTGTGTGCACAATTCTCCCTGAGGGACAGCCTGACAGCACACACCACATGGAGCATCAATCTGCCCACTGCAGGTGCTCAGCTGCTCAGCCCAGAGAGGTGGAATGCAAAGCTGTGCACAACAGCATGGAAACAAGCCTGAGCCCAAAGCACTTGGCTCCCTGTGGAATAATCCTGGCATTGATGCTGCTCTTCAGATTTGATGAAACTGAGATCTGAATAGATCTGAATCAATTTTGCTGTTAGAAGGTTTTGTTCAGCAGAAGCCTGCTCCTAAAGAAATTGCAAATAGCTCCCAGTGATCTAAGGGAAGCAAAAGCAGGTTCTTTACTATGACACTTATACCTCAGGTTTAGAGGCTATTTACCAATAAAAGTACAGAGCACCTGTATTCCTTAGTCTGTTTTGGACAACAATGACATTGCTATTGATAATAACATGATGCGCCCTTATAATAGTAAAAGTACTAAAAAAAATTGCTCTGAAACATATACTGTCCATGTTTTACCCATTTTAGGAATAAGAAATTGAAGAACAGAGAGTTCAGGTCTTTTTTCCACAACTTCAAAGTAAATCAGTCACAGGCAACCAGAGAATTTAGCCATCCTGACTGTGAATTATTACAAACATGGAAGTTATTAAAATAAGTAAATGATCTGGTATCATAGCTATAAATGGAAATATAAAAAAAACAATACTTGGCCCCATACTTTGCCTGATAAAATTCACATACATACAGAGAGGTTGTACTATCTCAGAGACGAGATGAAAAAAGAAAAAGAATTAGAATTTATGTCTATAATATTTAGTGCAAATAAATATAAGGGGAGTATAAGCCTTAAATACCAATTTGCAACTCTAAGTCATGATATGGCTTTATTGAAATTAATGAGAGTTTTTCTGCTGACCTGCTGGAAAAAAAAAATTTTACTTTACATTTTCTACAGAGCTTCCAAGATTCAGCTACAGGGATTCAGATCTCATGTCCCTCAATGTTTCTTTTTTTCCCATTTGAAGTGTGCTATTGCAAAGAAATTCCTATGAGGACAGTGAAAAGTATATAATCATTCAAAAGACCTGTTGAAATAATTATAGGTGGTATCTTGCGCTGAAGTAATTTTTAATAAACTGAAGATCAGTCAACTATCTCAGTAAAATACTTTTCTGGTGGGTGCACCAAAGATATGATCTTTATGCATGAATTGTAGTCTTTAGAAATAAAAGTAGTATTTTGGTTTTCACCCTCAAACATGCACATGAATTTGTTTTTAAATACCAATGTAAATGTGTGCTGTATGTGAGTCAGCCTGAGTGATTTTTGCAGCATCTGGTCCTAAGTCATTACTTTAACTGAGGCTGTTAATATTCCTGATATTTAACTGCCAGAATATCTCCACTTTTAAGGAAGTTATTCAAAGGCGTATCTGTATCTACTTACTGAAGTGGTACACTAACATAGGAAAACTCATTGCATTCATACTTTACAAAAACTTTCATCCTACTTTTAGTTTTTTAATACCTCCTCTTCTTTTAAAGATTCTCCTTTTTTTGCATGGAGTGAGGATAGTTCTTAAAGGAAAAATGTCATTATAGTCTATGACTAAAGAAATCATCATGCAGCATACCTGGAATAAGCTGAGAGCAGTGGCTAGCTGCTCATCTCACAGTCGGCTTCTGTTCTGTTATTCCCTTCTTTCAGGCAGGAGAGTCTCTGTTTGCCTCCCCTGAACGGATCCCTAGGGTGGCTGAGCACCTCAAAGGCAAGACTGAATTGAACACAACAATGTGCCCAGGTGCTCAGGCAGCACTGTTATCTCCATCTCCCAGACCCCAGAGAGAGCACTTGGTCCCTGGGCAGGCAGCTGGCAGTGCTGGAGGGAATCTCACCCCAAGGAGAGCGCAGCAGGGGCAGGGACCCCATGACAATGTTGGACTTGCAGGGTTAAAGTCTTTGCAATTTATAGAAAGCCACCCACCAAATCAGCGGAAGAATCAGGACTAGTGCCTGGGTCTTCCAAGTCCCAATCAAAAATCTGATCTCCGAGCACACCCCATCCGTATTTCCTCACGCATGTCCCCAAGCCTAAATAATATTCTCACATTAATAACCCTGTCCTGCCTACATGTTACACCTTTTAATACCAGCAGGTATTTTTCACTGTCTTCTTGACAAAGGGCTGAGCTGGAAAAATCCCATTTTAGACTTTTCAAGCAGGAGGTAAGCTCTATATGTAGGTTGCTGTCAAATTGCCACAGTGGGTGCATGCAAAGTGAATATTGTTACCTTTGCAGATACCAAATTCATCACCAAAGTCATCCTCCTCAGTGTAAAACTGGCACTTCAGCCCAGGACCACACTTGACACCATCCATACCCGAGACCGTACGATAGCAAGTCTCCCCCAGAGCAGCTGCACACACTCTGCAACAGCCACAGTCATCCAGCACTGTTCGCTTACAGCGCAAGGTACTTTTGCATGCGTTACTGTCACAGGGCTCGGGACAATCTACTGCGTATTTCGCACTCCAAGCAGTTCCAGCGTGCACGGGCATCAGGAGGAGTGTGAGAAACAGGAAGCCCTTCATGTCTTGCAGGGGTAAATGCTCCGTCCCAAAGAACAGGCTTTAATGCTCAGCCTGCTGGTGCCTTGTGCCGAGGGAAGTAGCGGTACAGAATCCAAAGTGGTAGCTGCACACATCAGCCTACAAGTTTATGAGCTTTATACAGTGTGTTGCCCACATGCTGCACCGTCGTCAGCTTCCTCAATCCGGCAGTGCTGCTCCTGCCAGCCTCCCTTGTTTCAGTTTATGAAATCCAGGATGAAGGTTGGATTAGCACTCTGCTGCCATCCAGGAATTGAAAAGCCTTAGCTGATGTAATCTGTTATGTTTAGTTGGTTGTTTTGCATGAGGACTAAAAACTCTCTCACATCCGTCTCAAATGCTCAAGGACGTCTGCCAAAAGAAAGAAAGAAAAAAAAACGCACACACAACTGAAAAAAAGAAAAACCAACGCCAAGTAGGTTGCATACCTTCCTGCAGGACAGGGATTGCTCTGACACTGGGCACATTGCTGACAGGACAGCTCTGCCTCACTAGCACAGCTCATGCGGCTAGAAGAAAATCACACTGAATCATCTCACTGCTG
Organism: Grus americana; assembly: GCF_028858705.1. NCBI lineage: Eukaryota > Metazoa > Chordata > Aves > Gruiformes > Gruidae > Grus > Grus americana. Next base: position 20,101,116 of record NC_072891.1, read on the forward strand.
AAAGAATCTTTAAAAGAATAAATTTTTGCCTTCCCCTTTGAAGGGATGTGGACAGTTACTTTAAGGAATAAAGTGAGATCATGCCATTTAACAGGTGAGCTCAGATGTTTCAGTAGTGTTTATCCTGCCAGCATCAAATGGTACTTTTTAATCAGTGTTTAGGTGAAGATGAATTAAACATTTCACTCAAAGATTACTGCTAGAACTAAAAAAAGGTCAGACAGAAACAAGCATTTTGTGGGATCTTCCGCAGGAAGTTTAGCAGAATGATCAATGAGCTACCCCGACCTCACAACTAATGGGGGAAATCCCCATCCATCACCAGTACTGTCTGCACAACTTTAACATGGATCCAGGGGGGCTGACTCTCCTCCCCTTTACACCACTTCTATCCTGATCAAACTCTATGGGATGCCCTGATGTTGCTCTTCAATGAAATCAGTGTAAATAAACAGAAAATAAGTCTCAATTTCCCCTGTCCCCCCTCTTGGACTTTATTCACACTGCCAGAGCCTTGACAAGAAACAGCAAACAACCGAAGAATTCAGTGAAACAGATGAGCCACCAGAGAGATGGAAATTTCTGCTCTAAAGAAAGATCTACAGGAAAGGAAAAAAGGAATAAAGCTAGCCATAAATAGATCTCTGAATACCAAAAGTTGCTGCCACTGATGTTAGTGGGAACTGAATCAATCTAAACTTGTATGTGTCCACCTTGCCATTTGGGAATCCTGTGTCTCGAGTGGGCTGAGGACACTGCCAGTAGGCTGCCAAATAAAATGAAGGGTTATGCTGGAAATACAGGAGAGCAGGAAAGCTTTTTCTTCATGAATGCAAATGGTAATTGATAGATCCAAAACAAAATGCTTAACTCTTCTCTCTTGTGAAGAAGATGAGAAAACCAACATAATGTATGTTGCATTTGGGTAGGTTGTTCATATACTTCTGGTATATGTGGGTAGAAGAACCCAGCTAGGATAGGATAGGATAGGATAGGATAGGATAGGATAGGATGGGATGGGATGGGATAGCACAGCACAGCACAGCACTGCATTGCATTGCATTGCATTGCATTGCATAGAAAGAAAAGCACAGAGAAAGACAAGCGCAGAGGAACAGAGGAGAGGAAAGGAGAGAACAGAAGAGGAGAGGAGAAGAGAGGACCTAACATGTTTAACACATGTCAAAGGGAGACTACACTCAGGCAAGTATTTGCAGGCATCCATCTTATGCAGTATATAATTACTTGAAATACAGTTCTTCTAATCACAGTTGCCAGCTGGCAGATATTTACATGCACTAGCTCATGCCTGTTTTCACATGTAATCTTGGACTAATCAGTGAATTTAAAGTGTAAAAATTAAAGCATTATGTTGAAGTCTTGTATAAACCAAAGTGCTATTGGTAGCCACGACGTGACAGCAATTAGCAATAGTAGACAACTTCATCTTCAAAATCCAATGCAACTATCCTCTGGGAAGTAAAAGAAATACTTCAAGCATGGAAGTGAAGATTGCAGCTAAAAACCAAGGGGGAACAAAAGTGCAAGGTTATAATGAGCAGATGAATTAGAAATGGATGTGCTATCCCTGACCCCTTCACAACTACAACATGGCAAAAGCCTGGTTTAAAAAAAATAAAACAAACAACCCAACATCTCCCCCATAGTTCACAGGTCAGCAGAGTAATGTAAACCACTGCCCATTTCTTCTGGCATTAGCATCAACTAAAACTGACAGTGGTTTATATTAATAGGTCAGGCTGTAACCTGTGGGGCTGAGGAGCCTATGCAAATCCCACTGGGCAGTCCCTTAGTAAGAGATAGAGGGTAAGTTTGATCAGAGGGTCAGGGAGCACAGCTAAGGGCAGTAACCATTTCAGTCCCCCAGCCAAATCTGCTTACAAAGGTGAAACAGCCCAAAGCAGCAGGTTGCATATTTAGTGCATGAGACTTCACAGGTCTGCAGCCGTAAGGAGCAGAAAGGCTCTCCCTTAAGTCTCTCCCTTAAGTCCCCCTTAAGTTAATTCACACCTCGCCTTAAATTCATACCTGCTTGCTCACTCAGAGGAAATAACAGAGGAATGTGCAGAGCCAACCACACATGCACTTAGGCATCTATGCCTGGTAGTAAACACCAGCTGGTAAAATCTTGTTCTGTAAATGTATTTAGGAAATGCTCCTTGTATAAAACACCAAACAAGATCTGAAAGGGCTGCATTTCACATTTGGGTTTCTCACAGGGAAAATGTCCTAGGGAGATGATAAATTAAAAAAATTACACACAGATGTGGTGAGGAAAAGAAATCATAAAAGAAATCAGCACACTCCCCTAGCAACTAGCCAATATTATTTGGAATAAGATGGAAACTATATTCTGGGCTTGGAAATAGAAGCCAAAGCAAATTATTACAATGGATCAAAAAATAAATGTAATGGAAGAAAACAATGTGAACAGATAGAGGTCTGGCTTATACCTGAGTATCATGGAAGAAATAATGATACAATGATCTTCCACACTGTCCACTGATTAAGTAATGAAATAAATCCAATGGTTTTAATGTTTCTTTGTTTTTTTACCTGTTGAATCCATTAAGCTTTTCTTTCCAATGAAGTGAGCCCTGAACTAAGCTCTTCCTTGCAAACGAGTGCAACGGGAGTTAATAAAGCTTCCCCAGCTATCAATAGCAGAAAATTCAGCACCATTATTTAACTTGAGGTATAAATATACTTTAAATGTGGAAGAAGTTCTGAATCAGATCAGATCAGTACTAATTATTTTTTTTCCAAATTTACAGTATAAATTGTCTTGGTGCCAGTTTACATCACAATTACATCACCATATATAATGTTTGGCATGCCTTCAGGAAGCAGAAAAGGTTTCAACCCTTAGGTTCAATGCTTTACAGGGAACTGAGCAATCACTGGTTTAGTATCAGTGAGCTGTGAACTGTGTTTCCAGCTGAATACTTCAGGGCACAATTTTTCTAGTTCTTTTGCAAATAATCCATTTCTCAAGCAAAAGCAGCTTGTGTGGGGGTCTTGAGGTTGTATTTATGCCCTCTGAAAAGTTTGATGCTACCTGTTAAAGATCCCTATGAAATGACATACCTCATGATACATGATTAATCTGTGCTGATACGTGGGAACAGTCTATTCATTAGGACAATAAGGTTTTGTTGTTCATTTTACTCTTTAGAGAGAGTATCATTCATTTCAATTCTTCTGAACTTAAGCATTCTGGCCACTGTTGTTACCCAGTCTTTTGAACATGTAAAGTCAGGATAAGCAGGAAGCATTAATATCTCTTTAAACATAGGAAAAGGTTTAATGCATGACCCTTGTTGCTCACTTCCAAAAGGCAGTCCCTAAACTAAAAATATGTTACCGTACATTCCTGAACGATCCAACCTTTTCCCAGGCTTCCTTTACAAAAAGCCATAAGCACAATGCTATACGAGAAGCAAAGATTCAAAGGGAAACACCGAAAGGAAGCTGAGCTGCAAAGTCCAAAATGAAAAGCCAGAAATAGGAAGTAAAAGATAAGAATCAGGAAAGTGAGATAGCGGCAAGGACTCCCCTTTGTATGATTTCTTTTCTTGTATCTTTTCAATGAATCGCTAATTACTCTTTGTTTCGACTGTAACATGGCAACTCAACTTCACTCTGGTAAAAATAGATGCTTTGGGACGTTTCCTACTTGCTGAAGGCAAGAGGTGTTTACATCCTTCTCCAGGCAGACCAGGTGCTACACAGAGAACTGGGTAGGCTGGCAACCTATGCACAGACTTCAGGAGCTACTATAGCAATGGCTGGATATGATGAGGTTATCTGCAGAGAGCCTCAGGAACTAGAGCCATAGCATGTTTGGAGCATATTGAGAATATACTTGCCTATAACTCCACATACAAATATGTGGCATGTCCAGCCTGGGAGCTGGAAGCCAAACTGACTGCACATAACTTCTGCTCTGAGTTTCCTCCCTCAGACCTACAGCCATATAAATGGAGCTGGGCACCTCTGAGGTCTGTGCTACTGAGTCCACGTGGCACACACAGCCCTGTTCCTTCACAGTTTATGGCCATGGCCTGGCTTTGATGGAAGGATCTCTGCACTGTGTCATTCTTGCACAGTGCAGCTATTCCCAGTGATTTTTCAACCACTTCGATGATCTGTGTAGCAGAAATCACTGGCTTTCCCTCAATTAATTCATGAATCTAGCCAAATAATTCTGCTGTACTTAGAGAACATGTTCAAGAGACAAAAAAAACATCATAGTGGCAGAAAAACTCTACTACATGGCAACAGGGATCAGTTCTCTCCAAGGCGGGCAAGTTTGGGTCTGTCACACGCAATAAATAGGTAGTTGATATAAGTGGGGGGGGGAAATTATGAAAAAATAGGTTGTGATTCTGTTATGCTGAAGGGGTTTTTTTACTACTTTCAAATCATCTAAATTTCAAGAGGAAGAAATGCATTTCAATGCCCAAGACATCTAAGATCTATATTAGAGAGTTTCTTAAAAGTATGAGAAGTCACATACTCTCTCTGTACTTCAGAAAATCTACTTCTCTGAATACAATGCTAAACTTGACCGATCACTCACAGCCCAAACCAATGCTCTGCCTGCACATACCCCCACCTTATCAATAGTTTTGTCAGTGGCTGTTTCTTTTCTGAAATCTCTTGGTCCTAGGAATCTAAATTACCCTGATAAAGTCGTATGTCCACCTAGGGAAAAAAAGCCTTTCCACATAGAAAAATATCTCCATTGTTTTCACAGTTATTGTTTTTCAACAATTGGGGGGGGGAGAAAAAAACACCAAAAAAAACCCCAAAACTCTTTCAGAAATGATCTTCAAACATTCAATTTCTTTATCAATAAAAGAAAACAAGATGTGAATGGCGGTTCTTCACATGTTCTACTTAGGTCCTCAGGTGCATATATTCTGCCCATATGGTACACAGCTTTAATGCTGAGATAATGTGAAAAATATTTTGTCTCTCACTATTTGACATAATTAACTGATGTAGGAATGCGCACTCGTTTCTCTATTGCAAGGAAGCCTATGGTCTCAGTAGTTCTCTGCAGAACTAGAATAAAACATATTAGACTGAACAAACATTTTCATTAGTTTTGTCGTGACATAAACAATAACACAACAGTCAATATAATTACAAATATTGTGAATTTTATCCTTTCCCTACTCAATGCAAATGGTGATTGTACTCTGACTCCATCAGTCCCTGATAACTAAGCCAAATTCCCATTTGAGAGATGTTTGTTCTTGGTGCCTGTGCAGAATCTCAAAGTGCATTGCTGAATTTTCAAATCCTAGGTATAAAATTTAGAGTCAAATATTTTAGGATTGGTAAGGAGTATCTTTTTACTTGCAACTCAAGTTCATTTTGATCTCTGCTCCTTAAGGAAAAAAAAGGTGACAACTCTATAGACACTTATGGGAATAGAACCATATCTTAAATATTAATGTGATTTCTACTTCTCTGTACTAAAAGATTTTTTTTTAAAAACCTTGTTGCAATTAAGCAGCGCTATTGTCTTACAACATTTCTGCAAAAGTTTTAGCTATGCTTTATATATAGTTTAGATTTGACTAAGTAGCTATTTCATGTAAGGAATGACAAAGCTATTAAAAACTCAGCTCTTGTTCTCCATGCTTTGCTAACAAGAAAATCTGTGGTCATATGCGTGAAATGTTGAGTTGTTTGAATTCAAGTTAGGTGTCCTCATGAGCTAATATTTCCACGTATACTTTGCAATATCACCAGGATACTAACCTTTCCATTAGCAAAGAAAAAACAATTTGAACTAATTCATTTAGATAAGCAAAATTATCAAATTTATATCAATCATCATTTTTCTTTAAGAAGAAATCTCTATTCCTTTTCATAATTACATATCTTTGAAGCATAAACACTTTCTACAATAATTAGATGATCTCAGAAAGGCCACAAGAGGACTTCAGCATCTCCTAGGTAATAAAACTTCATGGAAGAGCATGCCAAAGTCTGAAAGGAGTAAGGACACTGATGGAAACTATTAAAGAATTTTCTGCAGTGTTGCACACACTTTGTTTCCTTAGGATGAGTGGCTGTTCTATCCTGGCATCTCTCTGCAACATAATCTCTCCAGCTCACCCTTCGTCCTCATTATGCTGTTTTTCTTCACTGCAGCTTTGCTCTTCACAAGTCTACTTACAACATCAAAATACTCTACATAGATCAAAAGAATCCCAGCCACCCCAGCCAATAAGTCAGCCTCATCGGGGGCACAACTGAAATGCCTCTACAAGAGGAGCTGGAGACGTGTGTGTGCCTGCAAGGCTATGACATTATTGGCATTACAGAGACGTGGTGGGATGGCTCCTATGACTGGAGTGTTGGGATGGAAGGATACAGGGTCTTTAGGAAGGAGAGGCAGGGCAGACGAGGAGGGGGCATCACCCTCTATGTCAATGACCAGCTGGAGTGCATGGAGCTCCACCTGGGGATGGATGAGGAACTGACCAAGAGCCTATGGGTCAGAATTAAAGGGAACATCATAGCGGGGGTCTGCTACAGGCCATCTGACCAGGGGGACTGAGCAGATGAAGCCCTCTATAAGCAGATAGGAGCAGCCTCACGTTCACAAGCCCTGGTCCTTATGGTGGACTTCAATCACCCTGACATCTGCTGGAGGGGCAACACAGCTGAGTGCAAGCAATCCAGGAAGGTCCTGTAATGTGTCGATGACAACTTTCTCCTCCAAGTGATAGAGGAGCCCACGAGGAGAGGTGCCATGCTGGACCTCATTCTCACCAATAAGGAGGGCCTGGTAGGGGATGTCAAGCTCAAGGGCAGCCTTGGCTGCAGTGACCACGCAATGGTGGAATTCAGGATCCTCAGGGCAGCGAGGAAGGCACACAGCAAGCTCACTACCCTGGACTTCAGGAGAGCAGACTTTGGCCTCTTCAGGGACCTGCTTGGTAGAATACCATGGGACAAAGCCCTGGAGGGAAGAGTGGCCCAAGACAGCTGTCTAATATTCAAGGATCAACTCCTCCAAGCTCAGGAGCGATGCATCCCAACAAAGAGCAAGTCAAGCAAATCCACCAAGAGGCCCCCATGGATGAACAAGGAGCTCCTGGGCAGTCAAGCAAAAAAAGGAAGCCTACAGAGGGTGGAAGCAAGGGCAGGTAACCTGGGAAGAACACAGAGAAACTGTCTGAGCAGCCAGGGAGCAGGTTAGGAAAGCCAAAGCCCTGATAGAAATTAGTCTGGCCAGGGCTGTCAAGGACAACAAGAAAAGCTTCTATAGGTGTGTCAGTGATAAAAGGAGGACGAGGGAAAATGTGGGTCCCCTCCGGAATGAAACGGGTGACCTGGTTACCCAGGATATGGAGAAGGCTGAGGTACTCAGCGACTTCTTTGCCTCAGTCTTCACTGGCAAATGCTCGAGCCACACTGCCCAGGTCGCAGAAGGCAGGGACTGGGAGAATGCCAAACTGCCCACTGTAGGAGAAGATCAGGATTGAGAATATCTAAGGAACCTGAAGGTGCACAAGTCCATGGGACCTGATGAGATGCATCCGTGGGTCTTGAGGGAGCTGGTGGATGAAGTTGCCAGGCCACTCTCCATCATATTTGAGAAGTCCTGGCAGTCCGGCGAAGTTCCTGCTGACTGGAAGAGGGGGAACATAACCCCCATTTTTAAGAAGGGAAAAAAGGAAGACCCAGGGAACTACAGGCCGGTCAGTCTCACCTCTGTGCCTGGCAAGATTATGGAGCAGATCCTCCTGGAGACTATGCTCAGGCACATGGAAAATAAGGAGGTGATTGGTGACAGCCAACATGGCTTCACTAAGGGCAAATTGTGGCTGACAAACGTGGTGGCCTTCTGTGATGGGGTTACAGTGTCGGCAGATAAGGGAAGGGCAACTGACGTCATCTACCTGGACTTGTGCAAGGCATTTGACACTGTCCCGCACGACATCCTTGTCTCTAAATTGGAGAGACATGGATTCAATGGATGGACCACTCAGTGGAGAAGGAATTGGCTGGATGGTCTCACTCAAACAGTTGTGATCAACACCTCAATGTCCAAGTGGAGAACGGTGACAAGTGGCATCCCTCAGGGGTTGGTACTGGGACCGGCACTGTTCAACATCTTTGTTGGCGACACGGACAGTGGGATCGAGTGCACCCTCACCAAGTTTGCCAGCGACACCAAGCTGTGTGGTGTGCTCGACATGCTGGAGGGAAGGGATGCCATCCAGAGGGACCTCCACAGGCTGGAGAGGTGGGCCCGTGCGAACGACATGAAGTTCAACAAGGCCAAGTGCAAGGTCCTGCACATGGGTTGGCGCAATCCCAAGCACGACTACAGGCTGGGCGAGGAATGGATTGAAAGCAGCCCTGAGGAGAAGGACTTGGGGGTGTTGATTGATGAGAAGCTCAACATGAGCTGGCAGTGTGCGCTTGCAGCCCAGAAAGCCAACCGTGTCCTGGACTGCATCAAAACCAGCATGACCAGCAGGTCGAGGGAGGTGATCCTGCCCCTCTACTCGGCTCTTGTGAGACCCCACCTGGAGTACTGCATCCAGCTCTGGGGTCCCCAGCACAGGAAAGACATGGAGCTGTTGGAGTGAGTCCAGAGGAGGGCCACGAAGCTGATGGGAGGGCTGGAGCACCTCTCCTGTGAGGACAGGCTGAGAGAGTTGGGATTGTTCAGCCTGGAGAAAAGAAGGCTCCAGGGAGACCTTACAGCAGCCTTCCAGTACTTAAAGGGGGCCTACGGGAAAGATGGAAAGGGATTGTTTACAAGGCCATGCAGCGATAGGACAAGGGGTATTGTCTTTAAACCAAAAGAGGGTAGATTTAGGAATAAATTCTTCACAATGACGGTGAAGGTTGCCCAGAGAGGTTGTGGAGGCCCCTGGACGTGTTTAAGGCCGGGTTGGATGGGGTTTTGGGTAACGTGGTCTAGTGGAGGGTGTCCCTGCCCATGGCAAGGGATTTGGAAATAGATGATCTTTGAGGTCCCTTCCAACTCAAACCATTCTATGATTCTATGATTTTCAAATATTTGGATACTTTTTTTTTTTTGCTAGGGTACACATATTGTCTGTGAACACCAACCCCAATGACATAAATACATTGACACTCATTTCAGTGGGGCCAGGATTTCACACAATACTTTCAATGTGTTATGATCTTCTCTGCTGTAAAGAAACCAAAGGCAGTTCAAATTTTTTTGTGTGTGGTTTTTACTCAAAGCAAGAAAAGGAATGTTTGCAAACAAAGTTTGCAAACAAAGTTTGCAAACAAGCTCTAATTAGAAAACAATGAAGGGTTAATAGGTGCATACTGCCTGTGATAAGTTTGTGTTCATTAAGCAACAAAACTGCCAGAAAGCTTAGAACTATAAGCCATAAACCTAAAACCAGCCTAATTGCTTCCAAATCTATTTTAGCTACTATCTCATTATTTTCAACTTTCTTAATATATTGCTAAAAGAGGTCTTACAACTAAGCAGTGTTACAAGTGCAGAACACAGCCTTGTGTTCTTACTCAGAAATTTGATAATTTATATGCATTTATATCTGTTCAGCATTTTTGAGAGAATGAAATGAAATATGGTGAATTGTATTGCTTTTTTATTTTACTCATAGATCAACTTTAATTATTTGATCAAAAACATGATGTTAATTTTCGGTCATTTAATCAAATACCTGTAAGCTTAATCCTTTAAGACAAATGCCTGAAAAAATTTGAGTAAATTATTCAAGGCTGCAGCTAATTTCCCAAATTATGACTCTGACAGACAGAATATGTGATTTCTCCATACTGGCATATTTTTCTTCTCTTTTGCTTTATTTTCTGAATTTTCATAGACTGACCATGGGTTATTTTAGATGTTCCCTGTCCCTGATAGAATAAACTATTTAAGCAAGCAGAATTTCTGAAATAGTTCACAATGAATCAGATACACTTTCTTAGATTGTTTCATTAAAATCAAATAATTACTGCTCAGCCCCCAATCCCAAGTTCTAATTGCCTCCCATGCTGCATTATGGATCCTCTTCACTGTGCCACGGGTTGGCCTATAATGTTATAGACTATGAATGCTGGCCGGGTGCTGGGTAAGTATCTCATCCTGCCAGTCAAGAAGCTGCAAAGGGCACCAAGAGGAAGGTCAGCTACAGATGGTTGTTGACAGTAGGAAACACCCCCCAAAGCTGTGGTACACGAGATCTTCCCTCATGTGGATCCCATGAGGCCAGCTGGGCCAGAGTTGGGCAATAGTATCTTCAGTTCTGGCTTTAGTGGCTTTTTCTGTTTCATAAAATGAAAAATGTTTTATTTTATAAAGCATTGGTAGTAAACAACTAAGTCTGTTTTCTACAACCAACATAAAGGGAAAGGATTTTTTTGTTTGCCTATTGCCTAAGATAAGTGCTTGAAACAGGATTTATGAACCACTGGCTGTTCCCATTGAAACCCACCCAGAGTCACCAGACATGTTTGGCTAGGCAGATGAAGACTGCCCAGAATGGCTAAGCTGGCACCAAGCATCATGAGAAGGGAAAATCCCAACCCAACACAGCTGGTGGAATAACAAACCCTTCTGAAAACCACTGTCCCAAATATGAATACTAAAACTGGTAACCATTACCACGACCCTGACTTCAGTAACTGGGTGCAGGACAAACAAGGGGAGGGAAAGAGACCTGGAAAAGAAATGCTTTAAATATCCCATTAGAACTGTGTCTATTTCTTGCGTTATCACCAACTGTGCTCTTACTTCATGCAGATAATCTCAATATTTCTGCATAATGAGGTCAAGATCAGCTAATAAGATCAACACTATTGTTCATAAGACAGAATACACAAATTGACTTTGTTTTATAATTCAGGGCTCTGATGTGCATTTCCTATCAAATCTCATTCTGGTGCTGCCTGGCTGATTGCTGCTGCAGTAGAGTCATTTCACAGCTCCACAAACTAATTCACAGGGCAGCAAGTTAACTCAAACCACCCATTTCTGCTCCTGGAGGAGCATAAACACCTCTCCACTCCAGCTAGGGAGGTGGTAACTTCTGAAGTTGGTGTACCTTGAATCATGAGCACCATAGCCCCCTGTATCACACTTTTCAACACACTCATGTTCTCATGTACTCATGTTTTAGTGTAGAGGTATCCCCAAGAAAACTTGCAGTTAGAACCCATCGCTTTGAAATATTGCAGGAAGAAAATGAACTACACAGTAGTATCAGCAAGTTTATCTTCTATCTCCATGTGTTACAAGTTTAGTGCTACAAGTATAGTTGCTGCCTCCACATTATTCTTCTCATTATGATGTGGATTGTACATAGTAGGAATTCGTTGACAAGATCTGGCTGGGCCATCTTGGAAGACGGGTCCTCTCACAACCCCCAGTCAAAGGAAGCAGTGCAAGGTTCTCCGCAGCGCTTCATCAGTTCAGAGAATAATTGTGTGCTCAGTGTGACCATTTGTTACTTGATTTCTGCTAAGATCAGTGCTAGCACAGGACTGTGGCTTTTGGCACAGGATATGCATGCTCCAGAGTTTAATCAGTGAAAGCTGCATCACTGTCAGTGTGGTCCCTTGTCATCTGAAAATGTCGGTGGTTTTGCACACACATTAGTCCAGAGCTCCCTCTTATTTTCATGCAGCTGCTTTTATCTGGTACCAAGGGGGCTGCAAAGATGTGTGATATGGCTTAGGTTATGACAGCTTGAGATATGGATGTTCCAAGAAACCCGGACACTACATGCTGATGGACAATGTCCTCTACATGGTTTCAGGATAACCTAAACCAATAGCTGTGTGCCATTTATTCATTTAAATGGAAATGGTTAATTAAATACTTATGACTAGTATTTTTTTAATAACAGCAATGATTAAGAGTGATTAAAGTAACATTTTTTTTCACTCACTGATGTTGTCACTGTTTTAATTATTGCCTATTTTAATTTTCTATGTGGCTGCAGAGAGGTGTGGTATTTTATCACAATAAAGATTTTAGGAGAGTGTTGTAATAAGGCAAAGTTTCTTGCCTTTTACAAACAAATGTACGTAAGAATGAACCCTGTGAAACTCCATTGTTTACACATTGAATCTAATCTGTGCCTTTGGACGTAGCTAAGATCTGTAAAATTCAGATCTATCTTTCATTAAAATAAGAGCTATTTTGCTCATCTTTCTGTGGTTTCCTCTTTGTCATGACAAGGATGTGGGTCTTGGTACAGCTTTTAGTCTAGATGACTTTTTGTGAAATTAGTGGCTGACTTTCAATGCACATTTCACAGCTGATTTCAACGGATTTGAAGCAACCTGTGCCACCTTGAATTGAATTATAGGTAAATTCAACCTATTTGCAATCTGCTAGATATTGATTATTAAATATTATTAGTCAATCCAAAAAGACCTTCATCAGATGATTGTGGGGTTATAAACATACTGGGATGGAGGTGTCTGAACCATCTGCTGGATCATTAATGAGATGAGGAAAAATTTTGGAAAGTAGAAAATCATAATTAAAAGAGGTAACAGACATATTAAAATTACTTGCTGTAATTTGCCTGACTATGGTGAACTGACTTATTCAGACTTCGAAAGAGTCTTCTGAGTTTATCTTTATTTCTCTTTGGCAAGTATCCAGGAAAATTATCTTGAAAATCTGATGGCTTGCTTTGTTTTAATTCTGTTTTCTTAATGTTTCTTCCTGATGCCTGATTGAGTTGCTCAAAAAGAAGGTTACTTTTACAGCTTGCTAGATGGTGGGCAGCTCTGTAGTCAGAAGATAAAACAAAGATTTTGACTAGGAGATGTGGAGGCAATCCATGCTCCAAACATATCACCACAATTTCAGGAAACAACAGTTGTCGACAATAGATGATGCCACCCTCTGTACTGAGAAGTAGACATTTGGGTTTGGGTTTTTTTTTTTTTTTAAAAAAAGATACTCACATTGAACATACAGCGCATTAGATGTACAGCCAAAACAAGTACAAAATATCACCTACTACTGCCTAGTACAACGGAAGAAAGACCGTAAAGACTAAAGCTAACTGGCATCTGTATCTCTGTGTGATGTGTGAATATGAGTTGTCAGCCCCGTCCATTGGATACAGAGCCATCAGCTGTATGCCAGCACCGTACACTCTACATCAGCACCATACATCACATGTCAGTGCTGTATGTCCTGTCTTTGCATGGCCTAGTCAACCTTAGGGGCTGCTTTGTATACCCAAATATGACTATGTAACAGGCAACACCCAAGTCAGTCTTCTCAGCAAATAATCATTAAGATCACCTACCTGAAAGACCTCAGTGAAACCACAGATAGATGCAAATGTCTGACAGAGAAGTCAACTCAACAGAGACCAAGTTGCAAATTGCAAGCATAGATAGGAGCCCAGCCCTGGCCAAAGGCAGAAGGATTCCCAGGGCAGGACTCCTTTAATCCGCTCAGAAATTTCCAGTAAAAATAAAAACAGATAGTATGGGAGAGCTGGGCTGATACAAGAAGCTTGTATTTGGAAACTGGGAGGTAATGTGCAAGGGGACACCTCACAGGCACCTAGAGATTAGTGTTCAAGCGTGACAGGTTCAAAGACACCTGACTAGATTTGCCTTACTGAAGGAAAGTGGAATTGCAAATGCTGTGCTGGAAACAACTGGAATCTAGTAAACTCTGCTACAAACTGCTGCATATGAGCTCCTCTCAGTCTGGTAAGAACGTGCTTCTAGCTTAATTTTGTCAGGCTTTGTGACTGTCTGTAAAACTTTAACATACCTGGAGATGCTGTTTGTGGCTTTCCTGTTCAGTTCAGTTCTGAGAACCAGCCCAGCAGTGGTTTCAGCAGTGAGTGACACCAGTGGTCATGTTGTTTAGCCAACACTCCTCCTTTCCTGGACCTTGGCCTACACCCAGCCACAGAATCAGTCATCCTTCCACTGCATGCTGTCATGGGTGCTAATAAAATGAAGAACTGTGAGGCATTTTGCATCCTCGCTGCAAAACTCGTACAACACTCCCTGGCCCAGACTGCCCCTCACCCAGAGGGGTGGGTGAGCAGGCGCTCTCACAATGCTAGTGAAGACTTACTTACCTCTTGTTGCGTGTGGAGGGAATAAAGACTTGGCTTGCCTCACAGTGGACAGAAAATGAGTCATGAGGTTATGGCGCAGCAAACTGCTCCTGCGCCTCCCTGGGGACAGGCCAAGGCAAGGCCAGGGTGTCAGCCTGTGGGTAGGCCTGGCTCAGCAGGGCCCGTGGTGGGGCAGGGTCAGGCTGAGGGGAGCTGTGGCATTGGTGGGGCAGGGTCAGGCTGAGGGGAGCTGTGGCATTGCTGGGGCAGGAGCTGATGGCCCTGGGGGTTGACACGAGCCCTGGGATGTGGCCAGGTAGGGGGAGAGCCCTGGGGAGTGGGCAGGGGCAGTTGGGCCTGGCAGTAATGCCCTTCCACCTGCTACATCGCCCATAAAAGAAACAAAGATGCTGTAAATGAAGTAAAGTCATTACAAGTGATCACACACGCACACAAAGCCCAATATCTGAACTGGAATTAACCTGCTGGGTTATGGTTCCCAGACTCCATCCCTCATTATGTCCCATCAGTGACTGAGATACAAGCACTCCACGTGAACAGAGCGAGTGAAATATTTGCCTTTGAGAGGTTAAACACCAATTAGTTGTTACTGGGCTGTGGGGTGTGAAAAGTCTCCTGTGGGATGGGCAGAAGAATATCCTTGCTGTCATTTACCTTACAAAGATAAAAGGGACTATTTTGTGTTTGCAAGAAACTCTGAGACCCCCAGCTGAAACATGTTAATAGCAGTATATCATTCTTTCCACTTTTATATCTCTTCCCCTTTTTTCCTCTTTTTTCCCAGTTTCTGTCTGTGTTCCAGGCCTGAGCCTATTCTCACAGGCATCTCTTAAGATCTTCCCATCACCTCCAGTGAGAACTGGATTGAGCCCCCATACACAACATGGGCAGGTTTCGTGGCACCACGGCCGACTGCCAACCCAGCTTTGCGGTGTCCGCTTTATCTGCATGGCCATCATGAGACAGGGCTTGCTCTGCTCAGCACAATGACATGGCTGCTGTCAATAATCAAGGCCACTATGTTGATGTGTTGGAGTTATTTATTCATGCCTCTGTGATGTCCCAAAGTTTATAGTATTTGGTACATGTTAATGCAATAACCAAAGAAGCAGAGAAACCCTGCAGATGGCCACTTCTAAACTGCTGGCAAAAAAACCAACCTCAAAAATATTTGGAAGATAATGGGAATACACCAAGCTAACCACAGGCTTCTTCAGAAACACAGCAGGTCCTTCTCTTAGTAGAAGTCTGTTGAAATACATAGCAAAATTCCTGTTTGTTTTGACAGATGCTAGATAGGCTCTGTGTTAGAGAAGTAGAATTACTCCCATTACAATCAGTATTTATAGTTTTTCAACAGACCATTCACTGAAAGGGTGAGATCATGAACCAAGCTGTGAGAAGAGATGATTTTGTTGATTTGATCTCCAAAAAAGGGAAAATAATCTAGAAAAAAAAAAATTCTTTTTTCCTCTCTCATAATGGAAAATTAATTGGAAAAATGTTTATCTGTTTAATATTTTAACTCTTTGAAAATGAATTTAATTAAATTATATTTTTAAATTAATTTAGTTAAACAAATATTTAAATAAATAATGGAGAATTGAAGTATTTGGTTTCGAATAACATCACAGAAAAATATTTGAGCACTTAAAGCTTTTGTTCTGTTTTTTCTCATTCAGCAGACATCTTATTTGCTATCAGTCTGAAACTGAATTTTTCTGTGAGTACACATTCAAATATGTTGCAGGCACAATGAATAAGGTGAGCAGTACTTTCCCATTACACCAAGAAGTGGGGTGAAGTCCAATACAAATTGTGTTATCTAAGAGGCAGTTTCCTACTAAAGATGAATAAGCATGTTATCTGTACAAAGGGGAATATTTTGAACTATTCTCATAAAGCTGTGGTGGTCTTAGTAAAGCTGTAAAGCTGGGAGGTACTTTTTAAAAGTGGCCCACTAAAGCAGCAGCATCTAGTTCTAATGCACAGGACAGTATTTGTTAAAACCGTCTTGCCTGCCTCGTGGATCTCTGTGAAGGGAAATTACTTTCTTTATCCAGTCAATATATTTTTCAGTCAGTCATGTATAAACTCCAGCCATGCCTCGTCTTCCACGTCCTTTTCCAAAAGAAACTATCCCACTGTATTGCCCAGCACAGATTAACGGCCCACCTGAATCTCCCTAGAACACAAAATAGAAGTAACTATCAATGTCTGTTTGTTGCTCTCCAGAGGAGCATGCAGTGCCACCTGCAGTGCATAAGCGTGTTTGGAAAAGTTGCTTCTAATCTGTTCCAACCTATGAAATGGATCAATTGGCTTACATCACTTCATGGGAGTTGGGTGAGATATAAGGAGAGGTTGTTTTTGAAGTCTGAGGGAGCCTTTGATGTAAATGTTGTAGACCAGCACAGTACTATCATAATTCTATTTCAAAAGGTATTTTTCTACTGTTGGTATAAATTGATTCTCACTTCTTCGGCAACTGGCCCTTCTGAACTCAGCACAGAAGACATCAAAAGCAAGATTCGAACAGCACTTTTGAATGTACAGTTAATTCTGTACTATTCAGATCTTGACATCTGGAAAGGATCAGAGGATTCAGACCCTGAAAGTTCTTCTTCTTCTCCAATAACTACAGGTGGTGCCTAAGGAGAGCACCTTAGCTAAAGAAAATGCTAAAGGAAATGCATCTGAAGTTAGCTGAGACAATCCTAGACTCAAATTCCCATACTCTCCATCTTGTTGTGTATATGGACCTAAACTAGTCAAAGTTTTAACACTTCTTTTTCACAGCAATAAAGTCTCTTACAAATGTGGTTAAAACCACTGTGAATCTGATCAGCCTCATTAAGTGTCTAGCACTGCTTTGCTCCCAGTGAAAAGGGAACCATTATTAAAAGCACATCCCCTCCTCTTTATAACTTCACTTCTTACCTGGCAAGCATCTCTCTTCAAAAATTTATTTTTCCCTACAGCACACAACATGTTGCTGGTTATTTTTATGTAATTTCCATATTTGCTCTCAGAGCTTTTTCTTCTAAAAATTTTAAGAGTTGTTTCCTGAAGATATTTTGATGGCTTTCCTGAACATGTGACTCCCCAGCCAGCCACTTTACATGTTGTGCCAGGTTTGATATCTTCACAAGAGTCAGGCAGAGGCAAAAGTTGCACATATTTATTCAGTTTTGCAATACCATTCAGCTGGAAAAAAGAAGGAAAAAATGCTTTCACATGCAGAAAGGAAGGAAAGTATAATCTAGTTTCCACTGGCATTTAGTCTCATTTTACCAATACTTTCATTGTAAATCAATTTTCAATATTTAGGAACTGATCCTGAGATTAATTGCCCCTTTGCAAATCCAGAAGAGTTTCCCTGGTGTCTGTATAGCAATTCCCAATCTATGGCAGCCATAAGGAGTTCAAGCCCAGCTTCCCATTGATTACAGTAGGAAATTTAAAACCTGCGCAGGAGTTAGGTTGATGGTTCTATATCCTATTCAAGAACCTAACTTGCCACTGAACTTCTGTGCTGAAATCAGACTCTGCTGCTTGACTGACAAACATAAAGGTCTTAAAGCATGGTGCAATGTACCCAGTAACAGAGATGAAAACAAAAGCTATAACGAATTAGACATGACAGCAGCGACATAATTGGGGAAAAATGAGGTCTTGAACTCTTCAGACTGCCAAGTTTTTGCTTTGAGAGATTCAAAAGGACTTAAATGATCCAAAGTGTCTGTGTTTTGTTGGCCTTTACCTGACAGATTCATCCTTCAGCAGAGGCCATGTTAAGCCTATAAATGAAAACATAGCCAAACACTTACACATATCCTCAATGTGCTTGGTAAGGGCTCACAGCTACCGAACAGACATTTTCTGTTTTACACATGATCACCGCACCATGATTCATTTCGCAAGTGGTTATATGTGTTGCTGAATGGTTGTCAGTTAAAAAATTCTGGCTTTATACCTTTTTAAAAAGGCACTCCAACAAATCACAAGTTTATCAGAAAAAGTCCTTAAAATTTATTATCACCAGTGCTGGTAGGAATTTCCAAAGATGTAAAGTTTATCCCAAGTTGCTTACTACTGCATTACACCAGAACTGTAGAGATGGGAGGTGAGCCCTAGTGCTAACACTGTCTCTGCTCCTGTGTCAAGTTCAGACAAAGCATTTTATGTTATCCATGTCATTCTGGAACAGAGTTGTAACTTTCAGCTCTAGAAATACTACTTCCTAGCAATCCATTTTAGTATTGTGTTCACAAATAAGCTGGTGTTCCAGATAAGTTGCTGGTGGCCACAGGAGAAACCAGTGAAAGGAACCTGTCTGCCTTTGTAGTGAAGCAGATGGAGAATGCTCACTAACAGCTGGGGGAAGGAGCTTCTCACACTTGGGCAGTAATAAATTGCTGGGGGCACAGATGTCTGTAAATGCTCCAGCTAGTTCTAGAAAGGGACATTGCTTGTTTCCTCCCTGTGTCATTGTCATACCAAACTGGTGATACCATCTAAATATTAGAAATCAGGTTCAAGTCATCACTTCCTTTTCCATATAATTCCACCAATTATTTC
Source organism: Grus americana (assembly GCF_028858705.1). Lineage (NCBI taxonomy): Eukaryota > Metazoa > Chordata > Aves > Gruiformes > Gruidae > Grus > Grus americana. Next base: position 20,119,832 of record NC_072891.1, read on the forward strand.
AGAAGTGTGGTAATATTCATAATATACTGTACCTAGCCAATTATTTTAAAAATACATATTGATCTGTCACATAAAACTGTTTCTTCATTATCACAGGCATAACATTAAAGCATAGCCTGAATTAAGATCCATCCAAGATTTATTAGGCATCGTACCGAAGTCATGATGTTTCTAAAGGAATAGGCAAGATGATGTACAAGTCTTATCTTTCTCAGGCACCTTGGATCAGCACTGAAACTGCTGGTACCAGGAGGGCAGTCCTCCAGAACCATTTGACCATCTACAGGTTTCCTGTATAGAGACTGCCCTCTCCCGATTCAAAACACCCATGGCTGCTTCCATGTCAGTCTCAGTGCTGGATTAACAAAGTTCTCCGTGCAGGGACACGTGAGGCATGAGCAAGGCTGAGCAGGAGCTGGTATGCAGGTAATTCTTACAGCCCTGCCCCACTTTGGCATCCAGGATGATGTGGGTGAAGACATCTTTCCATGCCTCATTCTTTAGTGTCCTGAGCCTTCTTCACTATGTGACCACTCTGTGCTGCTAGAGCTGAATTCATCTATGTCCTGTATTATCCATACTTTTATTTTATGTGCTTACCCCAGATAATTAGCAGTAAGTTTCATCCCCATTTTTGCTTAGTCCAGCACAAGGCATCCATTTGGGATACAGGTGTGACACAGACTCCATTGCATACATCGCTTCAGTGCTGCCTTTGAAAGATTAATAAAGAGTGTGTTTTCGGGCCTTGGAGAGGTTGTTGCAGTGAGTGGGTTAAAGGGAGTTACAGAGCACAGAATGGGCTTGAAATGTCATCCCTGCTCACAGTGCCAGTGATCCTGTAACCTTATCTAGATTCGTACAACGAAAAGCAGGGTGTTCTGTGATAGTTAAGCTAACTAAACAATGTACTCTTCGATATCAAAGAATAGCCAAAACGATCATCAGCAAAATTCCTTTTATAATAAAACAACAGTAATTAACACAATACCTTGAGGAGCATTATATCATTTTCCTTGGAAGACCTGCTAAACTGAGGATTAGGACAGTAGTGCATAACCTTAAATATCTGCTGTTCTTTTCAGCTATGGATGCTTTATGGGCTCCAAGAACAACTCTAAATTCTAACTTGTTTAATCTGTAATTTAAAGAAAGTACAAAGAGAGAAGGTCACTACTGGAACTGAGCAACATCTCTTAAGATAATCAAAAGACAGGTAATGTAATATTCACAATTTTATTTTACAACATGATTAAAACATAGAAAAAGATATTGTTCATTTTGATGTTTTGACATGAGCTTGTATTTTCCTCTACAAAGTAACATTTCTTTACTGTAAATCTAGTTTAGTGAAATAATGGTGTGATAGCTGACATACAGGGATTTCCAGAGTTTGGAATTTATTTTATGAAAAATCCTACTGGCTTTTTGAGGAGGGTCCTTTGCACAAGGACTGCTGGTACTGATGCCTTTCATTAGTTTTTTAATGGTCTCCTTTGGATTTAGGAACTAATCCTGCAAAGGACTGAAATATGCCTGACTAATAGCATCTAGGTTGTCTTGCTGACATCGATGGGATGTCAGTACACACATCGATACTCAATACTCATTCTGAGCATTATGCATACAGGTAAGTACTCTGCTAAAGTGGACATCTTTAATATTAATAAAAGTTTTATCCTTAACTTCACTAAATACAGGATTCAGCCCATTAAGGAAGAAGGACGGGTGTTGCCTAACTCAAGACACCCCTATAGTGAATATTAAAAAGGGAGACTGCCAAACCCCAAAGAGAGTTATATGTCCAGTTCCTGCAAATAAACGGAGTTAAGCAATTCATAAATCTCCCTCTCCCCCAAGCTCTCTGTGTATCATCAGAAATGTATTTATTAGAGTTTGCCTGTCTTCATTTTGCACTGCTAAACTTAATGCAGCCCAGTAAGATGACATTGCCAGAGCACATATGGCTGGTTTTCTGTACTTCATCTTCAGAACACAATCTCGCTATACACAGGACAACTTATTCAAGCCAGAACAAAGACTTTATCAATCCAAACAACAACAAAAAAATATTATTTTCTTCATTCCAGATGCATGTGTCACTGAAAGATACAATTCATTTATTTGTATGTGAATGTTTGCTGTGAAAATAGCTGCAAAGGCAGTGCTGGATCCTAAAAAATTATCTTTTTATCTACAAAGCACGCTTACATAGTGAGAATGATATAAGACTCACAAAACTCCATCCCTGGGACTCTTTCATGTATCATCCCCAACAGCAGTGCAACTGCTGGACTTGCAGAAAGCCAAGGCAATCAGCCACTGTGCATACAGAAAAGCTTGGGGCCGGGGAGGGGGGCAAAAACCAAACAACAAAAGAACCCACTACCACCTCAAGTCAGCTCAAACCTATGTGCTTGTAGGAAAACCAAACCAGTGACCAGAGTTGTCCTCTCCACAGGACCAGAGACAACCAGTGCCCTTTCCATTGATTAGCTCCCAAATCTGAATTTTTGTAACCATAACTGACTGGCTATCTCTAACCCATTGACTGAAGAGTGAGAGACTCCAGCTCCCATTAAAAAATCCTTTAATTCCAAGAGGAAGGCTTGGCTTTTGTTTTGTAAAAGTCCAGACTAACACAGGCAAGGTGTGAATATTTGTACCCTTACAAAAAAATGCAACCAAACCAGATTCAGCTGAAGAAGCGTGAAAGTCAAATTCACTTAGAAAGAAGGAGCTGCATCCACTATTTCAGACTAATGCAAGAAGGCTGGCTGAGCTGTCCACACTGTGTACGAGGAGGTCAGGTTTGCACGGATTTATTGCAATTGGTTTGCTTTCAGTTACTCAAAATACGGGAAAAAAATAGAGAACTAAAATACAATTTAGAGAACATTTTAGCAAAAGCAGGGCATCTAACACGAACAGTAGATGTCCTCCTTACCCTGAGCTAGCTGTTCAACAGCTGTGCCATACTTGGGGTATCCCACCTGGGGAAGGGGTGCTTGTGCTCACGTTTGACTTGTCAAAAGGACAAGGCTCCTTGTCACAGTCATGACTGATATTCAGCATTTGTGAGCCCAGGTCACTTAAAATGGGAAGAATAGTGTCTCCATCTAATTCAACTTCATCTCTCAGGATGTTTTGAGGCTTAGTCCCAGGGACACAGGTAAGACTTGCTTAAAGCATTTTGGAATTGTCCTGGTTTTGGCTGAGATATAGAATTAATTTTCTTTCTAGTACTTGCTATAGTGCTGTGGTTTGGATTTAGTATGAAAATAATGTTGATAACACACTGATGTTTTTAGTCGTTGCTAGGTAGTAGTAGTGCCTGCACTAAGTCAAGGACTTTTCAGCTTCTCACGCCCTGCCAGGTGCACAAGAAGCTAGGAGAGCACAGCCAGGACAGCTGGACCAAACTGGCTGAAGGGATATTGCCTACCATAGAACATCACGCTCCATGTGTAACTGGGGAAGCTAGCCGGGAGGTGGGATCGCTGCTCAGAAACACACTGGGCATCAGGTTGTTTTTTTCTGCATGTGGTGAGCAATTGCATTTGTGCATCACTTGTTTTATATATATTGTTGTTGTTATTATTTTTGCTATGATTGTTGTTGTTGTTTTTACTATTCTCTTCCTTTATTATCCTATTAAATAGTCTTTATCTCAACCCATGAGTGTTTTTTTCCCTTCTCCTCCCCTTGTTGGGGAGGGGTGAGCAAGCAGCTGGGTGGTGCTCTGTTACTGGCTGGGATTAAACCACAACAGTCCTTTTTGGCACCCAAGTGGTGCACAAAGGCTTGAGATAGCAACAGATCTGACCAGAGCACATTAAAAGAACTTTGTTATAAGCATTTATTGTATTAGTTTAATCGTCACTGGTCCTCTGGTCACAATGTTGTTTTAATTGTTCTCACAGTTGTTTGCAGAGCTGTGTTATGTAACAAACACCTTACTTGCCATATATACTGGTTATCAGTGTTTATGTGTGGTTTGTCACCTCCGGCCATTTGATTAAGGTTATCGCTCTGCTGTTCAGCTACTACCGGTTTATGGTATGATAAAATCATTGATAGTCAGATCAGTTTCGTATTTGTATTCAGCGGCAGTGGAAGGACAGTGACGGTTTCATCTCCATACTTTGGGAGCCATCTGTCAGAAGCTATTAATAATTGCATTTCTTACTTTTTCTCCTCGAAGAGCCAATATGTGGGGGAGACACCTTCCTTCACCTTCCTCTTCTTCTCTAGGCTAATTACAATAGCTCCTGAGAATGATGAATATCCTTGGGATGTCCAGACCAGCACGCTTCTATTGCTAGGTCTCCTGAATGTGATTCAGGAATTGTTTAGGGTTAAACAACAATTTAAGACTACCATCCAAAATCTGCCCCTGTAACAGGCGCTGTGGCTACTCCAACCCCTGTGACAGGCACTGAGGCCACTCAAACCCCAGCAATAGGCACTGGGGCTACTCAAACTCCCGTGATAGGCACTGTGGCTGAACCAGAGAACCAATGCATACTAGTATCAGTCACCCCTATACACAAGAAGAAATGGACACAGAAGTCAATTCATTTAGTAAAGGATGAGGAAACAGGGCCATCACAAGAACAGGAGGAAGAGACAGAACCAGAGATAACCACCCGATCCCTATCCCTATCCCTGAGTGAGATGCGAGATATGTGAAAAGACTTCAGCTGTCGATTAGGCAAGCAACTTGTCACCTGGCTGCTCTGATGCTGGGATAAGTCCTCAGCCCCCAGCCTCTGGAGGCAAGCCTTGTCAGGCATGAGGGACAGTATCCCTTCAAAGAAGATGTTATATGTCACCCAGGCAAGTGGACCACCATGGAGAGAGGTATCCAGTACCTGAGGGGATAAGCCATGCAGAATATGGTTTATTATGACCTGGACAATGTGCAGTTACCTACAGATCAAGATGAAGTCCCAGGTACCCAACCCATACAGTGGAGGTTTGTACAGAGTACACCACCAGCCTATGCCAAGTCACTGGCAGTACTGGCATGGAAAAACAAAGAGGGACCAACAGTGAATGAAGTGGCTGGCCAACTCTGGCAATACAGAGAAAATCTCTGCCTCCCTATGGGCCTGTGTCTCAGCTGTGGAAAGACAGTCTGAAAAATCCAAAAACCTGATTGAGAAACTGTCCCAGGAGGAATGGCAATGCAAAGAGGATATGGCCAATTCCCTGCTTGTATGGACCAGTATCTCAGCTATTAGGAGTAAGGATATAGACGGTACACACCATGATGTTTTATCTGTGTGACAACGAAGAGGACATGAGGAAGTGGGATGGAAAACCTACCTCGACCCTAGAAGCACAAGTATGTGAGTTGCAAGGAAAAACAATCTCAAATTCTTTCAGGAAAATTGCTGCTCCAGTCTCCAGTGGCCAGTTCCCTAGACAGAGTAGGAGGACTGATCTTTCTTCTGATCTTATGGAAGGAGTTTCTGATTCATATTTTCAAGAAGTGAGTAACAAGGATGAGATTCCAACCCACGTGCACCACATGAATCCATTCATCAGTAACGAATACTATGGCCAGGACTAGAGGGGGCCTGCCTCCAGCCAGGTGGAAGAAAGGGACAATGGGATTTACTGGACTGTGTGGATTCCATGGCCTGGCACATCAGACCCCCACAAGTATAAGGCTCTAGTAGACACTGATGCCATCAAACTATAAAGGGCCAGAATCCATCTGTATTTCTGGAGTGACATGGGGATCCCAACAGTTGACTGTATTGGAAGCTGAAGTGAGTCTAACTGGGAATGAGTGGCAAAAGCACCCCATTGTGATTGGCCCAGAGGCTCCATGCATTCTTGGCATAGACTACCTCCAGAGAGGGTATTTCAAGGACCCAAAAGGGCACTGATGGGCTTTTGGTATAGCTCCCTTGGAGATGGAGGAAATTTAACAGCTGCCTACCTTGCCCAGTCTCTCGGAGGACCCTTCTGTTCTGGGGTTGCTGAGAGTCAAACAACAGCAAGTGTCAATTGCTACCACAACAGTGCACCAGCAGCAATATTGCACCAACCAAGACTCCCTGATTCCCATGCATAAGCTGATCCATTGACTGGAGAGCCAAGGATGGATCAGCAGAATCCACTCACCCTTTAACAGTCCCATATGGCCAGTGTGAAAGTCTAAGGGAGAGTGGAGACTGACAGTAGACTATTGTGTCCTGAATGAAGTCATGCGGCCATGCCAGACATGCTCGAACTTCAGTACAAAATGGAGTCAAAGGCAGCCAGGTGGTACGCCACAACTGATATTGCTAATGTATTTTTCTCAATCCCTTTGGCGGCAGAGTGCAGGCCACAGTTTGCTTTCACTTGGAGGGGTGTCCAGTACACCTGGAATCGACTGCCCCAGGGTGGAAACACAGTCCCACCATTTGCCATGGACTAATACAGAGTGCATTGGAACAGGGTTAAGCTCTGGAGCACCTGCAATACACTGATGACATCATTGTATGTGGCAACACAGCAGAAGAGGTTTTTGAGAAAGGGAAGAAAATTTTACAAATCCTTCTGAAAGCCATTTTTGCCGTAAAATAAAGTAAGGTCAAGGGACCTGCACAGGACATCCAGTTTTTAGGAATAAAATGGCAAGATGGATGCCATCAGATCCCAAAGGATGTGATCAATAAAATAGCCGCTATGTCTCCACCAACCACCAAAAAGGAAACACAAGCTTTCTTAAGTGTTCTGGGTTCTGGCAAATGCATATCCAAATTACAGTCTGATTGTAAGCCCTCTCTATCAGGTGACCCAGAAGAATGATTTCAAATCGCCCTGAGCAATGACAAGCCTTTGAAGAAATTAAACAGGAAATAGTCCATGCAGTAGCCCTTGGGCCAGTCTGAGCAGGACCAGATGTAAAAATGTGTCCTACACTGCAGCCAGGGAGAATGGCCCTACCTGGAGTCTCTGGCAGAAAGCACCAGGGGAGACTTGAGGTCAATCCCTGGGGTTTTGGAGTAAGGGATACAGAGGATCCAAGGCTCGCTACACTCCAACTGAAAAAGAGATATTGGCAGCACATGAAGGGGTTCGAGCTGCTGTGGAAGTGATTGGCACTGAAGCAGAGATCCTCCTGACACCCTGACTGCCGGTGCTGGGCTGGATGTTCAAAGGGAAGGTCCTCTCTACACATCATGCAACTGATGCTACGTGGAGTAAGTGTGTCACACCACACAATGGGCTCAAATAGGAAACCCCAGTTGCCCAGGATTTCTGGAACTAATCATGGACTGGCCAGAAGGCAAAGATTTCAGAATATCAACGGAAGAGGAGGTGATGCATGCTGAAGAGGCCCTACCATATAATAAACTACCAGAAAATGAGAAGCAATATGCGCTGTTCACTGATGGGTCCTGTCACACTGTGGGAAAGTATCAGAGGTGGAACGCTGCTGTGTGGAGTCCTACATGGTGAGTCACAGGAACTGCTGAAGGAGAAGGTGAATTGAGCCAGTTTGCAGAGATGAAAGCCATTCAGCTGGCTTCAGACATTGCTGAGCAAGAAAAGTGGCCAGTGCTCTTCTCTTTACTGACTCATGGATGGTGACAAATGCCCTGTGGGAGTGGTTGCAGCAATGGAAGCGGAGCAACTGGCCATGCAGAGGTAAACCCATCTGGACTACACCAGTGTGGCAAGATGTTGATGCCCAGGTAGAGAGGTTGGTTGTAAAAGTACATCATGTAGATGCCCACGTATGCAAGAGTGGCGTCACTGAGGAACATCAAGACAACCAGCAGGTGGATCAGGCAGATTTGGACTGGCAACATAAGGGTGAATTATTTGTAGCTCAATGGGCCCATGACACCTCAGGCCATCAAGGAAGGGGTGCAACATATGGACGGGCTCATGATCGAGGGGTGGACTTGACCATGGACACTATGGCACAGGTTATCCATGAATGTGAAACATGCACTGCACTCAAACAAGCCAAGTGGTTAAAGCCTCTGTGGTATGGAGGACAATGGCTGAAATGTAACTATGGGGAGGCCTGGCAGATTGATTATATCGCACTCCTACAAACCCGCCAAGGCAAGCGTTATGTTCTCACAATGGTGGAAGCAACCACCAGATGGCTGGAAACATATCCCGTGTCCCATGCCACCGTCCACAACACTATCCTGGGTCTTGAAAAGCAAGTCTTGTGGTGACATGGCACCCCATCACACCAGAAAGTATTGAGTCAGACAACAGGACTCATTTATGAAACAACCTCATAGACACCTGGGCCAAAGAGCCACCTGGGCATTGAGTGGGTATATCACATCGCCCACCACGCACCAGCCTCTGGGAAAATCCAACACTACAGTGGACTGTTAAAGACTACACTGAGAGTAATGGTGGTGGGACCCTCAAACATTGGGATCGCTGCTCGGAAATAGATTCAGCAGTGAGTTGTTTTCTTCTGCATGGGGTGAGCAATTGCATTTGTGCATCATTTGTTTTAGATATATTATTGTTGTTGTTATTGTTATTATTTTATTATTATTATTGCTATTGTTATTACTATTACTATTACTATTACCATATTATCTTCCTTTATTATCTTATTAAACTGTCTTTATCTCAGCCCACGAGTTTTTTTCCATTCTTCTCCCCATCCCATGGGGGGAGGGGTGAGTAAGTGGCTGTGTGGTGCTCAGTTACTGGCTGAGGTTAAACCACGACAGGAATATATCTCTTTCTCTAAGAGGTTGCTGTTTCAGATGCAGCAATAATGAACTGGGCCTTTTATCAGCACAGTCTGTATCCCATAACATTGGCACGATCTGACTAATGAAGGTAACTGTACACAATGCAGATAAGTAGTTTACAAAACAATTTAAAACAGAATGACAAGTTCTTAGATCAGTTTAGTGAGAAAACTGAAGCTTTTAACAATTCTTAAAAAATCAATATCCACTTTCTTTACTTACAGGCTTGCACACCATACCTCACCTCAAAGAAGAGTTAAAATTGCCCCAGTATAAGATACTTACTCACAATGCGCTGCTGTCAAAACCCATTGCTTTTCCACAAAAGCCCCTCCACACTTAGTTAAATTCTTTCTCTGGATAGCAGCCATATAAGGCCAAGAATGAGGATGCACAACATGTCCTCCGATAATGTCCATGCAGCCATCTGAAATGCAACAGAAGTGCAGTTATGGTATGTGTTATCCAGAGGAAGAGAGAATCTGGATATTTTTGTCCTTCGATGAGTACTTACATCTCAGGGGTAGGACAACAGCAATTAGAGAGAGCAGGAGAGCTAACAGGTGGCTTGTCATAGTTGCTGCTATTTACTGACAAGAGCATTGTAAATTACAATACTGTCTTTTCTATTTAAATGTCCCCTACAGGATATGGTGGTTGAAAGGTTTTATGACTAGATCCCTCTCTTGAAGGTTCCCTTTACATCATTAATATTGGATTATTTAACTGCAGGTTGGTTTCTTTAGGTTCTTTCTTCAACTTTCTTTAAAACCTGCCTGTGTCTTGAATCCCCAACATGTGTCAATATTAATTGGTCCAAGTTTCACAGGAACTTCAGCAGCCCTTCACCACAGGTATTATATTAGAAAACAAGTGCATAAGAAAATTGCTGAGCATTACATGGGATGAATGTACAATAAAACCTAAGTGTCTCAGTGAATTCAAAGCTCTTTTGACTTTAAAGAAAAAAAAAATTTAAAAAAGAAATAAGTGATAAGAATGAAACTGGCCATCTTCTGCTGAACAAATGGGAGAACAAACACAAGGGCCACCTGAAAAGGCTTCACAGAACACCAGTGAGAGGGAAAACTCAGGGCATGCAGAATACAAAAGTTATTCCCAAATTGTGGACCAAGATACATGAGCAGCCAGCAAATCCTCAGCCCAGGTAACACTTTCAGTTGAAAGTCTGAAAAAGATTCATACATGAATTTTATGAGAGCCACTCGGAATTGACAGGCACCTGTTGTCTCATAAGCTTAGGAAAGCTTGACACAAAAGACAAGCTATGCACACAGAGGGCAGACCAATTTGTATTTTCTTAGCAATAATTTTTGAGGGTGCAGGATTCAGACGCAGAAAACCCTAGAGCAAGCAAGTGTCAAATGCAAACAAAGTATCTAATCAGTGGTCACAAAAGAAAGCTAAAAATATGCAGTGGTGGGAGAGACATTTCTGTATTGCAAACCTCTGTGTCTGCACTCATGTTTTGCAAGCCTTGCTAGTAAACCACTACAAAAACCAGCATGACCAGGGAGGAGACAGAGAAGACACCCAGCTCCACATCGCTGTGATCACAGCAGCTACCCACTCTGCGCCGCTCTCCTGCCCTCCCTTCCCCTGCCCTAGGCACCAGCCCTGCGGCTGAGCCAAGATGCCGCCAAAACTCAGGCACCCAGCAGCTCTGGAAGGTTTAGAGATGCAGTTTAAACAGGTCCTCTGAATTGGTTTCCTAAAATCATGCCTGATGTTCACGTTTAGCACCACAGAAAGCAGCATGAAGGAAAAAGGAGCATAGTCACTGGGAAAGAAAAATTATAAAAAAACAACTGGGTATGACATACGGGACAGAAGTGCTTGACACAGTACAGAGCTAAAAGTAATCCACTGACCCACGGGCTTAATGCCCATGGAAAATTTCCTCAAAGGCAAAGGCTAGAAAAAGAGGCTGGGTAGACTTGTTCTTTATGCAGGCAGTGTTTTCTGCTGAGAGAGTGGCTATGCCTCCTGGGCACTGCGGGGGAAAGGATGGAGCATTTTGCTTACATATGTTTCTCCTCTTCAAGACCAGTTGTTTATGCAGCAGAGCAGCTAATAAAAGAATTGGACAATGCACTCAAATAAAGAAGGAAGTTTTGCTTTGAGGTTTCCCTTTACACATGAAAGACCAATAATATCTAAATCTGACCATAAATTAACTTATTGCCATAACCAAAGGAGCACAGCCAACTTGTTGCACACCCTAAAATTTTATGTCAATTTTTCAGCCTCATCTACACAAGTTATAAGCTGAATTGGACACTGACAAAAGCATTTAGGTACAAAACTAGAGGCTGATTACGTGCATAGCAATCTGATCTTTAATACCTGTGCCATCAATCTTAGGACTATGTGATAGTCAGAGCTGTTGCTCAGGAGGAGCTTGTGCAGAAAGCAAGCAGTTCTTATCAAACAGTATTTTAGACTGCATATTCCTAATTCTAATTATTGATGTAAATAGGATATCTCAGGATTAGAGGGGATTTTTAAAAGGCGTGGATATGCTAATACCTGCAGAAAAATATCTTTAGAAGTAAGTAGGATTTAGAAGTAAATAGGAGTGCATTTAGATATTGAAAAAATATAAACAGACTATAGAAGATTTATTTTTAAATTGTAGGCACAGCTTTATCTTAGTTGCTTGGAAAACATCTAGGAACATTTGCTAATGTTTTATTCTGTGTCTCCCAAATAATTTTTTCTTAAAAATAGATCAGGTGAACATAAGATGATACATACCAAACCTCTTTTCACTAGACATGGCACCTCATATAGGAATATCCAAGGATGAATCATTGTAGTACTATGAATTTAAGCAGGTCTCTGTACAGGATTTTTGCTCACAAGTGCTCATCCTGATCATGTCTGTGCGTAGTTCAGAGAGGAAACAGCTTCAATATGGCAAGACTGCTAATTAAAATGTCAGAAAATCAGACTTTGGCAACTATTTATAAGTGATAAATGAAAGAATGGTACCTATGACACCTGGTGATACTGTGTTCAGGAGAACATTGGAAAAAAAGAATACCAGTGCTGCAAACTGCTGATAGTTACTGGGGATATGCAGGCAGTGAGGATAAAAATGAAAGAAAATTAAAAGCTTGGTGTGGTTTTGCAGTGCATAGAACTGTCGCCATGTCACATAGGTGACAGTGTCTCTGACAAGCCACATCAGTGACAAAGAGCTCTGAGATGTCTGAAAAATAGCTCCAAGTCTGCTTTCTTCAGAGAAATCACTAACAATTACCTTCTGTCCCAGAAAGGAGACCAATGGGAAATTTGAGGCAGCTGTCTGTCCAGGGTCTTCCACAGGTAAAACTCACATCAGGCTGGGCCAGCTGAGCTCAGAGATGTGATGCAGCCAGAACACAGAAGCTTTCTGCAGGCTGACTGTAGTGGGGCTCAAGTCTTCAAGAAACCTTCCAGGCTGTGTGGCAGTGACTCTTCACTGAATGTACCTAGTTAGTTCATAGAATATTTGATCTTCTAAATTATTTAATATCAATGGAAGTTATTTCTATTATTTGGGTATATATTTGGAAGTGAGGAACTGTGCCTTTACAAGGCTCTAACAAGATTTATTCCATTTTCAATACTCAATTCAGTTGCCTAAAACTAGGCATTTAGTGACATTTGAGATACCCTGTGTTTCCCAGACATGGGCACAGGGCTGGCAAATCTGACATAGCCTCTACAGAAGACCCATGGCACCAGGAAGCAGACCTAAGACACCTCAAGACACTTTAAATAGCATTATAGCCTTAGCTTTAGGCCACTAACCCACAGTCAGTGCTATATGGATACTCATCCAGTGCAAAGCTAATGAGGTAGGATCAGATGCTGAAAGGAGCAAACATCAGATTCCTTGGTCCTGAGGGGCTCCTGAAGAGCACAGATGACTCTCTGATGGGGGATGGGGCTGTGATTCACCTCTGACCTGAAGGCCACCTGGCATGTCTGGAATGAAACTGTACGTCTTCATGTGGGCAACAGAATCAAGCCTAAATTTATGTGAGCCGAGTCCTATGGTGTAACTGGACACGTAGTGGCTTGCAAGGTTTCACCCCACTACTCGTATACTAGCTCTCTGCAAATGCTACAGAGAGAGCATGAAGGGGGGCAGGTCCTGTTTTCACACCACAACAGATGACACAATTTCTCACTAACACCTCTGCTGTAAGCTACGTTGTTGGGGAGGGGTTTTTGCCTTTGTTACAGTTACAATGTCAAATATCCTTAAGAGGAAAAACAAAACCCACATCCTTTTTATTTAGAGATATATATATTAAACAGTGACTGAGGGAGAACACCAGACAGAAATCATGGGAGCTTTCCTCACTTTGTCCACCTCTGCTGCTGTCATTTTCCTGGTAATTCATGGAGGTAAGTGCCCAGTTCGATCCTTTTGAAGGTAAATGCTGACATACAGAGTTCCAGTTAAGCCAACATGTATTCATGTAAAGGAAGTGGTCATGTTTATTATTTGAGTTCTCATTATTAACTCTTTTTCACTGTCTGCATATATTTGATCTTTTGTACAAACAACATAATTTCTGAATGAGAAGTATTAATTAAAGCTGTACAGAGGACAGGCTATTTGGACGAGTTCTGACGAATTAACATAATAATTATCTGACCTTTCTCTCCAGATGCATACACATACCTTCTTGATGTTATGTTTTGCTGAAAAACAGGTTCATTTAATGCAACTTACACTATATAAGCCAATTTCCAGGTGTCTGCATAAGTCACGTATTGTACAACATTTATCATGTGGCAGATCTGAGGTTGTTACTCATAATGAAAACTAAGAAATTAACCAGAGCAGCGAACTTCAAGAAAAGAAATCTGTGCAAGAGCAACAATACTTTGGTGTTTTTCTTGTCAAAGTTCACCCTACTCATCTAGTTTTGGTCCCATTGAAACATACAGAAGTAGTACTGCTGAGCAACTTTAAAAGTCTATCCTGAAGACCACTATGGTGACATATATACATACTTGTGTGTCTGTATACTTTGTAATTACATTAACTGTTTTTTTGAAGAGACTTTGAGTGTCTTACAGTATTTGTTAGCCCAGCTCTGTGTATTGTGGCTTATTTTTATTTTTAGGTTTGTGTGTGGATATCATTGGAGGAAAAGTAGTAAAACCACACTCGAGACCATTTATGGCCCTAATCCAAGCAGCAAATGGAGACCTTATTTGTGGAGGAACTTTGATCAAGGAAAACTGGGTGTTAACAGCTGCGCACTGTAATGTGTAAGTTCTTACTCTGTTTCAGAAATTGTCCTTAGTGAGCATCTGGTGTCTCCGTTCAAGAAGGAAAGTTAATATCCCCAGTGGTTTTGTGCTGATTGTGCTATCATGTTCAGATTACTGTTTTATAATTTATATTGACAAATGTGCTTCAGTGAGTAAAAATTAATATAACAAGGTATACTGATCTTCACTGTTTCTGAAGAGAGATTTTACAAGCTTCTAGCTGCATGCAAGCACAGAATAGCAACACTGAAGTAGTGAATTTTGGGGAAAGGTTTGTCCCTGTTTTCTCAGTGAACCAGTGCACTAGGCCAGAGGGCTGGCCAGTCCAAATAGTTGCTCAGAAAACAGAAATAAACTATTGTCATTTTATTCTGTAAAAGATATGTAGTTCACCACAGAAAGAGACAGCATGTAGTTATACAGAAGCAAAAATCATCCGGACAGATGACAGGAGACACTCACAGATCTCAGCTCTACTGGATATGTTGGTTTGTCAGCCAACCTTTCTTCTTTCTGTCTGACTCAAGATGCAAATGGCTGTTTGGCCCCACAGAGTCCTTCAGTGAGGCAAAATGTGAGGTTTAAATGACACATCACACCCCTTGCCTTTGCGGGGAGGACTGGAGCTGCTGCTGAGCCAGACCTGACACAGGCTCTGTCTGTGGCCTGCCTGGGACCAGTGAATCACTGGACTCTGCAGGCATCAGGAAAATGTATCCATCTCTCCTGTTTCCATCCAAACAGGGAGATACGTGGGACCTACTACAAAGAGAGTATAGGGCCCAACAGCTGTCATATTAACATAAGGTAAAGTGTGTTTCCAAATGAGATCACATTTAAGAGAAAATACAATAAATAATTAACCTAATGATGCTCAGTCAACAGTCAGACAGCTCTTAGTAGCTGAAGGAAAGGAGCAACCACGTCTTTTGGGTTGTGTTTGCCACAGTAAGATGCAAGTGAGGGCCAGCCTACACATCTGCTCCAATATTCTCCCATTCAGCTGTAACGTACATTGTTCTACCACAAACAGCTATACCAATGCTCTGGTATGAAGGTCTGCTTGGACTGCTTGACCAAGGAGTGTTAGTGTCTATAGCAGAGAACCCTTGGAGGCACAACTCTGTCTCCACTTCAGTATCTAGTAAGTATATGAAGTTGCAGCACAAGTTAGAGAAAGGGAATGAGCTACGTCTCACATGGACGCAGAAAATAGTGTTGAAATGACGTTAGGGCAAAGCAATGGTACAAGTCAGCCCAGTCGTGATGATCTCTGAACCAACAGTGCTGTGAGCTACTCTCCTAAATTTTCAACACAAATTGCAGAGGGCACAGTTAGTGAGACCACTACCAACAGCAAAACTAATGCATCCACCCCTCATTCAGTTCCCAAAGGGAAACAATAGGGGTAGGTTCAGAGTCAAGTACCTGAACCTTGTCTATGCTCCCAGGAAGCTGAAAATAGGATAGCATGAACTTTGATTCACTGACTCAATTTTTTTTTTAACTACTTGTAAACAAGGTAATCTTTTGTATTTTTCTAAATTACTGTTGCTTTTCAGCCATGAGAAGAAGAGACTCTGTAGCAGCTGGACATTATAGCACCACATTTAACAGCAAAAAATTAGGGAGTTACAGCAAGTGAATTCATTAACCGTGTTGTCTCTCTTCTCAGGAAAGGAAGCAAAGTTATTCTTGGAGCTCATTCATTAAGAGCAAAAGAAAGAGAAAAACAGTCTTTTCAGATTGCAAAACAAATTTGCTACCCATTCTACCGTAATGATTCTAAGGAAAACGACATTATGCTGGTGCAGGTATAGACTTACACATCACTTATCGAATATGCATCTCCTATAATCTGCCAGTTTCTTCCTTCTTGTGAGGGATATGAGCCAAGGGAGTTTCCGGTGACTATTCTTCTGGGGTGATCTACTCTGGTCTGCTAATCCAGCAGACTGGCAAATTAGGGATGCACTGGAAACTAAGGCAACCAAAAATTCCTGTAATGCATGCCAATGCTAGAAGTAGAAAAATTCTGGAGCTTGACCAAGATATTTCAATTTCTGGCTTTTCAGTGAAAGAATAAAGATTGACCACAGAAAGAAGCGTATTTCACACATAAAAATAATTTGGTTAAAAAGTCCAATATTCTGTCTGAAAAACAGTTCTAATTAAAAATGTCTGACTTCTCTGATTCTCAATTTTGCCAGCTTCAGTGATTACTTGTTATTTTGTCCTCCCAATGGTCTGACAGCCAGGGAAGTAAAACAGGGTATTTATGAGAGCTAATATTTCAGCAGAAGCTAAACAGGTTGTCATGAGACAAAGAATACTCATTTTCCTTATTCTTAGCTTAATTACATAAATCCTGTCACAAAGAACTGAGAATTCTCAAGTGGGGGTTGCAGTATTCCCCCATTACCATAGTGGAAAAGATCCAGTGGTTAACATGCAGCAGTCTTTGTTAGACTCTGCCCCATAATAACTATTTTCCATATCTTCTACAGCTTCAGAGAAGAGCAAGAGTTACCAAAGCTGTGAAGTGCCTTCCCCTGCCTCGCTCAGATGAAGATCCCAAACCAGGAACAATTTGCACAACAGCAGGATGGGGAAAAACTCGCAATGGTCTGGAAAACTCTTCTGATACCCTGAGGGAGGTTAATATCACTGTCATCAGTAGGCAAACCTGCAATGACAAAAATCATTATAAAAAGAACCCTGTTATAACAAACAACATGATATGCGCAGGGGATAAGAAAGGAGGAAAGGACTCATGTAATGTAAGTATATTTACTGTCTTTATCCACGGAGATTATATTAAAAATAAATTATAAAGAACTAGCTTTTAGACATTTATAATTTCTGCCTCTCTTGAGTTCACTGAAGAATTTTGTTACAAATGAGTGAATTTACCAAGGTTTGTTCTTCTAAGCCTTAAAGTTGTAACTTCTGATTGATAAATTCACCTTCACAGATTTTAGATATTGTGCTTTTATCCAGGCATGGCAGATAGCTATTACCTTCTTCAGTAAAATGATTTTAATAGAAAAATCTCCACAGAGTAGTTTATGAGCCCATTCTCAAGCAGCTAACCTCAGTGGAACAACTCCTCTGATGTCAGGGGGCTTTGAAAAAAATAATTTTGACTGGGCTCCAAGTCAAATGCACAACTGTGTAAGAACTACCATGTTTTAAAGGATGTAAATATTGAATTAACAATGTTACAAAAAAGGTACCAATTTCAAGAGACTTTCTGCTTTTCAAGATGAAAGTTTCCAGCTTTTCATATTCAACAAGACTAACTATTCCTTAGCACTGAGCTAAAGCCATTCCCCATTCGTCGCACTTGGAAGATCAGATTGAAGATTTTTTTTTTTAATTATTATTATTTTTGCTAATAAAAATCTTAGCTTCCAAGGAGGAAGAAAAAGAAATCCACAATAGCACTGTCTACATTTTTATTTCCTCCACGTAACTGATGTAAATTTTATTTAAAAGAAGCATTTTTTAGCTTTTGTAAATCTGAATGACAATTTTTTTCCCTTTTTCCAGGGGGATTCTGGTGGACCTTTAATATGCAATAACGTGATAAGAGGCATCACTGCTTTTGGGAAGGACAAGAAGTGTGGCGCTGTTGATGGCCCTGGTATCTACACTCGACTTACAAAGCAATACCTGCAGTGGATAAGGAAAACCATAGGGGGAGCCTAATAGATTGGGTTTTGAACAAGTGATTTCCTACCTTGTACTTGTGTAACAATATCTAGTTTTGAAATATGCTTTTAAAAAATAGCCTCATTATACTGGTAAAAGAGGTATTCCCACGCTGAATTTTAGCAGCTTGATGTCCTTATAGATGAAAATATATGTGTCTGTTTTCAGGGCAGATGTGATCTTAACAGGGCCAGAACACAGTGCTCTGCTACAACAGCATTTGTAGCTTATACTGTCAGCCATGGAGTCATTCGAAGGGTATTTGTGACTCAAGCTTCCAACATTCTTGCACTGCATATTTGGACAGTATTTCTGATCAAGAATCTAATCCAGCTGTTTCTGTCCTCGCTGCATGCTAGGCATATACTGCATTCTTCTCTATCTAGACTTCTGCAAATAACCCTGAAAGTTAGGGAGATGCTAGGTACAACTCCAGACACCTGAAAAACTTGGTAGTTTCTCTGCAGCAAAGCTCCTGATTTCACAGGTGCAGGGGACTGCTAAGCTTCAGAAAATTAAGTTTCAACAACTGCATTTGAATGTGGGACATAATAAGTGTGCATTTCCTAGCTGACTTGTATTTGAAACGTCTAGATTTCATCCCTTTATGTACTTTGCATTTAATAAAGAAACGGCAATAAAAATCTCCTGCTTGCAGCTGTTAATTTATGTGGAAAGCTCCATCTGTTGCAGTACAGATAGTCTGTGTACATAATGTTTTGGATGTGCAATATGTTTGCAAAATGCACCAAGATCAGCAGCAGTGTGTTAAAAAATCAGCTGAAAATCCATCCTCCAGAGGAATGACAGAACATGTCTCAGTGGAAGTATCCGTATGACAAAGTGCCGTTTGTAACATAAAACAATCTTAATTTTATTATGTCACTACTGCAGTTTCACTTATGCAGTGAAATTTTTAAGTGCTTCAACAACCACTTGTCAAACAGCAAACACACCTATTGTGAAAAAATGCTTACGCCCATCTCTGTATTAACAGCCTTGGGCACTTTCATGCCATGAACACTTCAAAAAGGGCTTGGTTTAATTTTGTGTTGCTTTGGGGTTTTTTTACTTGGAAGTAGGCATTAGCTAAGAGAAAGCAGAAGACATTGAAAGGGTGGAGAAATCTTGCATTGATTTTAATTAGAAAATTATTGCTTGGCTCATCATGAGCAATTGAACAACATTTATAAACACAACATGGGAAAATACAGATCAAAACTTTTTTACACAACTGCCCTCACCTGATCTTGTTGAGAAGAAACAGTAGTTTTGTCATAGAGAAATAATGAAGTGTGAAGAAAGGAGAAGGCCTAAGTTACAGGGATCTTTACTTAAAGTCTTGATGCTGAACATCTTCTTTTATGTTTTCTGTCCATTACAAATGTTACGCAGTCAGAACTTTACAAATTCCTTCTTATATTCCTAAATGTTAGTTCTGACTCTTGGGCTGAACACACAAACAAGCAAACAAACACAGAGGCACAGCAGGAGCAGAGGGAAGAATTCCCAACCAAGACGGCATCAGTGAAACTGAGGAGAATTTGCCCCACTGACTGGTACTGACACCCAAAGTGGTGACTTTGATTCTGTCTTTAAATACACAGGAAGTACAAGTCCAGACTTTTTTTTATTCTTGCAATCTACCAAACCCTTGCTTAGGAAAGAACTGATTCTAAAAACCTTCAAGACAACAGATCACCTGGGGCTATTTCACTCCTCCTGTGCATTAGTCTCACTTTATTTCTTTCCTCTTTGCCCATTTTTTCACTGTCTCTCTTTCATCCTGCTATAGTATTTTTCTTATGTTACTGTTTCCTCTTTGGTGTGCTTCTTCCTCTTCCCTGGAAGTCACAGGCAGCACCCTTGTCGGTGGAATATCCCACTCAAAGCCTATCATTCAGAATTTCTCAATTTTTCAGACAGTCGTTCTGACTCAAGTGAGGTCAGAAGGAAGGAGAGGTTCTGACCAAGGAGTTTACAATGCATGAATAAATGTGCAAGAAAAATGTGCAGCCTTCCTCCTCTAGCTTGAAATTTAGGATCTACCCCAAAATACTTTACAAACTTATTTTTTAACATAAGTATTATTTAGTGAATTGTGCAAAATGAGCCAGTGATGCTGGACTTACACGGTAAATAAAACATTCGAACCTCTGTCACCACTGCCAGTAGTGGAAATCTGCGGAAAAAAACAGAAGAAAGGGTATGGAACTGAGTTTTCATCTCAGCTGGGACTTTCTCTGATCAAGAGGCATGAAGCCATTCCCAATACAGCTTCACCACTATGGGATGGAGCCCATGCAAGTTTATGGACTAGCTAAGAAAAATGTTATTCGATGTAATTTTGACATCTAGAATGTAACAATTTCTTCTCACTGTGGGTATATAACCAGGGGAAATGAACAGTTATAAACTGTATTACACAAACTAGTGCAACATTTAGGTAGGTAGCATCAAGTCAGATCATATAGTGGCTGAAGAACAGGGGACTGTCTGCCAGGGACTATGTATTGCATTTATGTGTGGAAACAAAAGGATTCCTCAGTCTGAGTTTCTTTAATCCGTTTTTCACTGTATTACACACAATCGCGTTGTCATATCAGTATACCTGGGAAGACAAATGCCCTGTATAAAGTTTTTCCTCTTGTAAAAATTATTTTTGTCCTTAAGTTTTGGATTCCATGTGTTATACAGTGCTTGACCTTGGGCAGGACTGCAGGGATGACAGCCTGAGTTTAGGCAACTTAAATTTTACTTAATCCTCTGTGCCACCTCTGGAGACTCAACCTTTAGTGCACACAAGTGCAGAACAAGCTGACCTCTCAGAAACGGGTTCTGATTTCTGTCTCAGTCTGGGCCTGAACAATATACCAGGCATGCAACAGGCAAGGAGCTATAAATATACCATATGCCACAGGGAAAAAGTCAGGATTTCACATTTTGCCCAAGACTTCTTGTATTAAGACCTTTGCACTGGCAGAATGACACAGCTATGCCAGAACAATGATCTGCTTTCAGCAACTGCACACTCTATACCTGCAAGTACTCAGCAACATTACCTGCAAAAGATTAGTGAAGCAGAATCAAGCTGCCTACTCAACTCCTCAAATTCCTGTTACAGAAAGATAATATTTGCCATGTGAAAGACACTGAGAGTAAAGGAGCCTATGTAGAAAAGAAGTACAACCAGAAAAGGCACTCCAGTATATTTTTAATTTCACTCCAGATTAGTCACAGTCTGGAATTTAAATGCATACTTAAATGCTTTCTCAGACATGGTAACAGAATAGACCTACAGGTCACACGTATGAGATTCTCTCATATTTATGGGCTGTTCATTAGTTCTACTGAAATCAGTGAGTTCTCCCACTCTTAAATATTATGTTAAAATACTTCTGGGCAATACAGCTTGACTACTCAATAATGAACAAGCATAATTAACTAACAAATGAGCACTTCTCAGTCTGAAATAGATGTATTTTCTTATTTTGACAGTTAGGCATCCAACAAAATATGCTCAGCTTCAGTATCGACCAGCTCCTTCCCCACCACAGCCCCCCATCCTGTGTTATATGTCTCTACCTGTATTTGGCAAACCAATAGCATTTAGGTGTTGACAAAGGAAAGAGAATTTCTGGGAGAATCCAAAAAATGTATGAGTAAAGAGACTAATTCCACTGCTTTTTTTCCCATTCAAAAGAGAAAAAAATGTTTTTAATATTAAAAAACCCCCTTTTAAACTATTTTAAATACTATTTTGAATATTTAAATCAGATTCTAAATGTTTGATAAAATCTGCTGCAACAAACAGGCTCATATGAGAAGACAGGCACAGTATGTGTTATTTCCCATTCTTAGACATAAGCTTCTTGATAGTCATTTCTCAACTGATAATCAACGTTCTTATTTTCTAACCTGTTTTGAAGACCACATGAGATGATGTTAGAAATCAGCAGTTTAGTAGCAGATTGATTGTAAGTTAACATCTTACTAGATAAAAAAAAAATGAGTGGTCTCAACCTTCCAGACCTAAAGTTAGCAACCATGTGATTTATGAACAGCAGATGAGGTTTTAAAAATGATGAGAACTAAAGACACTACAGTTTCACATTCATTTCCAGAGACACTTGTGCCCCTGTTACCTTTGTCTACCTCTTTTCATGCATTTGATCACCTCTTAATTGCTCTGCTCCCCTAATCTCCCATTCTTCCCCAGCTACAGGAAATACTCTAAATAAATTTCCAGCAAGGAAAAAAAAATCCAAACAATATGAGTTTCTGAGCTCACAGGGTTTTTACTATACAAATGCAAGAGTGATGAGAGAGTTATAATAATAATAATAGATTATGCAGTTATTCATATTTTCAATCATTGTCAAACATAGTAGGTGGGTTTAAGGAAAGAAAAAAATTCAAAATTCAATAGTCAGTTTTCTAATTAAGCTAGTTATCATTAACACTACATAAACAATAAAGAATTCCCAAGAAATCATTTTTATTTAGTTACAGTTACATATTTAACCTAGATCTCTTGAAATATTTAGACAGATTCTGTACAATGACCTATGTGATATATAGACCACCACAGTCTCCTGGACTAACCTTTGAATGATTGAAGGCAATTTACAGAAACTGGCATGTGGTTCCCAATGGGGAAGCTAAGATGATGTAAAATTACTTACAAGAATCATAGCTAAAAGCAGGACCTAAGACTTTGCGCTGGCACTTGACACAAGGTGGATTCCACCACCTTGCTTGCTAGTTTAATTAAAATAAATATGGTGTTATTCTTCAGAGTTAGAATATTTTTCCTCTAGGGTAAAGTAAGACAAGCTACTAAAATTTCACATGATGGACTGATGGGGAAAATTGCTTTCTCTGGGAAAAAAATTGTATCTTTTGCCATGTTTCCATTGGAAGGAACACACATATTTTGAATTATTGAATGGGCTAAGTACATTTAATCACTTGCTTTCAAGGAAAGTCGTCACAAGAATGAGTTCAGATAACCATTAGAAAAAGCCTTGCTGCTGTGCTTGCTTTCCCCAGATTCGTGGCATTTCCACAGACAAGCCATCCCATCAGCTGCAACAGAGAAGAGCCTGCTGTGATCTGGGCTCAGGGCTATATGCAGGACTCTGCCTTTGTGACCTGTAAAATAAAATATGTACAAAAAAATGCAAAGATACATTACAATTCTACACTGATTATTGCAATCACTTTCACCACCCCCACCCACAGCATGGCTTGTTCCACTTTTACTGTAGCAGCACAAAATGCTGCATGAGATGTGGAGAGCTAGCATTGTCTATAGAATATTTTCACATTAACAAAGAGCTGAAGGCAATATTTTCTTATTAGGGACCAGGCTTTAATAGCCAGGACTGCACCACATTGAGAAAACATTTCTGTCAAAGGAGAACATTGAACCTGAACTCTTGATTCTCCACTGCATTTACAACATCAGTCCCATCTGTGTTTGGTAACGTGTCTCACTGCTGAGTTTTCCCATCTGGTTGCACACGCCTTGCAGACAGTTCGCAGCTGATCCAACGATCATGAGACAGTGTCTCCAGCTGCTCAGTTATTACTGTTAAGGAGATCTTTTAACAGTCATGCCACTGAATGATTTATTGGAATTGTATATTGAACTTGTCTGTAGTTGTAGTAAACTCTGGCAACCAGACAATGATGGCCAGAAGCTACCCCAGTCTAGCAGCACAAAGAACACACAAAACTCATTGATCTGGTTATACAAGTATCTCCCCCTCAATAGAAGCAACTGAATTTGAACTGAAGGCAGAAAGAATCTGGTATTAAACTGAGACTGTTGAGGTCTGTATTTATCTCTGTTCTTCTGTATTATCTAGCATAATATCAACGCTAAGCAAACCCACGAGGGTTTTAGGCACACAGGGACATGGGAAATTAGAAGCCTTTTTACTCTAAGTTACTGGGCACTGGCTTCTCTGGTTGGATGAGCTACTGACAATCATAGCTGAGCTACTCACCCAAGGGGAAAAAAATTCTGAGACATAGTATATCTCATCTATAATAGACCAGATGAACCACATCCTAAAAGGAAGTGTGAAGGTATGAAGGAAGTCTTGGGTGATCAATCTGAATGAATGTAGGTGACCTATGCCCCCATCATCTGTACTCGAGTTCTCCATGAACACAATGGGGATAGCACTTCTTTAGCTCACAATAATATTGTCAGGATAAACGTGTGAGGAACTGTAAAGCCCTCTGAAACCGTGGTACTTATCACAATGGTACCTGATGAAGATCCATAGGACTGTTGCAGATGGACAGTCTGCCCTAACTTTGCAAAGCTCCTACAGTGGCTTTCTGGAGCCACTGTCACTAAAAGCAAATATCTGCTGTCCTGGTGCTGAGTAATGTGTGTCCCACCTAAACGTGGTGACTAGAATTTTGACAACACCACTAAATTATTTCTGCAGAGATTAATTTTCAGGCTTTGCTCCTTCTCAAGTTACTGAAGTGTATTTGATCTTTGTCGATATTTAAGACCATGAGTTTACAACTCAGCAAATTCTTTACAGTGTCTCTATTCAGTGTCTGTAACAACTTTGAAGCAAGAACTGGAGATGTAGTCTTTGGAGGCATCCAAATTATCCAAAACAGTGACTGAAATCTGACTAATAGTTTCAGTCAAAAAGACATGAAGGTGAATAGGGAGAATTCAGAAAAGCTGAAAGTATTCATTTCCATGTTTTCTGAGTGGAGAGGGCTGGGGTTTTATTTCATTGTTTCAAGATCACATTCAGATATTTTTCAAAACAATTACATATTTTTTTTGCTTACATGTTTTCTCTGATCTACAACAACTTTTGTAAGGGGTGGGCATTTACATCCAAAATGAATCTTTTTTTCTAGTAAATTACTCTAATTATTCTATCACAGCTATCTCAAAAATGGACTCAGTACTATAAAAAAGTTACTATCTTTCTGAATATGCCCAGAAATAGGCAACCTCAACTACTAAAGTACTCCACAGTAGCTGACAGTGCTTCACTGTTAGCTAAGGTCTTCAGCATTTTGCAGGAGGATTAAACAATGAGATTCAGTTACAATTTATCTGTTCATTTCTTCAGGTGTAACACTCGTGTGGTTAAGGGTGTCTGAGGCTGATTAGAACCATCTCACAGTCATCCATCACAGGTTTTTTTCTGAACATATTTTGATCCATTGACAATTTCTTCGAACATTCAATTGCTTATAGTAAGGTAATAAAAGTCTTCATAAGCAGGAATATATCTGTGTAACAATTACTTTGTCTTTTTGATCATGAAAATTAGTTTCTCTTGCAGACAAGTAAACTGAATATGAAACAGGATTATAAGTATTCCTTCAGCTTCACCTAATTACCAATGCATTTAACTTAATGGTAAATGTTTTACACCATACACAATTCTCAAAGGTAAATCTAGGTTACATTTCAAATAGTATACTAAACACTTACAAAGATTTGAGAAACCTCAAGCTACAGTAGTTAAGACTAATGATCATGTCACTTTCCAGATCATTTCTCGGAACATCACAGGACATGACTGTAAGAGCTATACATAAATGAGTATAAGGAAGGAAAAGCAGCACAGACAAGCAGCATTACACAAGGATAACGTGTAATCACATATGTCTCTGCTGCCCTCTCTCTTCCATCCATCTTTCTTTCGACTCTCTCATGCTTTCGTCTTATACACTAGTGTTGGAGCCAAGTCCCTGGTACCAACCAAGTTGCTGATTCCAAGGACAGCATCCCAGTAGCAAGAAGATACAAAAAGTATCTGTAAGTATCAGCTGTTAGGTTAAAAATCCAAAGCTGCTTTGGCCATACCTGGTCAGTGAGTGTGAAAAAACAACCATAACGGTGAAAATGCAGCCAGTGTGCAAATAATTTGTTTTTTAACTTCAGATGTTTCTATTGGATCACTTTGGTTAACACTGAAACAAGTAAAACTTAATGGATAGGAGTGACAGGAAGCATCAGAAAGAAGGCGGCTTAATAGCAAGGAACAACTTTCATGTGTAGTGTAGCCCTACAGCTCCATGGACCAATACAGAGCTGCAAGGAAACTCCACTTCCTCTAGCTGTCAGCACAGTACAAGGTGAAATACACGGCACTGGATTGCTTCACAGCCAAAATCATTCATTAAAACCCAGACAGCTCTAAATAACACATGGAGATTTATTTCAAACATCATTAGGAAGCTGGTTCAGTATCATTCCATGATGAGCTGCAAAACTGAAGAGCCGTTAGTTATCTAGAAGGCCATCAGCCTAGAATATATTGGAAGTAACCTGACAGCACACTCAGCCCATGCCTAATAAGCCTTAGAGAGAAGTGTAAATCCACATCCTGCACCTGGGATGACCTTAGAAATTGTAGAAGAGAATCCCATCATTAAAATCAAAGAATTTTACAAAAGCAGCTTACACTATTATCTTAATAAGTCAACCTTTACAATCCCATGTATCAGGATTGTGCTCACGAATGCATGAGTGTAGGCCAAGGGAGGATGTGTAGGTGACCACTTTTAACTGCTCTTTTAACTCTATTTTATGTAAATGCATAAGGTATGCCCTTGCAAAAACACACTGATTAGACAGATAGTTAACTGAAATAGTTCAAACTATTAACTGAAATACTTGCCATGGAGTTCTGATGAATTGGTAAGTATGGGATACTTCCATATTTTCATCTGATTTCCAGGAAGGCCTTGTCCAGTCATCAGTTCGCTGGTTTTGGGTAACCAGAGCAAGGAACAAATCTATTGCAATTTAAAACTCTGCTTTAGTTTTCAGAAAGGGTCAACATGCACCATTTGGTAGATCTGATATGTTATCTACAATGTTTAAACAAGCTACTGGGAAAAAGCCCCAGCAGAATATTTACTTACTTAGATGGATCATTTTATTCCTTACAACGCTGAGAAGTACAGTTGCCTTATTGTCCTATCTAAACATGATAATAGCCTATCAGTATAAAACCAAAGGCCTTCAAACACATCCTCAGCTAGGCTGTAACAGCTCCAGAAAAATCAACAGCTGTGCTGCTTTACTCCAACTGAGAATCTGTTCCTCTGTCTCCTAATATTCAAACTCGAGAGACGGATGTTTGCCCTCTGACTCTTACACCTCTTCTCACCCCAGCACTCTGGGAATTTTTCCTCCCCCTCAACATTCTCTCCACATCAAGAGTTTTGGCCAAAACTATTATTGACAATAAGGAAAAGATGATGAGAAGTGTCTGGCTGCGAGACCACCTCCTCTTCAATCACTTCTGTGTGGAGACAGAAGTGGTGAATGAGGAAAAACAAACTGCTTCTGAGTCCAATCACACACTGCAGTGCCGAATGTAGCACAATTACACATCCAGAGAAAATTCTGCTGTTCCTCTGACCGTGGAACCACCCTCAAAGTCAGTGGGAGCTGCCAAATGAGCAGCTATACAAGAAGAGCATATCCTAAGTATGCAGACATTTCATCATTTCACCTGAGAATCTGTAGCTGCACTTTGGATTATTTTCTCACGATTTATGTCCCAGACGCGCAAAATCCCATCTTTCATTCCACCCCCTGTAGCAAGAACATTGGACTGCCAAGGACACCAGTTCACAGCCTACAAAAAAAAAGAAAAAAAAAAACTGATGCCAGAACAGACTATGAGGTTAGCTGAAAAAACAGAGTAGATTTTGCTTAAAAGCGTAGTTGGAAAAATGAACTAATGAACTGCACAAGCACCCAGAATGTATCTTTGGCTTTTTTCACCCGACACCATGCTCTTCCTCCATACACACACAGCAATATAGATTCCCAAAACTCCAAATACTGCTTCCTTTGCCATTGCTTCGCAGTAGCTTATACTGTCCCACATATGCTCATAAAACTCCAATTTCTCTGCTTACCCATCACAGGTGACAGATTCACACCTCAGTACCAAAAGAACCCAGCACGACATAGCCTTACTGTCTAAGCCAAGCCATCACAGAAGCCTAAGCAACGTGACTTACAGGGCTTACAAGAGACCTCGTTTCTTCTGAAATATTTCCAGGTTATGCCTAAGGCCTAGACTCTACATGAAGAAAAGCTACTAAGAACTGTATTCCACCTATTTCAATAACCTCCTCTGATACTTTAACACCAGCACTTCAGGCCAGTCTCAGATTTTTCTGGGAGGATAAACAGCTTAGAGATGCTGGATTCCCCTGCTTCTTACTGCTGATACCTGTCCTCTCTCCCACAGACTGGGACTTCATAAAGATGAATAATCTCAGTTGTCTCCTTTCCAGTTTCTTACTTCAGATTCTTTGCTACCACAATGACATGAAAATATGGGCAGGAAGGCAGAAGAAACCTCATATCTAAAATAATTTCAGCAGACAGAATTTTCAAAAATTCAAAAAATTGAAAGATCTTGTTTGTTAACTTGTAAGTATTGCACCACCAACATGTTCTGTGCAAAACAGAGGAGAAGGCTGAAAACTTTATTTCTATTTGGCATTATATTTACAAAGGCCTACTAACTGAGTAAAATTTCCTGATCAAAGCCCTCACAAATTTATCTGTGATTTGGAATGAGGAGAACTGGTCTTAAAATTAACTGCATCACAGTCACGGGAGAAGAAACTAATATAAATCAGTGAGATACTTTGAAAAATTCCCTAACTGTCCAAATCAACAATGATTTCATGAGAGCAAATATAGAAAAGCAGACATTCCTTCTCCATATACCTTAACTGCTGAGGAATGAGGTATGGTTTTCAGTGGCTGTGACTGCAATTTCACACCAGGGTCACTAGGCCAGATATTCAATATACCATCACTAGACCCACTTGCCAGCACCTGGTTAGTTAGTGACCATTTCAGGCTGCAAATGCTCTGTTTGTTTTGGCAAAGAGTCCCAACATGGTGCTGAGCAACCCGAACATCATGGTGATGAATAGATCCTAGTCGTGAACCACTGTAGATGAAAAAAGACAGCATGGATTTAATGTTAAAGAAGGCAAGCTACATCACACTGATGTTTCTTCAGTGGTTTCAGAAGCAAACCACAACAGAGTGAAAAGTGCAGAACAACAGCATTTCAGTAAAAGGAAATACAAACCAACTATCAAAAGCACACCCTGACTATTGAGGTGGCTGACAACAGAAAGGAGCCAAGCAGCTCCTCAGTTCAACCCAGGCAGAATACCTGTTCTCTCTCATGGTTTTCATTTCCCTGAAAATATATTGCACTGTATGCCACTAATCTGCAACCTGTTCAACTATCAAGCCATTTAATGTAAACTCTTTCCCGTTCTTCATGAAAATAGTTTTGCAAGATGATTTTTGGCATGGCCAGATATGACTCCATGCCCAATAAAGAGGCAGTGTAAAACTGCATTGCTCTGGGAAAGGGCTTACTAGTGAGTAACAGTGTGGTCTTTTGATCTGCCTCTTCCCCTGCCCCTTTTCTCCCTCCCACTTCCCGGTTTAAAGAAAATCTCCACAGGCTGACACCATTGCACTCATTAGCTGTTAGGAAATGATGCCTGGTTCTACAGCCAGTACCACCAGTCTGCCAAAGGAAGGAAGAAATACCCTGCCTGAAAGCACAGCTACTGCTACAGCTTAGCTCCTGGATATAGGTTTTACACATCAATAGTAGAGCTGAACTGAAAATACTTTGCAGCGTGTTTTCTTTTCCTGCCTTTCTAAGGATACTACCTACATTAAAACATGACAAAACAGAAGAGCTTCCTGCTGGAAATTCACACTTCCAACTATTCCGATGACACTGAAAAATCAGCAAGTTCAATACCATCTTTCTGGGTATCTGAGAAACAGATATCTGACATTACTCCAATAGATTAATTTAAGGCAATAATGACTGGAGACTTTCCCATACTGGCTCTTAAAGACTTTTCAGATGCAAGTTGAATGATTTGGAAGCTCTAAAAATGCACACACCAAACCGACTGATTGCAAGAAACATCATTCTATTGTGCTTCTATTATGGACTTGCCAATCTCTTGAAGATCACAAAAGAACTAAATATTCCAACCAAGCAGTGCTCTGGTGAATATTAAGAATATCTTTATGGAAAATACCTATGAGATTATGTGCATTATATGCAAAAGCATCATTGTTTGCCTCCTGAAGATTTATATAGATTTTTCCTACTAAATAAAAAGCAGAAAATCTAAGAAAGAGAAACAGAATTGACTTGCCAGTGTTGGCCATATTAAGGTTTTCAGTAATTCTAATGGTATGAGTGGGAAGGAAATGGCCTCCTGAGAATCCTGGCTGAAAAGATTTTCCACTTGACATAAAAAAAAAAATAGAATTACTTTCTTTTTACACAGAAGATGACATCTACTTTGCTAAAGACAAAGAGAAGTCAACAAAATTTTTGTGATGGGTTAATTTATGGTATTGAAATTTATTTACGGGTTTGTGACAATGTGTTGTTGGACTGTTTTTAACCACATAAATTAGTATGTAATAGCAAAGCATCAATTGTCCACAATGAACTTTACTGTAAGAATGCTGCTCTTATTTTAGTAACAATGAATATTAACTCCACATCTTTTTTTCTACTTATACAGATGTTTTCATTAAAGTTAGAATGAACTGGTTAGTTTCACATGGTGGTGTTAGGTTGATAGTTGGACTTGATGATCTTAGAAGTCTTTTCCAACCTTAAGATTCTATGATTCTATGATTCAAACCTAGCAAGAGAAATAGATGTTATCTCAACCTAATCTGTCAACCATAACTGTAGTTCACACGTTCATGCTGAATTTTATCATCATTTCTACTCAGAGAGATCTGTACTTTAAGTTTCTGTTGTTTTCACTCCTCAAGCTGAAATGCAAACTGAAACTACTTTACGCTTACTGTAATAACGTTATGCCACTTGACACTGGCAGTATGTTCTAGCTGCACCCATGTAACTTAACCCACCCAGCCTACCTATTCCAGCAACATCATTTTTTTAACTGGTTTTTCAGTTGGTATCCCTGTACACTCCACCCAGCAGACCTGACACAGTTCAAAGCCAGAGCATGTTGTGAAATCAAAATAAAACTACCTCTGGTGTTCCTATCCAGAGGTACTAGTTTCATTTTGAGTTTAACAATAAAGTCAGTCCATGTGTGCTATTATTTCTGCATTTAAGTAAAACAGAGGACTATCACATGATTTTAAAAGCATAAAAGCATCAGTCATAAAGATGTCTCCCCTCAGCTCCTTCAGGTCTGAGTCAAAGACCTGAAACAGAAAGTAGAAGGGAAAAAAACACAAAAGAGTACACTTGATCTTTCTCATCTGAGTCCCCATATTGAAATGATTCCTAAATATAAAATATTCACCAGCTAGTGTAAAATTCGCCCTTGGCAAAGCAAAGATCAACCACTTCAGTCCTCCTTGATTTGTGGACAACAATGAGCTGGTCCTCCCTTGTAGATACACAGCTGGAGAGGTGTGCAACTCTAACAGCTGTGTTTTGTGTGCATCTGAAAAGAAAGGTGCAGACTTGATATCACTGGAGGGGCAGTCTAAACTACACGGTCTCTCCCCGGCACCAGGCAAGCTGATTTTTGGAGTCCAGGCCCACTGGACACAACCCCATTTCAGACTCAGACTTTGCAGAAAACCAGAACCATGGCCTCCACATCCTAGTGAAATTCTGGAAGTGGTGACAGCTTTCTGGAAAAAGAGTAAGAAACAGAGACTAAAGAGGCAGGCTAAATACCTGTTGGCTGCTCTCCTGCCATACAGTAAATGTACATGTGATTTCTGAGATGGCCAGCAAGTAGAGGGACAGGATAAATCACCTTTGAACAAAGCCAATGAAAAAAGCTAAAACGAATGGGACATTTGTCTACGTAAAAGCAGCAGGGCTCTTCCTGGGAATATACTATACGACTCACCTGCTAAGAATATAATGATTCCAGCTTAGAGCTCCAACTACAGACAAGTGACCAAGCATATTTCTCAATCTCTTTTTGGTTTCGATGTCCCACAGCTGCCAATCCAAAACAAACAAAAAATACAAATTTAACAACAAAAAGAAAAAAATTTTTTTTCTTCATTTGTTTGCAAGTAAGCAACTGCCCAGTTCTGATTTGACATATGGACAACCTCAAGCTCATTTATTTCACAAATAAGACAAGGAGTATTTCCAAATTTTGGCATCTGTATCAGTGGTGCCGAAGTCAGACAGGATTGAAGGGAACGCACATCTCTGAGTTTAAAGGCATTTATTTACACATCAGTATTTGAAAGTCCATACTTGAAAGCACTGGCCTTCAGTACCTTCAGACTGCTGACTCAGGACAAGGTCTCCATGTTATCTAGCACCTTAGCCAAAGTCCCACAGAAATCTTTTGATAATAGGACTGTCCTATAACATCAGGCTGAGAGGTATGTCTATAATCAGACTGAAGTCAAATCCTCATGTGCAAATCCATAAGGAGAGTTTTGGCTTGAGTTCTCAAGGCATTGATCAGTAGAGTGATCTTAGCAAGAGAGATACAAGAAAAAAATACTCTGTGCTGAGTAAAATAATTTAATGAAAGAGTTCCTCTTAATGGTGGAAAAAAAATCTGATTGTCTCTGGATAACTGAATCATTAATTCAGTCATCAGCTTCTCAGTGGCTTCAGAAGCTCCATTACATAATGATAACACTGGATGGCACTAAGCTGTTCAGTAAGGTTCAGCATAAAGTGTTATATATTGTCTCCAGTAGAGTTCTTCTGTAGTTTAGCCAATCTTTTTCATTTGTTTCCTTAAAGAAAAATCATTATCAAATTGTCTTGTGGCCATTTTAGCTAAAAATGGAGAAAGACTTAAAAAGTAAATTATCTAGTACTTGCACTTCTCCATCACTGGTGCCAATTGCAAGGCAAGCTCCTCCTTGTATCCAAGCCAGAGATGAAATGTATTTGGAACTGTAATTCAAATCAATGTTTTCAATGGCTTGAAGAGTTCCTCCATTCCAGATGTGTGCAGCAGGTCCTACAGCAACAGCAATGAGATTTTCAAGGCTCCAGTCCAGTATGTTTAGATCTAGAAGAAAGCTACTAAAAATTACTGCAAAAAAAGTTGTAGGTAATAGAATGGGGTGAGGGCGAACATGGTTTGGGGGAGAGAGGCTTTTTTTTTTTAAATAGGTATGGAAAAACTTCAAGAGAATGCTTCTATGAAACCATTACTAGCAAGTATTCCTCCTACATGAAGGAGAGTATCTCTAATAAGCAAACTCTTCATAAAGCTAATCTCCACAAACTGGTATGCTTGCACAGAAGGATCTGACTTACAGATCTTTATGTTACTTTAATCTATCACCGTGCATTTTGGATCGCCACATCACTTACTCTGATTTCTGCCACCAGAAATCAGGCTCCTCCACCAACAGCTACAGTTCCAAAACCACCCTTGTTCCAAGGTAATTCTTGTTATTGAGAAAGACATAGGAGAAAGTCTATATGCTACAGTCTTATATCCACGTGTTAATGATAACATTTACCCTGACCATGATAGGAAAAAAAAAATGCAGAAAGGAATTAGGGAAATCCTGCTCCTCACCTTCAGAGCTTACTCAGCAAGTGTCTAATGGAAATACTGTTTCCACTGACCCTGCTGCTGGGTGCACTGCACTTGCAGATCCTGGCAAAACAAGTCACTACAGTCATTAGCCTCAGACAGACTGCTATGACAGGGAGGTCAGAATAAGTTGGTATACAACATTTAATACCAACCCAGAACACTCTCCCATGTCAGGGGAAATCCTCATTTGTCCATTTAGGGCAGCCTAAAAGTCATTTTGCATGACCTCTGAAGCACAGAAGATAGGCCAAGGTCTGACATCATATTTTGGTAACTAAAATCACTCTGAAGAACAGCTGAATCTGTCAGTCAGCTGTTTGACTACAGCCCTGGTTGCTGCAACCAGAAATAAGTATTAAGAAATCACTTCCAAACACTTCTGTTAGTGCTGTTAGTCTTGGGACATACGTTGTGCACAAACCTTTGTCCTGTTCATAAATATACATAAATGCTTGCAAGAATATGTTGAAAAAACCTCCACAGGAACAGTTACAAACACTTGCACATACAGAGCTGTTCATCAGATCTTATGAAGTGTTAAAACGTGTATTTGCTGCTGTAGACCAGAGATCAATGTGTGGTGTTGTGTAACTTGTGCATGTTTAATTTTTGCCTGTGCAGCACCAAAAACATTAGTTCATAAGATATCTATCATCCAAACCACAGTCAATGTCTCTGATGCCTCCCAAAATATGAGATTTCAAAGTTTGCTCCATAAAGTTGCTGCTGTGTTGACTGGCAGCTAGATATCCAAGGCTGATAGCCGAAATGTTTAACTTAATTAGGCAGAGGCAAGTATATTGGTTTGATTTGAGAGTTGTACTGAGATCTATAGCTGAAGTAAACTGCACGAGAGTTAGGTAGTATTGATTCTAGGGTTTGATCAGTCATGTCTCCATCGTGGGATAGGCAGTTTTCAAAGATGCATCCTTATAAGAAAAATGACATCATGCATGTGTCCTGCAGAGTTTTCATTTTATGTGAAGGGGACACACCTTCACCATCTTTCTCGAAACATACAGAAGAATTCCCAATCTCTGTAAAAAAAACCACAGAGGAGAAATTAACTTACAGTAATCATTGCGCAAGCCAGTAATATGAAGCCTCACTTCTGGCTCCAATGGTGTGGAAGGCTTCATGATGGTAACAGCTCTAAACTCATTCTGGGTCCCTTCTTGGCATCCTGTATTTGAAGATTCATCACACACAAATCAGTAATGCAAAGCACCACCAGTTTTCCTCAGGCCTAAGCCTTTCACATTCTCACTATACTTGTCTCTCCATCATCCAGAAGAGACCAGAAGGGTCTAATTTAGCCTGGTTAGGCTCAAATCACTAGACACACTAAACTAGCACCTTTTACCACCTCTTTCAAACCTCCATGGATTTAATCAGTTAGAATGGAAAATATGGTCCACTATATTTTGTTTAAATTGTACCACAGCTCAATACAATGTCTTTCTTCACCTTTCTGTCAAAAGTTGTTAGTAGCAGAATGCTTCATATGTGCTCTCCCACTTCAGAACCCCCTCATACAGCAATTAACTTTTTTGCTTTCTGGTGTTTATTTCCCACCAAAAGGTCCCCCCATCAATACCTAACCACAGGAAAAGGTTTTTAAAGCACACGCACTTTGATGACAGCACACTAAGCTTGTGACACCACATAAGTGAGAAACAAAAGCAAATACATGTATAAGCAAGCACAAGAGTCATCCTTTGTGGTCACTGTCTACATTATGCTGCAAAGACTCCTCAATATCATAGGAAAAAAAGCCAGATCATTAGCACCATGAATCATTTAATGCTAGATTTTTATGTGTAAGAAATTATCTTGCTCTAACATGCAGAGCAGAAAGCTGGAGATTCACATTTCTGTGTTTTTCTCTGTCTTTTGACTTCCTTTTTGAATTATTCTCCAGAGAGGAGTATTTAGAACGAATGTCAAAAGTTTCAGGGGCAGAAGACATTACTTATCTCTACAACTAACCTTCCCTGTTCAAAACAAATTCAACACTGACAAAGTTTTTGTACTCTGTAACTTAAATACACACATAAACATCCTCTATGGAAGTCCAGTGACAAATTGTGGAGAACTTACTTCTCACTGTCCTTCCCTATTCTGTCCTCAATCTCTCCCCTAATCCAAAATTCATTTCTGCCAGACAAATGTTTCTCCTCTCAGCTGTGGTAGTCCCTCTCTCCAAATAAAGACTGAAAATGAGCAAGAAGTAGGCCACAGTGATTTCCTTCTGTATGTAAAATTCTGTGGACTTAAACAATCAAGCAGGTTTGCAGGAATGACATTCTCAGACCTGCCCAATGGGATATGTAACATTGCATTTTAACCTTATTATCATTGAAATGAGATTTCTCTGTACAGGAAAATCTGTATTTCTAGTATCTAGATTTTTGGTTATTTTTTGAAAACTTCATGAAACCTTTCTGAACCCAGCCAAGTAAGATAATTCAGGAAAACTAAGGCACTTAACTGTAACAATTGGATGAATGGCAACACTTCTGAAACACTCTGAAAATGTTTTTCTTCTTTAACATTAGCAGCTGGTATTGAGCAGCAAGATACAAAGGATGAAATCATCTCTGTAACTCATTTCTGATTTCTCGTTTCATGAATAATCCATCTACACTAAATTCATACTGATCACGCTTTCAGGTCTATTCATGTACTTCACAGACACATGAATATGCATAACAGGCTTTTTAATTAGTGGAAATTAAGCTTCATTACACCCTTTTGTGTTATTTTGCCTGTGTACTAGCAGATATCACTGACCTTTCATAGGATTTTGGCTCTCACATGCTGGCGTCACTTCTCAAAACTAGACTCGGAAAGTGTAAGTAGTCAGTACTGTCACACCAAACCACCTGATCAACAAGCAGGTGGGTGGAATAACACCCAGTATTCCTGACACCTGTATTCATTTGCTATCAAGAAAAAAAACTCTGTGACTAATCCCTATACTGTTGCTATTGACTGCTCTGAAATGAGTCATATATGCATGGAGAAAAGCAACAAAGGTATACATATATTTATCACATAGCCCCCAACTTCTTGTACAGGAGCTGAACTCCAGATTCATAAAGAAGCTACTTCTCACTGTTTTTACATGAGCGTGAATTAGGCCCTGACTGGCAAGAACCTGTTACACAAATAACCAGATCACCAAACCAAATCATCTGTCCAAGAGAGAACACAAGAAAATGTTGGTCTCATATTTAATGAACTGCCTCATACCCAAATAACTCTGGGAATATCTGTATTATTTAACAGGTTAGCTCCTCACATCCCACCTGTCTTCCAGTCGCCTGAATATTCACGCTCCCTTATGCTCATTCATTTCTAGGATATCTTTTGGAGCAAATTAATGAACTCCCCCCACAGATGAAACCAAAGGCAGTGCTAGGGACAGTTTGCTCCAGCTACCTCTCTTTCCCTACAGGTAGGAGCAACAAGGCCCCACCATCTCTGCATGTCTTGCATGCTCATGTACCCAACAGTCCGTATGACACATATCCTCATATCCTGTGCCCATTCTGCAGCACAACCCCACATTATCTGTAGGGTTCTGAAACTGAAAAGCAGAAAGGAAATTAATGTTTTAGGGCCACTAACGCATCAGATGGGGCCCAAAGGGGAGACAGGTAAAATACCAGGGGTTAACCACACTGGAAGAGGTGGAATACTATCTCTTCACAGGCGGTGGGAACCCCAGAAGTAGCCCCAAGCAGCGTAGATTTCAGATACTTTGTATTATTCTGTAACACTTGCTCAAACAGGTAGATGCACTTGCTTTTCCAGTATAGATGCAGCCTGCTGTATCTGTTCAGTGTGCCTATTTGCTATATTGAAACATACCTTTCCAGATACAATTGGTATTTTCACAGACCTTCACGTCACCGCTTTCTGCAACGCTATATCCAACCTCCTGGACCACTGGAAGCTGAGAAGAATGTTTCTGCCAATACATTGAAGTGAAATCATGACTGAATGAAGATCTATTGGAAAAGGTATTTAAGCATCATGGATAACACAACTGCCATCAAAGGGCTCAACGCTTGTTACATAAAAGCTTCAAAACAGCTTGTCTCTTGGTTGGGAGATCAGTAACAAATACAGAATAGCAGTATCCAAATCAAGTTCTCTAACTTGAGCCACTATCTTTCCTTCCATAAAACACCAATTCACTGCAAATGATCACACAAACTTTAACAAAGCTGTTTGAACAAGGCCATCTTACCAGCAGAAAAGGACCTAGGTGCTGTGCATCTGTAGGTACTACCACAGGTCACCTGCCAAACCTTAGTGCCCTCTTGTCCTCTTCTGAATTGGCATTTGGGCTAATTTTACCAGTGTACAATGCCATGTTTTCCGCATGCAGACAGTAAGTCTGACGCCTGAGGCTTGCTCTATGAGGGAAGATCAGTTTTGCGGTGCATAGACTGCAGAGCCATTGATTCCGGCATGAGACCTACTGGATGTCAGAATCCTCTCTCAAACCAGAGTCCGAGTCTGGATGGCGTGATCCCATTCCTTCAACCAGTATGACAATATGAAACTGAAAATATATACAAGGTGTCTCAGAGGAGTAAGATTTTTTTCAATCACATTATCATATCCTTGGGTGTCAAAGAAACAGATGATGCAACAGACAAAGATAAGAAAAGGGAGATCTGAATTGTTATTGGAACTTTTTTCTAAAAAACTTGCTTAGGCCTTTAGCCAAGATTCAGGCAAAGGCTCAGATCAGCTCACACAGGACATGAATCTCTTCGCCAGTCCCTAGTAATATGCACTTCTTCACAATATTCACTGAGTTGAATGCTCTGATGCTAGTTGTCTGTTTGGTCTGTAATTCTTTATTTACAGTCAGATGGAAAGGCAGCTGATGTTTTTACCAGCCACTCAAGATTAGTATCTTCTTCCTCCAACATCTGTGAAATCTATCCTTCCAGGCACACTCAGTGTTACTCTTCTTCAAAACCCTGTTGCAATCATGATAAGAAATGTCTTACAAAAACATAGCTGGAAAAAAAAAGTGTTCCTCATTTATATAAGCCAGCTGTTCTACAGCAGGCTTTCAGCTTTGAGAGGAATTTTATGTATGATTTATATAGACAACTTGGCAGAAAGCTAATCAGATTGCTGGGATCTGTGTCCCTCTAAAATAAATGCAGACATTTCTGCGGAAAACTGATTGTGTATACAAGAAAGTAATCTTTTGGCCCACAAAGAGACCACATATGTTCACTGGAATGTGCGAAGATTTTATTTTCAATGCATTCCATCCCTTTATGCTACCAGGCAGCACAAATTAAATAGTCATTAATTACTAAAAGAGGGTAGATTCAGACTAGATATAAGGAAGAAATTTTTCATGATGAGGGTAGTGAAACGCTGCAACAGCTTGCCCAGAGAGGCGGCAGATACCCCATCCCTAGAAAGACGGGGTCTGAGCAAACTGATCTAGCTGAAGACATCTCTGCTCATTGTGGGGGGAGTTGGACTAGATGGCCTTTAAAGGTCCTTTCCTACCCAAACTTTTCTGTGACTCAGTGACTAAGAGTGAAGACAATGACATGTACTTATTTTTTTAAAGGCATTACATTTTAAGGAAGGAAGAATGTTTTACATACATTACTTCATATAAAGTACTTATCATCTCACAAAACCATTTTATTAAATTTCTCTGTGGGGTAGATTCAACTAAGATTACTAAACCCAGTGAATTGTGTATTTTAACAATTCTAAAATTCAGACTCTTCAATCAGACCATGGAGGGGAGAAGGAAGGAAGAAAGCACTGTTGTTGAAAGGAGGATTTTCCAGGCTATTTCACTTATTTAGAAAGGAAAGTGACTGCCCTGAGGACCAGTTTTCCCAGAATGATGTAAAAGCATCGTCTTTTTCCATTATCCAATGACCTTAAAGAGTACAATTATTACAAGATATCAGTCAACAAGCCTGTTAGACCACCTGTCCTGACACTACCTCCTTTTCTTAGAAGTTGAGCTTGATACCCTCACCCTTAACTTAATATTAATTAACGATTATAAACCACTATAAGCAAGGACAGTGAATATGCATCTCTGAAGCATCCTTACTCAACAGTTATAGTCAAAAAAGTAATCAAGTGAAAGCAGCTATCAGCATCTTCAGTACTGACCTTGGAACTGGTGCAATGAAGGAAAGGAGAGCACAACACAAAGTGTGGTCACTGACTGAAAGTTTACAACTTAATATATGAACGGTCACAATTAGATAGCTCTAAAACAGAGAGGTGGTTTTGAGTGTAATGTTATGGTAATAACTTTTACTAATACAGACAAGTATCACCATACTTTATATGAGAAGTCAATTTTCAAGAAGTTAGTGAACAGAAACAGGTGGGTGGCTGGAGCATAGGTTTATTTAAGATGACCAAAAAGCAATGGATAATGCCTAAAAAGGAAAAAAAAAAAAAATTGGTGCATTGGTATCCACTGGGAAAAATGAAGCAATGTACAGCAATATAAAACAACACCTAAATGGGAAGTGATATGAAGTCTTTGTTTCACATGGTAGGCAGATTCCATGTGTTCTTTCAGACTTGGCCAAGAATCTGACCTTCCATTGTCATGACAATAAAAATTTATTCTCAGAAAGCTGCTTTTTGGCAATTTTTTCATAGCACCTTGTTCTGTCTACGTGATAAAATGAACAGCTACATCCTGCATAACTGAAGAAATTATCTTCTTCACACATGGTGGTTATTAAAGCAAGTGGAAAATTGAGTCATTCACCTTTTTAATGTGTATTTTTTACAATATACATTTTCCTTCAGAGGCAGCAAATGTGTCTTGAGGGCTTCACTAGCTTGGTTTCAATTTTAGTTTGCAGGACCATGGCTTGGAGGAAGAGGCGTGAAGCTGAATCAAATAAATGATGAAGCAATTGCTCATGACATTTCTCTAGCAGACATTCCCTAAATGGACCTCCTCTCATTACTGTTGTCCATGTCAATAAGGTAGTATCCACATAACAGATTCCTGGCCAAAGATAAGGTCAAAAAAAGAAACAAATACCTTACCTGTGCATTTGAATGTTGCATTACTCACCTGTTTCTCTTCCATGTCAGCTGTCCTGTTATTCCACCCTTCCAAGTCTGCTGCAGCATGACTGCTAGGTAGAGTCACAACAGTTTTCACAATGTAGAGTTTCTTAGGCACATGAGGTGTCACTGAAAAACCGATTTTAATGGAAACAATACCTTTAAAAGCCATACACAAGGATATTTGTCAAGTACTTTTCGGAACAGCACTGATTTCATAGTAGCAGTACTCTAAAAGCACATCTGACACACTAAGTGGGATGATGCAAATACCGACATATGAACCAGTAACCCTGCTTTCCTTTTGTCAGTGAAGAGACATTTCTACAGCACTATTCATCTTATTCTTAAAGAGATATTTAAAAAAGGTCAGATTGATCACTCTCTTTATAGAGTGCCTGTTTACTACTGCAGCTTATATCCAGCCTTAGATTTATTGACTGGCTACACAGGACCCTAACCCATAGAAAATCAATATCCGATTTCCCAGAACCACACAGGCTTTCGCCACTGCTAGTAGAGACACCATCCAGGACTTTCTGTTCTAGAAACTGAAGTAGGGAAGACTTCACCTTGGTTTAGAAACTGAGTTTCCTAGAGCTGGGCATGTATTAACTGCTCTAGTATTCTGCTTAGCAGAACACAGAACTGCATTTCAGACCAACACCCATGGCATCATAAGAATGCATCCCAAACACTGAACAGCATCTTTTATTCACTCTCTAAATATTTCAATTTATTAATAAAGAAATGAACCTTATTGAGTTCCCTAGATCTTCTAGGAAGCTCTTCTTGTACATGCAGCATGTAAACCCTTCCCCACTTTCCCCTAGCACTGCTGGAAGTAGGAGTCAGTGAGTTCAAAGGCTCATTTAACCTTTCTCCAGCTCCCTCTGTTGTTGACGGAGAGAAACAGCCTCCCCTAGAGTCAGTTCTCCAGAACAAGTCAGAGTACTGAGTTTGATCTGTGCTATGGACCTCAGATTAAGTCTCTCCCTCAGGGAAACTGAGTGTGACTGTCCCTTGGCCGCTGTCCCTTTATCAACACCTGAAGCCTTACGCATTGGAGGACAGACAATAACACAGGGCAAGCTTCTCCTTCAGTGAGCATACACTATACCATGTCCAGGCATGCAGACTGGCCTAAGTTCTGCAGTTATGGCTGAGTCTGCCATAACTGTGCGTAAGGCAAAGGAGAGGCAGAAGGAAGGGGAGACCTGTACGAATTCTCCTGCTCTCGTGTCAATTATTGTTAACTATTCCAGACATGAAGGTGCAATACCAAACCCTGTGCACTGTTACAGCCCAGTGCAATTTAAACCCAGTCCAATACAGCCTGCATCGTAGAGGAAAAAATATAGGTCTGCAACAGACATTGCTTGGCTGAGGATGAGACTTTCTTTCCTCTCTTTCCTTTCACCCCCCTTGACATCAGCTGTCTTGTATGACCTGCTTGCTGTCCTAGGCTGTCTGTGTACTGGTAACAGAAACCTTGGGCCCAGCCTTCCTCTCAGGATAGCAGCGTACTCCTGCCGAGAGGACACTGGCCCTGAGCTTGCTGTGCCTGCGAAGGTCTACACAGACTGGTGCTGCTGCACACTGCCATACCCAGAGTCCCTGACAACTGGGACAAGGGGGAACACCAACCCACACCTTACACTAATTCCCTGATGCAGGTTATTTCAGAAGTCCCTGCATGAGGCCATCCTCTACATGAAACTGTTCCTTTGCATCCTGTCTGACCTGGAGCCTTCCCAGGTGTGCTGATCAGCTGGGCCCTCCCGGAGGCAGAAGGATCAGTCGCGCATCGGGCCCAGCGCCGCTCCTCTGTGCCGCCTCGGGCGTGCGGCTGCTGCCATCTTGTGACAATAGGACTGCTCGCCACCGGAGCCTTAGCTGCCAGCTTCCTCTTAATGGCGCTCTTAAACCTGGAGTACGTGGTCCTCTCCGAGTCCGAGACCTGCACAAGCAAGAGGAGACAAAACACTGCAATAAGTCACTCTGTCCCTTATTGCTGTTTCAAGTTTTCCTCTGCCACGCCGCGTGGGGTCAGCCCACCTCAGAGCAGCAGGCCATGGAAATGGATGTTGGGCTGAGGATGGCTCCAGCGGTCAGTCACCTGGGTGGAGAAAGAGTGAGGGGGGAAAAACCAGAAAGAAACAAATGTTTCTGGTCAGATAATACCCCTGAATCAACTGTCACACAGAGAACAAAAGTAAATTTGTGTAATTAGTGCACTGGCCTTTGAAAAACCCAAGGCATCTTCAGACATTTAGTTTCGGGTCCTGGGTCTGGTCTTTCCTGAGAGATGGGCATTTGGGCTGGCTGGAACCAGGCTGGTTTTCTGAGCTTCACACAAAGAAGAACTTAGCTCACTTCTGATTTCTGAATCTTCTCACCACTGCTGTGGCTTGCTCATGTTGTTATTTTTTATGTTATCTTACATTTTTTAATACATTAAGGTATAGTAAATGAAGATTAAGTGACAGATTTATATTTCTTACTTTCAAGTTCATTCGTAGAGCAATTTTTCAAAAAACCCCATAAAACATAAGAAGTATCAATATTTGTAATGTAAGAGCCTAGATAATACTGCACACAAGATTTTGGTTTTTAGACAGTTTTAAAGCAATGTTTTAGGGAAAAGAGTGAAAGTAACAACAGTCAGGAAGCACAGCAAGTATAACAGGCTTCTGGATTATTATTAGGTACTCCAGTAAATATTTCTAAGATATTAAATCTTGTAATTTTTATTATTTCTGAAATATTAGATGCATATTACAAGCTGTTGAGACGTAATTTAGACACGAGGATCTTGCATGCATTTTCTGAAATCAAACACATTCAAACTTGCTTTCAAAGTCAGCATGAGTCACTTGAGTTAGCTTGTTGAGTATTGCTTTGTTCATTTCAGCACAGAAGTCTGTGCCTTTTCTGTCTTCACCACTGAAATGCCATGCTTATAGGCCTCACTGCCAGGCAGGATCAAGCCTCACATGTCCTCAGATCACAGCAAACACCCATACAAATACTGAAATTTCACAGTATTTCCCAAGCATCTGTTATGTAGAACTGTGTGAAACTCTCTATATAGACTTGCTAAACAAAATGAAGATGGACTTTAGCTATTTAGAGAACTTTACACAAATTGTTGAACTATTATATTGTACAAATCAAAGATAGTTGAGATGAAATCGAAGTCACTGAAAAGCAACAGATCCCCAGATTCCAGGTTTCACCTTCAGAAAGTCCTGTTCTATTTTCATCCTTTAAAATGTAGCCTCTAAGTGCAGTAAAAAAACAGAGTGTAAGAACAACTGAGGCAGAAATCAATGGTGGTTTGGACTGGGAGGAGAAGAAAGTCAGCAGAGATTGACAAGCAACACAAGAAAGTAATAGCTTAGAAAAGCCCAAGAACAGAAACATGAGGAGGACAAAACAAAATCCTGAAAGCTGAGAGGAAGAGAGGGAATAGCAAATGGACAGGAAGAATGAGGAAAGGACTGAAAAGGAATGAAAAAAAGGAATGAAAAGACATGAAAAAAGAGAAAATTTAGAGTTTTCCATAACCGAGTTGTAACCACTATGTTCATGTACTTTCAGAAACCAAGAGCAACAAGCACACATCTTTAAAATATAGAGCAATAAAATGAAGACAGATAAGACAACAGACTTGTGTGGCTCTAAAGTTCAGAGTGTCTTTCACAATTGCCTCAGCAAAACATCACTGGAGCTGCCTGACTTAGACATAGGATTCTCAGCTAACTCATTCTTCTCCCATGCAGATCTTCCATCTTCTCATCTCAGCACAGCTAGTTACCAGTTAGCCAGTAGCAATAAAAAAAGCAACCCATTTTCCATCATCAGCCCCCCCCCCCCCCCATTACAAAAAAACCCAACATGTTATTTTCTTCCCTTATGCCAGCCTATAAAGAAGGAGTTTTTCTCTGGCCCATGTGCTGTGAAAGAGTTTTACAAACAAAGCCGCCTGTGATCCCACGGAAGGTGATGAGAGGCAGGACTGAAGCTGTAAACAGGGTGGTTT
This sequence comes from Grus americana, assembly GCF_028858705.1. NCBI lineage: Eukaryota > Metazoa > Chordata > Aves > Gruiformes > Gruidae > Grus > Grus americana. The sequence continues at coordinate 20,164,364 of NC_072891.1, forward strand.
CAGACATACTGCCCTCCTACCTGAACAGCTGGCCCCCAAACTGCTTCTCCAGGTCTGCTTGATAACATAAATGCCTGCTGCTGAACAACTCTGTCAAGGACACCCAAGGGGTCCAAGGGGACGTGCTAGAACTGCACCACAGACCCACCAGAGGCCCCAGCAGCTCTCAAGACAGTGTGCAAATACTGGAGTATCCCACACAGGTCAGTTAAACAGAGCAATCAGCATCCTCAGGGGATGGCAACACACTTTTTTTTCCTTTTATTTTTTTCCCCTTAGAGAGATTTCTGTACTTTAGCAAGAGGCAGTGTGAAATGAATCAGCCACTTCTGCAACAGGGACGAATTGAGCAGCTTGTTCTTTCCAGTCCAAGCTGTGAGTTTCATATTTCAGCTCCTCCTTCACATTCCAGGCCTGCCCAGGCTCCTCTCCAAAGATTTCGAAAATGGAGCCTCTCACAACTGTTTATCCTCTGAAATACTCAGTGCCCAAAGCCAGGGTCTTTTTTGTCTTTCTGTCGATGGTTTTGTGTACCGCCATTCTCTGCCTGCTGCAACTCAGATTTTTTAAACCTAAAATCAAAGATTTTTATTCTTTTGAAGTCAAGGATTCACGAGGAAGGATCATTTCCTTGGAGAAGTACAGAGGGAAAGTAAGTTACAATTTCATGATATGTTTGTCTTGAATCTTTATTGAAAAATAGGTGTCCATTTGTAGGCAAACAAAAAGTTTGGTTATGGGAATTTTCAGCAGAGATTTGTGCTAAATTCCTGTTCTTCAAACAGTAAGCTGGAAAGAAATTTATTTTATCTAGGCCTGCTCTGGGAATTAAGTATTAGATCTACTAAAGAAAGAAAATTTTTTTTCATTTTCTTTATTATAAATCAATATAGCCTAACAATACAATTTGTGTATTTTAATCTTAGTTAAGAATGGTAACATGTTGTGTTGAATTCTGGAAGTTGATCTACTAAATATGATTTTAGTGCCTGTCCTAAATATCTGCTTTTTTACATGCTTATATTTAAACAAAGCTGTAGGTTTATGTTTATCTATTTATTGGCTTTTTAAAACAGGTTGTCTGAAAGTATCTTAAGCTGCTATCATCCTTATCTGTTTAATGAAATTATGATCAGACAGATTAAATTTCGCCTTCGGGCAGGAAAGATTGTGGTAGTGGGAGGTGCCATTTTAAGATTTAATTGTAATCTCTACGCCATCTCAATTCTTTTTTCTTACTATTATAACTTTATTTCTCTGAAGGCAACTTTGGTTGTAAACGTGGCCAGTTACTGCCAACACACAGACAAAAATTACATCGCACTGCAAGAACTACACAGAGAGTTTGGTCCCTCCCACTTCACTGTGCTGGCTTTTCCCTGCAACCAGTTCGGAGAATCAGAGCCTAGTTCAAGCCAGGAAATAGAATCTTTTGCCAAAGGAAACTATGGAGTAACCTTCCCTGTTTTCCACAAAATCAAGATCCTAGGATCAGAAGCAGAGCCTGCCTTTAAATTTTTAATAGGTAACTGTTTTCTTTTATATATCAAGCTGCCTGTAGCCATGGTTTTCTCCCTAAATTCCAGTCTGAGTTTGTTTGTCAGGAACATTGTAGTGTCCATAGTCAATGGAGCGAAACAGGCACTCAGCATACAATTCGTCTCGCTTCAATATGGGTATCAAAAATATGGTCAGAAGAGTTGTAGCCTGAAAGCCTCCATTTCTTCCCACTGATTATAAAAATGGACAACTGTGACTAGCCCAGCTAGAAATATTCATTTTGTGGATGTATAAGCTTAAGTGCAAAGACCCCCACCTACAAAAATCCCATTTCAAATTCTGTGGCTTCTGTTGAAAAACAACTTTTCTTATGGATAAAAATGTAACTATGAGGGGTCTTAAAATTACTGGAAGATTTACATAAACATATGCAAATGAGAAGATTCCTGCTAAAGCAGAGTTGTATGCCCACCTTTATGTAAATGATATCATAAAGCAGGATTATATATATTGTAGTTATATATAATCACTGATTTGCATTGATTTGTGTTGTGAACTTAAGGACCCAGCCCACAAAACCCACTCACACAAACACTCCTGTTACAGAAAGCATTTACTGACTTAGAGCCTCATACTCTCACAAGCAAAATGAAACTCTCTTCAGTTGACCAGAGAGCCCACAGACTCAAAGCCAACTTAAAAGGCTTTGGCCAGATCTTTGACCCATACTAAACACTGATATATGAAAGAAAGGATAATTAGAACATAACCCTTCTCTATCACATAATTTTAACTAGAAAGTAAGGTAGGAGAAGGCCCAAACCTGTATTCTATCTCCCTGCCCCAAGATAGGATCACATTTACCCAAATCAGTACTACATGTGCTTCTCCAGATTATTACAATATGAAAGATTGCAAAACCTCCCAGTCTATTCCAGTTCTTCACAGCTCCTCTTGTCAGAAACCTATTTCAACATCTAAATTAAATCTTCCTTACACTACTTAAGTCTGTTGCTACTTGCTGTATACTCTGTGGTACCTCTTATGTACTTGAAAGTATTATCATTTAGGAGTCATTTAAGTGGTCAGCATTGTCACTGTAACTGTGTTTCTTCCTACCTCCCCTTAGGCAAGTCACCAAAGACTTCAGGTAAAGCCTCATTGCTCTGAGTTGCCTGATGTCCTGTGGAATTACTGAAGGCACTCTGGAGGTGCCTCAGTTCATTATAGAGGAGACTAGAGCACATAGGTACCAGCTGGGTGGGATGAATCCAGATTATAACTACCAGTGCAATCAGTATCACACATTAATACCTACATAAGAACAGAACAGCCACATGCACTCTGTCAGTTATTATTTGACATGCTGTTCACTCACAGGATGGAGAAAGACCCTCTGATACTTAAATATTTTGAAATAAGGTCTTTCTTTTCCCACATTTCTCTGCTTCACATGAAATTACTGTGCATCTTCAATTAAAAGAAGCACCTGTTTTCTTCATGTAGCTGTCTTGACAATCAGAAGGTTGAACATCTTCATGCTACACCCCCTTGTGACTGTGACTGCTGGCTACAATTTGTCCAGCACTGTCAGACAGCCTAGTGCAAAAAGAATCCACTGGCAGCATAAACGTGGTGCCGAGGCCTTTACACAACTGCTTCTTGTTGCTTTCATAGCAGTAAGGGATTTTGTTGGGCTAGTGCAAGGTTTGTGGCTTCACCTTTCCTCAAATCATGTCCAGCTTCCTGTGTGTTTGTATGAGTTACTCATATGCATTAATAAACCCTGGAAGAATATTCAGAGATGGGGTTATGTTACTTCAAGACTGATCCTACATACAAAACCTTAGCAAAGATAGAATTACTAGCTGGGCCAGGGCCTCCATGACTTGAACTTTGGCATACCCATTTGCCTGCCAGCGTCCCCTTACCATCCTGACATTATAAATGTAGTCCAACGGCAAAATTCACCCCATAGGTGGGATCAGCGTAGGGTTCAGGACTGTTCCCCACTGGACACCTGGTGCCCAGTCAAAATCTGGAGTTTTCTTCCAGTTCTTCTCTCAAAAAGAGATTTCCCTCTAAGCCTGTGAGACTCTGCAAGGACAAACCCAGAGTCAAGAAACTGCTTCTGCCTCCTCTAGGAGCCACGTAGTTTCCTGGTAGCCCTTGATCTCAGAAATTATCTTGCCAGGTATTCGTGATAGCAGAGATACCGGTAAGGTTTTGCCTTATGAGATGAAAGGAGCTGAATTAAGCCATCACCAGTATGACTTCCTGCTCCCATTTCACTTCCCTTAAACCAACATAAAACTGGGGATTCCCCAAAGGAGTGTGCAGCCCTCATATCCTCCTCCCTAGGAAGCAGAGCATAGTGAAGAGTTTCACAAGAAAGGGAGAGCATCAATCACTTCCCACTTTTCAGACCAGTAACACCACCCAGCAAATCCATATGCAGACTACTAGCAAAGAACAAAGTGGGATTACTTCAACATAAATAGTTGAAAAATCACTGCAGGTAACAAACCAATGACAAGTGTAAGTCACTAAAATGATCTGATGCCATTCTTACAGATTCTTCAAAGAAAGAGCCACGATGGAATTTCTGGAAGTACCTTGTCAGCCCTGAGGGTAAAGTTGTGAAATTCTGGAGACCTGAAGAGCCCATAGAAAGTATCAAGCCAGAAGTAGCATCATTAATCAGGCAGATTATCATGAAAAAAAGAGAAGACCTCTGAAAAAGCCATTCATGCCATGAATCCATTCAACAGCATGGGTACACAGCCTTACTACATTCCTGGGAAATGCAGCTAGAAGCTAAACCATCAGGTGATTTTACTTCTCTTTGGTGTTAGTATTTTCAGCTACACTATGTCTCTTAATGTTGGATTGGCTCCTGCAACAGCTGTGAGAACCACTGAGGTTACTGAGAATGGCAAGGCACTCAGTACTTTGCAGGGATGCACCTTCAATTTGCATAAAGTTTCTGAATGTTTCTTTAAATTGTTGACAATAGCTAATTACAATTGTCACCAGCAGGGAGATAGCAAAAAAGAAGAGGATTTGTTGACAAATTACTCAGTATTTGCACAGAAGAGTTTTGTTTCCCATCTACCAGTAAGAAATAATTTTGATATTCCATTAACACATAATTGCCCTGACTGAAAGACATGGGGTTCAGAGGCATCATACCAGGGTTTTTAGAGACAAATGCAAGATACCAGCTTTGCAGTATCTTCTCAAGGAAGATTACTGAATTGTGAAGCTGTCAACTTAGTTGTAAAAAACTGTACATAGAAAATAAACTTATTAAAAAAAAAAAAGGCAAAAATGTTTCCTTGCCAGCTTTGTATTTTGATTAATTTTACATTTCACTTTTACAGCAATACCTTTAACTTCTTTAGCCTTCTCCATACATTTGCTCTGCAGTACAGTGCCTCAGCTGTCTGCTGCATTCCCACTCTTCTGACCTGGATGAAGGCAGGGCCTGTGTGAATATACATGGTTGCTTACACCAGGATTCAAGGGGCAACAAAAATCAACAGCCTGGCACTATAATAGACATCTTTCTGACACAGTCCAAGACAATGCTCGCCAGCCATCTACCTCACATCTCTGGAATAAAACAACAGTCTTCAAGCAGAGGTAGAAGAAGGGCATGAAGGTTTATGCCTCAAGCCCTACTCTTCTCACCTTGCAAACTCCCCAGTTCCGCATGCAACTGCAAACCCATTTCCAGTTCTGTTCCATTGTTCAATTTCAAACTGCCAAGTGTTTTGATTTATCTGTTTGATGAAGGGAGACAGTAAATTGCAATAAGCTCATTCCAGCTGTCCAAGTCTTAAAGGAAGGCTGAGAGAATAGAAACAAGAGAATCCAGTGTCTCAGAAAGTTTTCTATATAAAAAAGGACTGGTAGCAGTAGTGCTGCTGTTCTCTTGTAAGACTAACAGTGACTGAAAACACCTGAAGTGCTTCAAAACATTTTCCAATAAAGATAGCCACTTCACTGTATTAAAAAGAAAATTCAAAAGCAATTAAAAAAAAGTATTTTTTCATTCATCTGTGGAACTAATTGAGAATTTCACAGAAAACCCCTGAAGGATAAGGACCTGAAAAGATTATAAAAGACTGAGTAATGATACTGAAGTGCAGGATTAAACAAAGTAACTCTCAATAATGACAGCCATCATTTTGGAAGGGAAGTCAAACCTTATGCATGGCGATTTTAGCCACTAACTTTCAGAGATCAGTTAAGGCCTATGTAAGGGTCTGGTTAGTCCATATGTGTCTACTGCTGGTGTTTTGGACCAACCTCTGAGCTGTTTGCCATTAGCCCACAAGATTCCACATCCAATCCATCAAGATAGTTCCTGTTCTTATGCTGAGGTACTGTGTTTTACTCCAGTGTCCTCATACATGTACAGTACCAGCCTTGGGAACATTTAACAGAACATGTCAGGCAATTTTTGTCACATGGCCCTGCTGCTGTGATGGAGCAGGAAGAGAATTCACTGCTCACTGGGACAAGTCTAGATTCCACAGAACTACGTGGCAGGACACAATGTTTTTCCTATAAATGGTAGATGATACCTTTATTTGAAAATGTACATGACTAAAACATGCATGTCCATTCATGTGCACTGCTATAACTCTCTGCTTTTCCTATCACTGAATAAAAAAGGGTAGGTATAAAGAAACATTGTGTGCTGTTAGTGAAACACCTGAAAAAAAAATCTATTTTAGTCCTGGTATTGCTTGAGCGTTACTCAGCATATGGGAAACTTCACTCAAGATAAACAGTGCAGTATCATTTTCTAGTTTGGAAGAGATCACAAGGGAAGGGAGTATGCACACCTTGCTTGTGATTCATTCACTAAAGCTCATACTCTGTTACAGGATACACTGTAATCTTAAATAACTCCATACCAGTATTAAGAACAAATATTCAGAAATAGTATGGGATATTAGCAAATGAATGGGCAGAATTATTTAACTCACTGTTTCCTGAATTACTTTTACTTCAGATTCCTAGAAAAAGAAGGTTTGGTCTGAGAAAACAGCCCTTGAATTTCTTATTTCACCATTTGGTCACAATCCACTACAACCATCTTCTGTAGAAATTTGAATGTAGGTACATTCAGTCCTGAATCTACACAGAGTTTAAGTTTTTCAGCGTTCACTGTTAATTAACATTTCTCCAAAACCTCACCATGTTTGTATTACATATTTTTCGTGAGATATAGCAGCACTTCCAATGTAATATTTAGCGCAGATCATTGATAAACTAATCACTTCTTTCTTAAAACCAAGTTACCAGTTATGCAGGGTAAAAATAAAGTATCTTTAACTGCCAAATCTACACAGACTTGGAAGGCAAATAAATAAAAGGAAAGTTACAACACTGTTATACAAGCATACATTTATCTATGGTTCATATTCTTGTCTCAACAGTGATGTGCTAATGTGGCAGTGTAGTCAGTTGCTGGTGTACGAAGAACAGCTAACTAACAATACACTGCCTAATCACCACACACAACACTAGGATGACCCTAATTCTGCAGACCTTCACAAACATTGATGCTGTTTCTCTTCCTAGCAGACCTTCACTTTTCAAGGCACACATAGCAGCACCCAGATAAAGCAAGTAATAACAAAGAGTTTATTTTGCATTCTCTAAGTGCCTGCTGTGCCAGGCTGCAGATAGAGGTGGCAGTATGTTTGATACAAGCTTCCAGTGTAACATGAATTAAAAGGATCAATGTGCTTCCCAGCCTTTATTCTTCTGAAGTATATTATGTCCTATTCAAATTGCGTCTCCTGGTTGGTGAGACTATGTGCAGTTGTTTTAATATATAACTGTTCACAAATTAATTTATTCTGAAAAGCAAAGGGAGAAGAAAAACTCTAAAGTTGACTTCTCTTTTTTTTTATAGAATGGAAAGGCAATTATTTTTCAGATATAGAAATCAGGCAGTTAGTGAAAGTGATTTTAACCTTTCTAGCATGTAATTAACCCATTAAAAAACCCAACTCCCCCCCTCCAAAAAAAAGACAGCTAACTTGCACTTGCCAGATATCATTGTAAAAAAATTTAAAATCAAACTTTAAAACTCATGTGAAGTTTTTAACTGTGCTTCTTTCACTTTAAGAAAACTCCCAGAGCTTAAAATTGTTTGAAATGTTTGAATTATTTACCTGTTTCAAGTATTTATAAACTTCCTGTCACCTTGGTATCTAAAGGCAGATGAAAACCACAGTCTAAATCAACCAAAAATTCTCACAACTCTTTGGATAATGGTGGATAATGGAAATACAAGATACTGCTATAATACCAAAAATGAGCCTGACAGTCAAAAAAGCAATAATCAGGTGGACCTAAAAGATTTGTCATACAAAAGTAGCAGCTCTCAATTTTGATGATCAAGGTATGTGGGAAAAGATAGCAACTGCATGTTAGCTGATGTCAGAATTTCAACCAGCTAACATACACTGCCATCCCATCACACACAGATGCACCACCTGCATTCCTGGAAATTAGAACCCTAGCACTTTGCAAAGGAACGGCCTTGACACAGTGATGAGCTGGCCCTGCAGCAGGTGACAGTGCAGTAGTGACTGCTACATTCAGATACAGCAGGCAGCTAGCAGTACACTGCCTACCAGACACAGCGTCCATGCAGAGTGAAACGTCTCATGAAATAACATGCCTGGAAACATCTTCTATTTTCTACCTAAATTCAGTATTGCTCACCTGTTTTGAGGTTCATGTTTCATATATGTATATATACAAGTTCAAGCAGAAAATACTGTCATGAAATAAATGGCAGATAAGTTTCTGATTCAGCAAGATCTGAATTAAAGTAATAGTGTAAAACCCATGTGGAGTATGACTAGAATCAGATCCCAGACCATCCAAAAGGAACTTATTAGTGCTGCAAACAGTTTCTTGCTTTAGCTATATGAGCACCAGTATAGTATGTTATCTCCACAATTAGTATCATACTCAATTCAGTCCTTTCCTCCCTTGGGCATCCATTTACAGTCACTGTTGGAACCTGGTCCTCAGTCTAGATGCGCCCTGAGTCCCACTCTATGTAGTCAATTTTAGGTTATTTTGAAATTAGAGTTGTCACTGGTTACTCCATAGTGCAACTTAACTTCAGGTGATGAGCCACACTGTACCTCCATTTACAGCCACGTAATGGAGGATGCATAAAGATCCCAAGATTCAAGCTTACAGATTTAGGCTGGATGGAGGTAAAATTTTACCTACAACATCCACTTTGATGGAAAGCCCTTTGAAGTCACTCTAGAAAGGGGCCACTGAGTTAGACACTTCATATAAACACCAGTGAAGACCAAGTTTGAAGCCCTCCTTTTGCTTCTTAAAAACTCGTCTTAAATCGCTCAAAATAAACATACACTCAATACAAAACAAAACAAAACACTAACACATTTACTTGCCTGAGTGCTGCTGTTAGTGGCCATAGAAAAGCATTGGGTGATTGACTTCTGCTTATTTCACAGCAAGAGGAAGCCACCTCTGAGTTTTCCACGATGCTTTTGAATGAAACAATATGGAGTGCAGCTAGCAGCTGTTGACACATCAGAGACAACAGCCAGCTAACACACACTGCCAGACTGTTAACATTCTGTTGAGTTTGGGCCAGTAGCTCCCCCTCACCCCCAACCAAATTTTCTTCTCCCAGAGCCCACCATTACTCATTTTAACAACATGGCTTTTCCCATGGGGTAACTTACATAAAATATTTATGTTGGAGGGACATTCTCAGCATGCCAGTGGCTACATTTCTGTACTGTCATTGTGTGTAAGGGCACACTGCTCATCTCCTGCTTCAGTATTTTCAGTATGGTCCATTCCTTTTACGCCTCCACCTCCCGCTCCACCAGTTTACATATGGCAGTCTCACAAGGTTTTGTGATCTCTGTCAACTCCTTAAGTCACAAGCTGCCTGTATTTTGCCTCTTGCTTACTGTCAAGCATATTGTTGGTGATTAATAGGTTTTCCACCTACGTTCCTACTGTATATGTGAGTTCTTTGTTGTCCCTTTTATCTTCAGCACCCTCTAAATGTGGAAAAGTCAGCCTGCAGTGCAATAAAAAGACAGCTCTGTAAATCCATACAACTCCTTCAATCAGGTCAAGTAGCTTTTGCTTTTAAACAGCAAGCAGTCCTAGTGCCAGGTGTTTTGGATTCCTCCTCTCAACAGATGTCACTACCACAGCTTGTGTTTTTCTGACATTTCAGATGTTACAGTTAAGAAAGTGTGATAAGGATTAATAGGAAAGGGGGGAAATAATGTAATTTGTTTTTTCAAAACCACTTCAACAGTTTCTGCCTCTCCCGCCCCCAGAAATGTAAAGATGGGAACTCTTTAGTGCAGTGCATACAGAGGAGCATGAATGTCTGTGCCTGGCTTACCTTGGCTGCTTTCTGTAGGCTTTGGTCTCTGCTCCGCTTCAAGTCTTTTCCAAGTGTTCTCATCACTTTCTCCTTGAAAACAAACACAGAGGCACAACACTTAAGAAACATGGGGCTCACCGTTTCTTCACCCTAAATCACCATCTGCCCAGCCTTGCTGCCTGCAAGGCTTTGCTGGCAGCCAAGGCGCTCGGACGGGACAAGCAGGTGTCTGCCTGCCCATCGGCTGCAATACCCCCTACAAAGCAGCGACACCGCCCCATCCCCTCAGGGCACTGTTACCCATAGCAAATCCTCATCCCTCCTGCTCATCCTCCGGGAATTTTTTTCCAATTTCTACTCCATCTCCGCCGGGGCAGACCGAACCCGCAGCCGCCTCAGCCGAGGTGACCTGACCTCGAGGTGAGTCCCTGCGGGAGAGGTGACCGAAAACGGATGGGCAGGGCAGGTGCGTGGAAGGCAGCCAGTACGCACAGCAACCTATAGGGACAGCAACTTATAGCCCAGCCAGCCTTCGGGGCTCCGGTTCCTGCCGCAAGGGAGGCGGTACCAGCGCCTCCGCCGCACACGCTGCACCGCTTCCCGGCGGCCGCCGCCTCCCTTTAAGCAACTTGCAGGCGCGGCCGGCGAGGCGGGAACCCGCGGGCGGAGACGCGGCTCGCCCCGGCCTGGCCCGCCGGCGGGACACAGCGCGCCTGGGCTGCGCGGCGGCGCCAAGGAGTAGCGGCGGGCCGCGACTGGCGGCAAAGGAGCGCGGCGCGGCGGGCCCCGCAGCCCCTGCGGGGAGGGGGAGACGGGGAGAAGCGGCAGAGGGCTGCGGCGGCCGGTGCCAAACGGCCCTGGCTGGTCGCCGGGGTCGGGCAGGCCGCGAGGCCGTCACCCTGGGCAGCCACTGTCTCACGCAGGTGGGTCACCTCCACAGGGCCGTGGCTTGTGGGGCTGCCACGCTCTCGGGGTGCCACCGCCTCAGCCCCTGCCCGGGGAACAGATCGAGGGCAGCTTCAGCACGCTCCACACGCAAAAACCCTCACGTCGGTTTGTTTCTCACTGTGGGGTGGGGCACAACCATGCAGGAGCAGCCTCGGACTGAGGCCTGGGGGGCAACACCTCGCTGAGATGTGCGGGTCTGGCTGTCCAAAACTGGGCACTGAGGCAGAGACCTAACATATGGCACTGCATCTCTCTGCACCCTGGGGTGGCCTGTCCTCCAGCTAATGTCCTCAGACCCAAAAGTGAGCAAAACCTCACCACAACCATGAACAAATAGACTCATAGAATCATAGAATGGTTTGGGTTGGAAGGGACCTTAAAGATCATCTAGTTCCACCCCCCCTGCCATGGGCAGGGACACCCTCCACTTGACCACATTGCCCAAAGCCTCATCCAGCCTGGTCTTGAACATTTCCAGGGATGGGGCATCCACAACCTCTCTGGGCAACCTGTTCCAGTGCCTCACCACCCTCACAGTAAAGAATTTCTTTCTAACATCTAATCTAAATCTACTGTCTTTTAGTTTAAACCCATTACCCCTTGTCCTGTCACTACACTCCCTGATAAACAGCCCCTCACCAGCTTTCCTGTGGGCCCCTTCAGGTACTGGAAGGCTGCAATTAGATCTCCCTGGAGCCTTCTTTTCTCCAGGCTGAACAAGCCCAACTCTCTCAGCCTGTCCTCACAGGAGAGGTGCTCCAGCCCTCCAGTCAGCTTCGTGGCCTCCTCTGGACTCACTCCAACAGCTCCATGTCTCTCCTGTACTGGGGCCCCCAGAGCTGGACGCGGTACTCCAGGTGGGGTCTCACCAGAGCGGAGTAGAGGGGCAGGATCACCTCCCTCGACCTGCTGGTCACGCTGCTTTTGATGCAGCCCAGGACACGGTTGGCTTTCGGGGCTGCAAGCGCACACTGCCAGCTCATGTTGAGCTTCTCATCAATCAACACCCCCAAGTCCTTCTCCTCAGGGCTGCTTTCAATCCATTCCTCGCCCAGCCTATAGTAGTGCTTGGGATTGCAAGAAACACCTGCAATCATTTGCTTTAATGTGACAGGCAGAGGCAGAAGTTGTAGGAGAAAGCGTGAAGAATAGTTTTATCCTAGCAGATGAGTTGCTTATGCAGGCGTTTCATGGAGTGCAGGTGACAGGGGTATTGAACGTGCCCTCAGGCACTCACTTCACTTGAGAAAATTTTAGTGCAGATTTGGTAAGGAAGAAGTCAAACTTCTTTGTTGGAAAATAAGTTTTAGTTAAATCCAAAGAGATAGGAATGGAAAAGAAGTGCTACCACTACATATGCCTTATGTATTTTTTTCAAAATTAGTTCAGAACAGTCCTTTTTCAGCCCTTGTTTAAAAATTTGGAGTGACGCCACTTGGGTTTTCAAGCAACAAAAGCTGAGAGACACATAGCATGTAAAAGAGCATTTTTGTAGCTTTTGACTCTAAGAATCAACATTAAAGTGTCATTTTCTAAGAGTAAGAAACAGAGTGGCACTTTTAAAAATGTGCTAAAAGTTTTCTTCACTTTCTTGTGGTTTCACTTTCTCCCCCCAGGAAAACAGGAGAGATTTTTCTAAATCTTCAGTTGGAAAACTGCATTTTTTGGGACCAAAAAAAATTCTCTTGCAAAAATCTTCTCATGTAAAGTCCCATTTCCTGCTTAGTTCTATTTCTGTAGCTGCACGTCACATCTGCAAAAGGACATCATGTAAGCAAGATGATGGAGAATATTTTTATTGATGCCTGAGTTGTAGGTAATACTTAAATATCAGGTGATAGAGCTGTTTTGCCAAATCAAAATAAAACTATTTCAAAAGTGCCATTTTATTATCTTACTTTTTTATTGGTAAAGACAAGCCTGGGATACAAAGTGGTTGAGTCACTGTCAACGCCTTCTGTAAAACAAACAACACACAAGGCATTGCTAGAGTAGCATCACAAAGGATTGTTTGCAACACTTCAGTTGTTCATTTAACTGAATATGAGCTCTTCCTACAAGACTAACATTCAGCAAGCATGGCCAGCTAATGTTACCCTGCCTAACAGCAGCTGCTGGCATGCACCATAAAGCCAACTCACTTTAATACTCAATGAATCAGCAACACTGAACTGTATTGAACTGTTACCTATCGGACCAGTATTTGGGCCTCTAATGAAGCTTTTGCTTGCACAGTAAAGTTTCAGATGAGCAAACCTGTAACCATGCAGTTTGTTTGATAGTGGGAGGAAAGAGGTCACAGTGTGAGAGTTGTATGGTTGAAACTGGAATAAAAGCCAGAAGTCTTTCAAAATCAAGAAGGTTTTGTTTGAGTGAATTAGAATTAGGATTAATTAATGCAGAGCAAGGCATCAAAGAATAAATAATATGTCCCACTGCAGTTGGTGTTACAAGCAGTGATTCCTGCCCGTGAACCTTCAACTCTTGCTTGCACGCACCACAAACTAGTTATGAGAAAAGATTTGGAGGTTTTTCTGTAAAAGTTCCTTTCAAACATTGATTAGCAAGTGGAAAACATGCCAAGATACTATGTTTGCTAGTAGCCTTAAAATAAGTAGATCCTGAAATGAAGTCAGTGGTAAATAAAATCTAAAAATAAGCAGAAGTGCCATGGGGAAGTGTGAATTGCTTTGTGTGTGTAAAGAAGGATGCATAGGAGTGTTAGGCAGGTATTATCAAGGATATCCTTAAAACTCACTTCTTCACTTGAAGCACCTGGTATTTTGGAAATGATATGGTAGGTAAAAGTTCTGTTGTCACTTAGAAATTGTAACTGAATTTTAAACAAAAGTGTTTTGTTTTAGAAAAGCTGTCCACAGCTAAGCATATCACTTCTGAAATGCTTCCAGCATCTCACTGACATGTCTTCAAAGTGAAATGAAAAGGTCATCTCGGTTGTCTTCATTTCTTTCTCACTCTGGACTCATTTTAGGCTCCTCGTTATGGAACCTATGCAGCCAATTGCTCTATTATTTCACTTACGTACTAGAAACATGCGTGAATTTTTGTAGCTCATTGTAAAAATATTCCCAGGCCACTATGTAGAAACCATGTAGTTTGTCCCTGCTGGCAGCAGATGGTGCTGATATGTTGTTGCTTAGTACATTCTTGAAAGCTGCTATGCAGGTACTCAATCCCCTAGTAACATTTTTTCTTTCTCATCCATTATTCTTAAAGTCTTTTCATTCTAATTTGTCATCAGCAGCAGCTTTGGAATTTATCGAGATAAAATATGAGTTTGTAGTTTGACAGTGAGATTTGGACATCAATAGCAAGCCTCACAACGTTATCAGAAAATTAAGCACTCACTGAAATAACAAATTTAAGGAAAAGTTGGATTCATCACATCCAGGCTGCTGAACATGAGCCACTAATACTTCTAGGGCCCAGGTACCTCAGGACATGATAATGAGAGTGCTCTTTGCCAAATGATTGCTGACAAGAGATGATGCTAGCTTACACCAAATTCTGGCAAGCAGAAAGATCACAAGAACTGGTCATAGAAAATTGTCTTAAAAGCAATAGATCACAGGTTGTCTCCATTTCAGCAAAAGAGAGAGGTAAGAAAAACTGCTCTTTATATAAAATTTCTAGATTGCCAACAAGAAACTCTTGCTTAAACCGAAGGCCTAGTTAGAGAAACCTTCCTGGCTAAGGAGCACAGGACCCTAACATCGAGGGCATACTGGACTGACTAGTTTTCCAGAAAGGATGTAGTCACTGTCTGTGATACCCAGTTGGATAAACTAAGAAAGGTGTAATAAATTATGTTAATTTAAAAAAATGACCCTTTTGGAAGTGTGAGGGATCTGAATAAGATTTACCGCAGTTTTGAGCTGCTATTTGAAACAGATGGGGAAAAAATTGTTGAACAAATGTTTACAAAAATTTGTTTCCTTTTTGCAGTTGCAAAGTGATGAGAGGTTTCTGGGAATTGGGGCCTCTAACCTCCAGCCAGAGAGAAAATGATGTCCCAGCTTTGTTAGGTGAGATCTTGAGGTACGGAAACATCTTAATTTTTCTTCCTGCACTTCTTCACTGTTCTCTCTAGCTTTTCAGCCAGTATCCTAGAAAGATCCCAATCTTGTTGGCTGCTCAGTCGTATCAGTACTCAGGTCCTTGTGGATGGATTAGAGGAACGGTTCTCACAGTGGTACAGGACAAACCATGGGGCCCCTCTAAGTGACCAACAATAGTAGTAGATAGCGGTTCCCATTTGTAAAAGGGATCTTTGACCCTCAAGTGTTTCTAACTACAATGGAAAGCAGAGAACGATGGGGAAGGAAGGCATCAGGAAAGCGGAGGGACTCAGTTTACGTGGCTGTTCTCTTCACATCATTTCACACTGCAGCGAGCAACCGTTGTTTAGATTCCAGTATGAAATACTGTTGACCAGGCAACTGGAATATTCTGGCAGTGAACCCACAGCTTCATTTTAGCTGTACAAAGCACAGTTTATTAAGATGTAATTCAGAGGACAAGGGAGGAAAAAAGTTCCTGCTTCTTTGCTGGGGTGTATCTTAAGCCATGCACTTAACATCTCAGTCCAGTTATCTGCTCATCAGACATCTCCCATTTCATTTATCTTTGCCAACACAATAAAAGTAGTTGTGAACATGTTGGGAGCGAGCTCTGGAAATGGCTGTCCACCATTCCTGCTCAGATGAACCTCAACACCTCAGACATTAAGGAAAGTTACATCTCCTATGCAAACAAGCAAGAAAATAAAAAGCCATATGAACCTGTTCCTTATGTTGCCATGTTCTGTTGCCGCAAGTATGCTGCATTATGAGGACAGACTGACACATGAAAGATGGAGTACCATCTTTATCTTTTTTCTGGTTTTTGTCCATTTTTACCACACCTTCCGCAGTAATTACATTTATTTTATTTCCAATGTTAAACTTAGCAATAATGACAAGCCTGGTTGGCAACTGTGCATAAGTAGACTAAGGATCTCTAGCTCGGGGAGGAATTAGTGTCAGCTGGCAGTTTCTGGCTTGTAAAAGATTTTTATTGGTTTAAAAACAGGACAAAACCCAAGAAAACAAATGCATCAAGAGGTTAGTGCATTTTAATAAATTATATGACTTTTCATGTAACATATTGTTGACTCCCAGGATTGTTAGCTTTAATGTGAGCTTTAGATTTCATAAAACAATACAATTCACAATCGATTTCTTCAGCAGCACACTAATTGCCTGGTTTTGCTGTTCAATGGGCAGATCAAGAGCTGTCCTGTGAGGTCACCCATCCTGGCCCTTTCTGCTAAGTTTCTCTTCAGTATGTGCTCCCTTTTTCTGTGCACATTAAGAATCCTTTATGGCACGCCACTGCTACAAAGACTGTCTCAGTTAAGGCTTCCAACAGACTGGAATCCCGTGCTGGCTGTGGGGACTGCAGACAACATACAGCTACATTTTGTTTACATTGGCTGAACTTCAACTCAACAACAGAACCTCTGGGTTCATTGCCAGCTACCAACTGTGTGCCTAAATAATATTTCATCCTAGAATCCTGCGAGTCAGGATTAACAAACTGCCAAAATGCCACTCAGATATGGTTCTTTCCAAAGCTTGTCTAGCAACTTCTATTGTTAGCATGGTGCTTATTACTGCATTACTAGTACCAAACTGCTATATCTTACTGTAAAATTAAGTTATGCAAAAAGTAATTATGGCTTTGATTAATTATGAATTGTAACTATATCCACGGCTTTAGGCACATCATAGATGATTCCTCTCAGGTGGTATCAGAGACAGGGCAAGGTTTCTAACATTCTTTCCTGGATAAGGGCAATTAAATATTCAGCTTAAAAAGCACCTGTCATCTCTGTTTGCAAACAAGTTTCAGTCAAGTAATTGTTGACAGGTTCAGCTCCATCAGCTGTGAGTTCCTGAAATTCTGTTGCATCTCCATACCATTTCCCATGGAAACAAGTCGCTGGCTTTACTTCAAAAAATAATATTCAGGGAATCAGGTTAGACTGTATCTTCAATATAGTTGAACCTGTAAGTTAAGTTTTCAATTAAAATGTATTTTTGGTTTGTTGGGTTTTTTCTGTTGGGTAGTACACTCTTTGATAACAGGTTGGTAGTTACAATCCGATAATACCACTCACTATTGAGATACCAACTTCAGCAAAGCAGTGGTTTAGTTATGCAGTTTCTGGATGACATAGGTTAATTCATATCCTAAGACTGTGTTCTTACAGCTAAGCACTTTAAATAATTAATGTGTTGAAGATATGCAGTTTGTACCTAACTCCATAGTAGATGTTCATCTATTTCAACTCTTCCACCTTTTCAAGCTTCTAAACCCCTTTCTTGATATTCAGGGTATAGGTATAGGTCAAATCATCTCTATCCACCCACAATATGTGAAATTCTCTGCCTCACAGCAGATACAAGTCCATACCAGGTCTTCTCAGAGGCAGTGTGAGTCTCCAGTCCTGCAAAGATCTTGGAACCACTGGATTCCTGAGTTCAGTCAAAGGCCCACTGAGACAAAGGGGACTCTGAAATTTCACCAGGAGATACAAACTTGATAATGAAAGAAAAGAGAGAAACGCAATACGAACATACGTACAAATGAAGCTATGTTGGGGACCATCAGACAAAGCAAGAATAAAATGATAGAAAACACTTATCCGTAAATATATCTGTAGCTGTTTTATTAGTAACACTTTTCATACAAAGAACACAGTGTAGGAGATTCACCTTTTATTTTTAGCCTGATCCCTTCCTTTCCTCTTCATTTTGTTGAAATGCACTTGCTCTGCATTGCAGACCCCAGAACATCCTGGAGTACGTTGCCCATTGCTATGATAATATGATTGCATATTTGATAGGTATAATTAGATTTCTGAAGAATACAGAGATGCTGAGTACCGTACCTCTTATCACCTATGCAGTCATCTCAAAAAAACCAACTAATTGTGAGGGAAATAACAGGTAGGAGTTTCCTAAGAGAGAAAAGAACTTAATCAGTGCTTTTAGAAAGATGAGCAGTGATGCCTCACAAGTTACATAGTGACTTTGTAGCACTCTTTACCTCTCACCACAAAAAATGGTGCAAGATGTCCCAAGGATGCAAACAACTGTAGGAATCCAAATTGAAATGTGTTAGGAAACCTCCTTCATCTCTTTATTTCCACCTGAGATCCAGCTGAGTTAGGGAATTACAAAGCAGCTACTTTGTTGATGGACAGTGAAGGTCCATTAGAGCATAACAATACAGACTGCCTTCAAAAGAAAACTCTTTGCAGTCATGTAAACTTTTCAGATGTGTTGACCTTGGCTGGAGGCCAGGTGCTCACCAAGTCGCTTTATCACTCCCCTCTTCAGCAGGACAGGGAGGGGAGAAAAATAAGATGGAGAAAAAGTCATGGGTCAAGGTAAAGGCAGTTTAATAAAGCAAAAGCAAAGGTCATACATGGAAGCAAAGGAAAAACAAAATATTTATCCTCTACTTCCCATCAGCAGGCTATGTCCAGCCACTTCCTGGGAAGCAGGGCTTTAGTATGCGTAGTGATTGCTCCAGAAGACAAATGTCATAAATAACAAATGCCCTGCCCCCTTCCTCCCCCTTTCTCTTAGCTTTTATTCCTGAGCAGAGGTCATACAGCATGGAATATCCCTTTGGTCAGTTGGGGTCAGCTGTCCTGGCTGTGTCCCCTCCCACGATCTTGCCCACCCCCAGCCTAGTGGTGAGGTGAGGGGGATGCTGGAGAGACAGCCTTGGTGCAGTGCCAGCACTGCTCTGCAGGAGCCAAAACCCTGGTGTGTTACCAGCACCTTGCTGGCTACCGGTGCACAGCACTATGGGGGCTGCTGTGGGGAAATTAACTCCGTCTCAGCCAAACCCAATACAGCAGGCATTCAGCATCAGAGAAAAGAATCTGAAGCCTGGAGAGAAGAGGTGCCTCCATACACGGGCAGTGATGTGCTGTTCTACCTACACCTGGAGCACGAACTCTTTCACCACCTGACCCACGATGCTGTCGGGAGGACATGCCAGTACTGAACAGCTGTACACCAACACATCTCAACAGCTACAGACCACTCCTGCCAGCCCCGAGCACAGGTAGAGCCAGTGCTTGACTTTCTGCCCCTTTCCGAGTACATGCAGCGTTATACATTTAGATTGCCTATATAGCGCCAGAGCAGGGAGAAAGAAGGGCATCTCAGAGTAGATACAATGCCAAGAAAACCTCCACACTAAGCTGCCAGAGGGGTGCATTAAGCACGGGGGGCTGCCCCAGCACCACAGCTCCCAGCTTGAAGTGGCCACCCCTAAATACACGGGACAAAGGATCAAGACCTTTCCCTGACATCTCTTGCAGCTGTTCCTCACAAAAGCTGAGAAAGACTTATTATGTCCTGTTTTAGCAAAGCCAAAGCTGGTGCTGCTTTCCGCTACCTGCCTTTTAGGCAGGGGCCTCATGGTTAAAGCACCTCCCCGCAAAGTGGTAGGTCCAGCAGTCCTGCATCTCAAACTGAGGTACTGCAGTGCCTCGGCCCCCACTGGGCTGTTACCTCCCCATGTAATGCTGACACTTGAGCACTGTCAGGTGTGCGGTCATGTTTTGAAGCATGGACTGCTATGGTCAGATCTCTTTCCCAGTGGATTTGTGAAAGCAGTTGTGAGCAGTTACTGCCTCTATTATTTACAAAGAAATGCAATCTTGTGTGCTACTGATTGCCTTCTCATTTGCCTGTAACTTCTGCCTTCACCTTTTTTGCCTACTGTAAATACTACTGCTATATTTCTTGCTTGTGTGTCATCTTTTTTTGCTATTTTTTTTGTTCCAGAATTTTAATATTATTGAAAAATCTTGAATATGAGCATTAAAGGCCAGTGCTAATCCCTCAGTATCTTTCTCCACATCCTAGTTTGTTTCACTCCTGATTCTCACGAAAGAACTTTTCCTTGCTGTCAATATCACTTCTAAATCTACCCTTTGTGTATTTACTGAAATATATGTTGCATACCAAATACCTTTTCCTTTTACCAGTTATGTCTCTATGTGTCTGATGATGCTCCTGTGATTCTCAGTGAGAAGCATCTTGGTCTGATTAGCCAATTTTAAGTCTTTCCAATTGACAGGGATTAAAATTAAATAAATTTTAAAAATACATCTATTATCAATTTCTATTACTTTTAGATCACAACTCAAAATTAATGAAGGAGACTTTTAACATAGAAATACTATGAGTAAAAGTAGTCAGTGGAAACTCTATAGCAGATTAACTGCAAAATTAAGTCAATAATTTGTAATTCTGAAAAGTGGATTATTTGTAATTCTCAAAAGACTTGAAGTAGCAGCAAGAACAACACTAGTGACAACCCAACAGGGTGATTATGTTATTGTTGCATCCTGCAAGAAGTCTGCAGTTTTCATGTGTCTCCTTATTTCCGAGGAATATGCTTATGAGTATTACAAAGTTGTATATACTATACATCTTGTGTTTAACTTCATAAAACAGGTGGAGAGGAACTGTAGATATCTGTACAAGCTGCCGTATGTTATCAGTTTGTTCCCTGCTGAATTCAGTGCAGCCAGGCAGGTTTTGTCTCTCCTGGCCACTGCAGAACCAGAACTTTCACACAGCATTTTGGGCAAGGTGGCAGTGGTCTTCTCCTGAAATATGAACTGCTCTGGAGTCATCCCAGTGCTGAGCCCTCAGCATCCCAGGCAGAGATTCAGCACCTCCCTTGCCAGAAAGTGTCAGTGCCACAGACACAAAGGACCACAGATATTGAAGGACCACCTTTGCAGTCTCCTAGGAGCCACATAACTACACGTCATGCTGGTGACAAGAACCACTCTCCTTCCTAATACAGTCTCGGCTTGCAAAAGGACAACACTATGTGCAGGGTTGCAGCTCCTCTAAGAAACCTGCCACTGAGATTATGATGATGATAGTGTGCTGTCACCTTAACCATCACACGAGGCTCTTACAGTTGGATTGCTTTTAATGTGCATGGACCCATGCAGGAATACTGGAAAATCTGAGTATTGAAAAGCAGAAAAACTGATAACTTCACAGGCAGAAAACCTCTATCCTGAGTGGGGAACAGTGCCTTCATTCACTTATGTGCCACAGAAAAAGAAACTTCAGTTACCATTTCATGTGTGCTCTGAGTGTTTCAGCTTTCAAACCAGTGGGTGTAAGGGAAATATATCCATTCAGAACAATTTAATGTTTTTCATGCTTCTCTCTATTTGAGATAACATCACTCAATGTTAATAGCAGCATGTTTTATTCTAAAATTTTCTGCTTGAGCACATCAAGCAAAGTAAACTTTGTGTCGATGCTCAGTTTTCTGTCATCTTTGCTCCAATGAAAGCAAATACGCGTACCTGATGCAAAACGCTGAGTTTACATTAAATCAGTACAAGTAAATGGTATTTTTAAGCACTATTTAATCATCACACCGAGTGTGAATATACATCTACACCTGCACACATGAACAACACAAGACCAATTTGTAAGCATTGTGGATGTAAAATTCTGTGAAGGTGAAGGTGTGTCGTGTTCAAACCACTTGGGATGGTCTGTCCATTTTCACATAGGCCAACTGCAGCCACTATCCTCTAAGTTACATTTTTCTGCTCAAATGAGTAACAATTCCGGATAAAACCGGCAGATCTTCATTTAATCTCTACATTCATTAGCGAACTACTGAGGGTGAGTGGCCGACTCGAAAACCCCAGCTCTGTAAAGCCCGGCCACCGCTGCCGCGGCAGTGCCCGGGGCTCGCTGCTCTCGTTGCGGTGCGGTCGCCTCCGCCGCGCTTGTCCCTTCTCTTCTCCAGCTTCCAGGGGAAAAAGCGCAAATACCCGTTTTCAAACAGAAGAGGGGGAGCGTGCTGCCGGGCAGGGGTACCCTGCCAGCCTTAGGCTGCGGCAGGCCCCCTCCGCTTTGCCCGGGACACGCGTGGCCGGGGTCGCGGCGATCCGTGGAGCCTCAGCGCGGCACCCAGCGGAAGCGGTACCCGCCGGCGGCGGTGCGGAGGGTGAAGGCGTTGCCCTGCGGGAAGGCCAGGGTGCGGATGCCGCCCGCCTCCCCCAGGGCCGCCCGCAGGCTGCCGCCCCCCTCCAGCCCCCCGTCGCCCGGGTGCGGGGCGGCGCGGCCGGTGCGCAGCCCGCGGAAGGCGCCGTGCAGGCGCGGGACCGGGCGCGGGCGCTTGGCGGTGGGGCTGCCCCCCGGGCTGCCCCCCAGGCTCCGCAGGGCGGCACGGCACTTCTCTGACACCTCCCGCAGCATGGTGTCCACGCCCGCCGCTTCCTCCCACGGCCCCGGCCGCCCGCGCCCGCTCCAGATCCCGGACGGGGCAGCGGCGGGAGGAGGAGGTGGAGGATGAAGAAGAGGAGGAGGAGGAGGAAGAGCAGGAGGAGGAGGAAGGGCCGCCCCGTCGGCGCACTGCGGGAGCATCAGCGTCTGCCGGGGGGAGAGAGTGGACTTCCACAGGCTGCGCTGCACCGCACATCCCCGCACCGCTCTGCCCTGCACCACCCCATCCCGCACCACCCTGCCCTGAACTGCATTACGCTGTCCCCCACTGCCCTGCTCCATCCCGCCCTGCTCCACCTCACCTCCGCCCACCACACACTGCCCTGCCCCACACCACCCCATCCTGCACCATCCGGACCCACATTACACCACCCCATCCTTCCCCACATCCCCTCACTCCCCCCACCCCCTCATGGCCCTGTCCCATCCCTGCACTGTTCAACCTCACCCCGCACCCTGTCTCCCACTGCACCCCCCACCACACAGCCCCCCAGGGACCAGCTGGGCTGTGGGGCAGCCAGGCCTGGTGGGGCAGCAGCACTCACATCAAGGATGGTGGCCAGCTGCCTGGCCTGGCTCGCCAGCTCCTTGAGCTGCACGTTGTTCTCCTGCAGCGTCGCCAGCTCTTCCTGCCTCTGCGTGAGAGTCTCCTGCAGCTGCGAACGACAAGTGGGGACAGGGCAGTCAGGACAGCCCCACTGCCCAGGAGGATGCTGCACACCAAGGCCATGCAGGATGTGAGGGAGAGAAACCCAGTACAGGCCCTTGGGGAGGCCTTGGGTGTCCCTACCTGGCTGTTTGCCTCCAGCGCATCTCCCAACGCTTTCTGGTGCTGGTCCGCCAGGTCCCTCCAGCACGGCTCGGGGGAAGGCAGGGGCTGCGGGGGCATCTGTGCCAGCACACTGCTGTCCAGCTGTGGGGTG
Source organism: Grus americana (assembly GCF_028858705.1). Lineage (NCBI taxonomy): Eukaryota > Metazoa > Chordata > Aves > Gruiformes > Gruidae > Grus > Grus americana. The sequence continues at coordinate 20,187,523 of NC_072891.1, forward strand.
CAGGGGCCAAAGGCCACCTCTTCACCAAGTGAGAAATCAAAGCTGGTGCAGTCTAGTGGCGGTGGCATTGAGGCAGATGCGTCTGGAGGGAACAGCTACATTCAGAGAAGGTTTTCACATCCCCTCTCCCCCCCCGACCCCTGCACACCATGCAGGTTCTGAGCATCCCTCCAGTATTTCCTGACATACTTTTACTCTACTGCAGCAGCTGTGCACCCTAAGCCTGTTTGGATTTAATTTCTGTCTCCCTTGGGGGAAAGCTCAGTGCCAGGCCCAGGTCCCTCTAATGGGGTGTAGAGTGATGCACTGCCTTATAGACTGTCTTGGGATGGGACAAGCGTGCAGTGAGTGGGCATCCAAAAACCCAGAAACAAAACAAAAAAAGAGGATACCAAACACAGTGTGACTGCTGATGTATATATGCAGGCATGTTTGGCTCAGGTAAGGAAAAATATCTACTTGCCAGATATAAAATCATCGACCGCATCTCTGAACTCCTGAAAGTCAAACTCTGGTCCATCCTGGAAGCAGGGACCCTGGGAGGAGTGAAGGAAACGTGCCAGTGAGCAGGACCCAAAGGTCAGACCTGCCCGTGCTGCCCACTGCTGCCCACACTGTTCTGACACCGACTACTGCCTGCGCTCAGCACCTTCCCACAGCCCCAGCACCCCCAGACACCTGTCCCTTGCCCTTGCCACTAGCCTGCCTAATGCGTGGGACAAGAGGCTGTCTTCCACTACGCCCATTTCACAGGTGGGAAGCCCAAGGCTGGGGAGCTGCAACACCCATAGGTGCCCTGTACCGAGGGCAGCCAAGCTTGCCCCAGCCAGGGCGTTACCTGCTGCAGGGTCACAGGGCCGGCCGGGATGGTGGGAAGGATGGGGGCACAGGCTGCCAGTTCCTGCCAGTCAGTGGTGGTGAGGGCTGAGGACAGTGAGAGACAGCAGTGAGGAGCCCCGGCAGGGCTGGGCACGTCCGGGGGAGTGTGGTGGCAAAGCGGAAAGCATGGCTGGTGGGTATCATCGAGGGGCATGGCCAGGGGATGCAGGTCTGGGGAGCGTGGTGAGGGGCACGGCAGGGGCGGGGGGGAGAGGGCACAGTGAGGGGCATGGAGAGGGGGACATGGCCGAGGGGGACACAGTGGGGGGCATGGTGGGGGTGTCACGGCCGGGAGATGCAAGGCTGAGGAGCACGGTGGGGGGCACCAGGGGGGCCCAGTGGGAGGGGGAAACGGCCTGGGGGGTCAGGGCTCTCCGCCGCGGACAGACTCACCGAGAGCGGGTACGGCGGGGGATGGCGGGGCGCCGCTGCGGCGCGGACGGGGCGGGGGCGCTCGGGGGCTCCGTGCGGCCGGGGGGATCCCCGCCGCCCCCCCGCTGGGCCGGGCCGGCTTCTTGGCGAGGCGGGCGGGCGGACCCTGGACCCTGTTGGGGCAGATGCTGTCGAAAGCCCGGCGGCGACCGCCCTGCTCCATGCTGCCGCCGCGGCACCGGCACCTGCCCCGGCTCCGGCCGGCGCCCGCCGCCCCGCGCCCCGCTCGGCACCGCCCCGCGGGCAGGAGTGCGGGCAGGGCCGCGGGCAGGGCCGCGGGGGGCCGGGGCCATGCCGGGCACTGCCCGCCCGCCTTCCCTCCGCCGGGGCGCGGAAACCTCCCGCCGCCTTCCCGGGCCGCGCCGGCGGCTCCCGCGCCCGCGGAGCCCTTCCCCGCGCCCGCGGAGCCGGGGCGGGCCGAGGGGGCTGTCCCGGAGGGAAACCCGAGGAGAGGCGCTGCCGGCCGCGCTGCCGAGGCCCCTCCGCCCCGGCCGCGCCCCCCGCCAGCACCTCGGTCCCCCGGCCGCCCCCCCCAGGTCCCTGCCGGGCCGCGTGTGGGGGTCAGCTTGCGGGCTGGGCTGGTTTTTGTAAGGATGTTTATTAAATGCTAGGGGGCCGCCGGTGTTGAAAGCGTAAGGTGCGAGCAGGCAAAAAAAAAGAAACCAGCCCACGGCGTCTTGACTTTACTGAGCCTCGCACCGGGAGAGGGTCCCCCCCGGGAAAGGGTCCCCCACCGCTGCCGCGCTGAGCCCAGCTGAAATCACCGGCGGGGCTGGGGGAAGATAACTGACCCTTAGCCTCTTGTGATGGGCTCGCAGATATTTTCTGCCCCAGCAGTTTGGACAAGCGTTGCTCGTCCTGCCTGAAAACCTGAGGCCGGGCGGGGCTCGCAGCACAGCCCAGCGTGCGGTTCACCCGTTCCCTGCTGCCCCGAAGGGCGAGCACCTCCGAGGGCAACTTTAGATGCGCATATATGCTCTTTTAACATCGTTTCTGGGCACAGATACAAAGGCAATAAAATTAAGAAAATAAAATACTTTACAACGTAATGACTGTTTTCTTCCCTTGAGTGTTTCCCATGCTACAGTGACAACTTGGTTAGGAGTACACACCTGGATTACAGACCTGCTGGAAAAATAATAACCAGCTGGTTTGTTATTTAAGATTCTGTTTTCCTACACTTAGGCCAGTGCATCTAATCGTTTTCCCCCCGAGCCATGACCATGCCAGCGTGTGGAATGACACCATCGGGCATAATTATTTTGGGGGGGCTGGAAACTGTTGGGGTGAGCTCGTTCTGTGCCAATGCATTTCCTCTCCCAGCTATGGACACACACCGCCAGCAAATAAACGAGTACAGGTGACAAGTAGAAAAGGGTTTATTCAACGTTCACTTGGTCCTTCCACCGTTATCTTTACAGACCAACCTCCAAATAAATAATACAGTACTTGAGATTCTGTATATTATTTACATGCTGGATTTAAAAAAACAGCAAAGGGACAGTGCAACTGACATACAGTAACATCGTGTGCAAAACGTAATCTAATTTTTTAAAACTCCAATAACACTAACGCTTATTTGATTAGACTCTGCATCGACTGCACGGAGCACAAACGACAAGCCGGCACGGAGCCGGCTCAGCTCAAATACTGCGGTCGCAGGAGGCGCAAGTGATGGGTGATGGGTGGCCTCGCCGTTAGCACCCCGCGGTCAGCGGCCGCCCCGCAGCCAGGGGCACTTCTGGACCAGCTCCGGGGGCAGGAGGAGCGGCAGGGACTGCCCGTTCAGAGACACCAGGAGTTGCAGCTGGTCCATGCAGTCCCGCAGGAGCCCCTCCGGGTAGCCGCTGACCCGCAGGTCCAGGGGGCTGCGGTGGCGCAGCAGCCGGTCCGCCAGCCCCAGGCTGCCGGCGGCCAGCAGGGAGGGGGCGTATTTGGTGAAAGCGTAGTCGGCCAGGCTGAGCTCCGCTACGCCCCCCGCCAGGCTCCGGGCGTCCGCCACCTCCCCCGCGTCGGCCCCCTGCGCCTCCAGCCGCACCTGGCTGAAGTGCTCCAGGAAGAAGCTGACGGTGGGCGCCGCCAGGTCGAAGCCCAGGCGGTGCAGGACGATGCACTCCAGGTTGCGGAGCTGCTGGCGGGTGAAGGCGTCGCAGCAGAGGGCGAGGAGCTCCTTCACGCTGGGGGGGTGCACCTCCACCTGCGAGGGGGGGACAGGAGGTGGAGATGCTGCAGCCGATGGAGCAGCGCGGGGGGAAAGGGTGCGGAGCCCGGCCCGGCTGCGGCTGGGTTGCCGCCGGAACCGCTCGGGGTGGCCGAGGAGGTCTGCAGAGACCCCGGCGGCGGGGCAGCCGGGCTCCGGGGCCGCCCTACCTGCTTGCAGGCGATAAGCAGCGCCGTCACGCCCAGGAGCTGGAAGCAGTCGGCGGCTACAGGGGTGGTGGCGAGGAAGCGGTCGAGGATGTTGACGGCCAGGCAAAGTGCCTCGAAGGAGAGGCCGAAGTGCCGGTGCACGGGGATAAGCCAGCTGACCAGCTTGCAGCGCGCCTCCGCCGTCACCTGCGGCACCGGGAACGGGGGTCAGGCGGGGCCGGCCACGGGGCTTCCCCCGCCGCCGTCGCTGACGTCCGCGCTGTCCCCACCTGCGGCTGCCGGGCGAGCGGCTCCCGCGGCTGGAAGCGGCTCTCCAGCCCCTTGCGGGAGCGGTACCAGCTCTCCCCGTAGTCGCGGAAAGCCTGCAGCTCCTGCGGGCTCTCCCCCGCCGCCGCCGCTGTCCCCGGCCGCCGCCGCCGCCGCTCCGGGCGCCGCGGGCAGCGGCCGGGGAATCGGCCGGGGAATCCGCCGGGGCTCCGCCGCTGCGGGGTGCCGCTGCGCCGCCCGCTCGCCGCAGTCACCATGGGGGAGGACGGCTGCGTCGGCTCCGCTGCCAGGCGCGGCGGCGGCGACGGCTATTTGAGCGGCGGGACAGCCCCGAGCACCCCCCCGCCCCGCCCGCCGCGGGAAGGCCGGCTGGGCGCTGCCGGCGGCGTCGTCTCCAAAACAAAATCCGCAGCAGGGCCAAAAAGGAACCGAGCGGCCAAAACGTCTGGCTCTTCTTTAACGCTTTCCACCGGTGGGACTGCCGTAGGACAGCGACCTCCAGAGAACGGGGCCGACCACGGCCCCTGCTCTCTGGAAGGGCGTGGAGAGCACACTCGGCAGAAGTGCCGTTAAAACCATGGCAGAGCCTGAACCAAACCAGCTGAAGATGTCTTCCATTTTGCCACCACTAAAAGAAATGTATCTCCAGCTCCTAGCATTTTAACTCGGAACCCAGGAGCTTTAACAGCTACAGATTGCTCCACATAAGTAATACTTTCATTTGAGGTCACCGGGAAATATAGCACAAATAAACCAGGGGAGATGCTGGGAACACTGGCGTTCTCTTAGCAGTTTGGGTCTCGGTTCCATCCATGGACTATTTACACAACAGAAGACCATTTTAAACAGCCGAATGGAGGGAAATCAAAGTGCTCCTGCAGCACAACAACTGGTTTACAGAGGCACAATTAAGGCCAGATACGACTATTTTATCAGGTATGATTTGGTTATATGATCTGTTGATCAAGTCTGCTATATGTGATGAAAGACTTGTAGAAGGAAAAAGAAAACCTCTCCTGGGTTGAGTGATGGGGAAGATGTCAATGGGAAAAGGCAAAGGGAGGTTCAGGCAGTCTGTGACCCCAGCAGTAAAAGAGAGGAGGAGGTGGGAATGCTGCAACTTGAATGAGAGGAGCAGGAAATCCTCTCCAAGGAGGGGACATGCTGCCTTTAAAAAGCACACCCCAAAGAGTCCTGTTGTGACTATGGTGAGAAAGATCTGTTGATACTGGTCTTGTGTCTGACAAACGCTTTGAGAAAAGTAACACAAAGGTGTTAACAGAAGTATTTATTAAATAAATGGAACAGAAAATTCATCCACCCAAAGAGCACAGGCACAAAAGTACACTGCAGAAGCAGAAAGCCACTGTAGTCTTTTTTGTTTGTTTTTACTTTTAAGGTAACTGTGCTGATCTGTACACCACAGTGTGACCTATTTCATCTGTTTTGCAGAAGACTTGCTCACTCAGGAGAGTGCAATTTCCTAGTTATTACAATATATCCCCTTAATAACAACTGAAAGAAGATATTTCTTTAAAAGATTACAAAGCATGGCATGCTAGAGGAACATAAGGAATGCCTCTGACTTTCAACATTACCATACATAAACAGAACAAAACCTCTCTATTCATCACAGTTAAGTAAGGGAGAAGAACTCAAGGACAATTAACACTTTCACTAGGATTTAGCAATTTAAATTTAATATGCAAAATTTAAATGCAAAAGAAACAAGACCTTATTAGTTGTTGAATTACTGAAATATATTTCTAATTCCTGTTTCCAAAGGATACAAGTAAGAAACCTCAACTAGAACAAAATCTAGAAAATTGTTCAGCGTGCAGTTTAATTTTTATCTTCAAGGAATGTAGTTTGCAGGTTTTTATTTCTATGCCTCTGACATGAAAGAATAACACATCTGAGAATACAGAGTGCAAAACTGACATCTTAAGATCAAAATTTAACTGCTTAAATGCTTCCTTTTGTAAATGTTGTATACTTTGGAATTTAAAAAAAAAAAAAAAGCACTTCCTGGATCTTCTAGGAAACCAAGACTACCACTGGTTTATCACAATTCCTAGAAGGATAACAGATGTGATCACTTTTCCCTTGGAGTTATTAGCAAACTACTATTAGAAAAACACCTCTTCCAGAATTGAGTCTACTGTAACATGCACAAGCTCGTTTACTTTCAGCTTATGTTTCTCTCTCAATGCAGCAGTACGAGTTCTACTACGATAATCTAACTGGATAGCTCCATGTATTTTGCATTTTTGTGCATTTTCCTCAGTGCCCTTTCTGTACACTATTATCTGCTGTATGAAATCTCTATTTTTCAGATTAAAAAAGAATTTCTGCACTATCCTCTGCCTGTACAGAGTTCCTACTTGACTGCAATCGTTTAATGGCAATCCCCTCACCCCCTCAATATTCCTCATTCTTGAAAGCTTGGTGATCTAAAATTTTACCTCATAATTGTAAATACTATGGATAGGAGGAATGTAAAAATATCTGGTTCATTAAGTTATCTGGTTAAGGAATATTCAGTATAAGAGAAACAAGAAACAAAGGAACACACAGACACACAAACATTGTGAGCAAGTGGTAAGAGAGAATAATGAAGACTAGAAGGCTTCAGCCACTGATGGATGAGCCATTAAAGGAACCCCCCTGGAGAGGGTCAACCTGAACTTTGATCAATAAAGGGGGAAAAACATGATCATCATTTGATGGGGCTTGCAGTACTGTGCAAAATTTAACATATGAAAGGCACAGCAAAAGTTACTACAGTAGCAGGGAGAGACAAGGATCGGGGTTAATGGGGAAGAGTAAGTGTGAGAAGAGGATGAGGAGGGGCTGCTGCTCAATACACTTGTCTAGCTGAGCACCTGTTCACAGCAGTCCATACTATCTTCTTATAAAGCATCTTCTTAATGTAAACCATACAGAAAAATGAAGACATCTATAAGATGTATTGCTTTAATACTATAAATTCATAGATCAAAAAAAAATTACCACTTAGGAAAGCCACATAAGAACCACTTGTCTTCGGTTTGCACGCATCTAATGGAATTTTACTCAACTGAGATTCAGGACCCAGTCTAATCATTACTACAGTCTGCACCAGCAGTGTGATGGTATGGTTAGGACATGAAACAAAAAAAACAAAACAAAAAGAAAACCAAACAAAACAAAGAAAAACAAAACAAAAAAGAATTGGCCATTTTGATATTGAAAAGAAACTGCTTCCCTCCATCATTCATGCAGTCAGACAAATGGCACCAAATGTAAAGGCTAAAAACATATTCAATGTTCATCTCTAAGAATGATATACAGAAAGGTAAATTCTATGCAAAAATCATGCAGGCTTTCCACATCATGGCTGGTATCAGTCACACAAACATTTAAATACTTTCAATTAATGCTGGAGTGCATATTTCCCCTGCCATTACTGAAGCTCTGGTTTGTTACCGATTTCTGGTTTCAGTTACCATTCTCTGTTTTTATCAGTTCTTTGATAATGTGTAAGACCTTGTCATCTAGGAAAGAAAACAAAGAGTGAGTGGAAAAGAGCCAGCTTAAAAATTGATTCCCAAAATCCAAGAAAAATCAGAAGACAAGTCTAGCTCTCAGCAATTTAAAATCTTCATGTTTTACACTATGCCATACTCTAAAGCAAGACAAGCAATACCCATTTGTGAAGCAAAAAGGGGAAACAGTATGTCCATAACACATCATTAGAAAGTTTATAGAATTACTCAATGAGCTGGTTGTGGCCATTTCAGTATGTCACAAAACAGACTACAAAAGTGATGTACAGATACATTAGTATACAGGAATCCCTCTCTTCCTCCCCACCTACAATATTCTTCTGAACGTCCAGTGTTCAAATCTTAAATTGTGCTTCTCTGTCCCTTACTTTGGGGGCCAAAATGCAGTTCCCCATCATTAACCTAAATTGCAAGACAACTTGCATAACACTTAAGATTCATCCATGCCTGAGGTTCATCACACACAATCTTACTTCTGTTTTGAGATGCATACCTCACCATTACTACCTACCACTACCCTGAATGTTTTTATCAGGGATATCTTTAGAACAGAAGTTGTGCAGATCTTCATACCTTTAGAGTGAGCCACATAATATATATAGGATTAGTAATGACTTTTTGGATGTCTCTCAAGATAATGGAATCATATTCAAGTCATACTCACCCTACGGGTGAGGATGCAGTGTATTAATGCTTCCTTAGATTTGCCACAAGGTCCATTCAATAAATAGCAATGTCAGCAATATAGTTACCTTCTAGTGACATTTTGGGATTCTCAAGCTTCTTCTTCAAAACAGACTCAATGAGAACTCTCAGTTGTTTGAAAATTACCGCTATCTTTACAGGAGCCTAAAAACAGAGAAGAAAACATTTGCATTACTCAGACTTTTTACAGAACAATATAGATTAAAAGATTATCTTACATATAAACAGAAATTTGTAACAAGATCTCTGCAAAGATGATGCATATACGTAATTTTAAGTATATGGATAGTGTACTCATTAAATGACTGGGCTTACAGTATGCCCTCTTATCTTTAAAGATCCTGTTGTTTGTAGCTTCACAGACTAAAGACCAGCAGCTCTGGAGGGTAACTCAGTATGTTCCCACACATATCATGAACAACCAGCATATGGTGAAATTATTATTTTACCAATATCCTACTTACTCTAATTGCTTTTTTCCCCAAGGTATAAAAGTACAAATTAATTTACACTTGAATTAAAATATCCACACATTTCCATCTCAGGAGGTCTCTGGAGAAAGCAATTACAAACCTCTCCTAAATCTTGCTAGGAATTTGGATATCGAAAGCTGAAGCCTTTTCCAGCAATCTTTCGTTTAATCCCTCCCTATTCCAGTCTTTCTTTCATTTATATACCACCTGTGGTACAACAAGTAGCTATTATGGAAAAAGTACAAAATGCAACATATTCTGCTTAGCATCTCAGTATAAAAATAGAAAATCTGAAATGCACTACAAGATGTAATTGGCCTAGCGATCACACAACCTGTAGCCATCCAGAGACAAAAAAAAAGATCTCAAAAAAGCCCACAAAGGAGCTGCTTTTTAAAATTCCATATTCATGATAACCAGTGAACTCAATCAGATGGTTGCTTGCTTGCATAAGCAGATTGCAAAAAACCTAAAATATTTGGTAGCTTATAGTCTTCCTTGAGTGTAACACAAGGCCCACAGGAGCACAGAAAATGGTAGCCAAGTAGTTGGCAGGCTAGCAAAAGCCAATGTTTGCCATTTAAGAGAATTTACAGACGATTCTGGCATGTTACTTGTTTTAATTTTGTCTGCAAAAATATGCTAAGAAAATGCACTCAGTTTTCTCATTCCCAAATGTAACTTTTTCACCTGGAAAGAAAAAAAGCCAAACAAAAACCCCCAAACATCCCAAGCAAACAAGTAATTTTCCATTTGTATTTTTTCCTTTCCCAAATAATTCTGTTTGGGCTATAAAGCAAAATAAATGGTATTTTAAAGATATATGTGTACTGCCATGATTATAAGATTGTAGGAAAGGTTAATATAAAATAGCACACTCATCTGCTTTCAGTACCAGCTCTATAAAACAAGGTTTAGTTTATATCCAATACTTTTTCTGAAAGAACAGCAACTTTCTTCATGAAGAGAGAAGGAACTGATTTGTTACAAGCTGCATATTAGAAGCCTATTCTTTTAAGTGCAATTTACTAAGATTTTATTACATGTATATAAATTTACCCATCTCTCCTTTAATTTGCTCCTTCCTTCTTCCCTCTTGTCTTCATCCCACACATTCTGAATTAAGCTTGTATATCAACTGTGTAATACAAGAGCCCATGGAACCACAAAAGGTAGTTATCACTCCAACACACCTGAAAATGGATCCAGCTATCAACTGTCAGGAGACGCTCCCGATGCTGGACTTCTATATCCCCACCAAAAAGCAAAATGGGAAAGGGGGATATTAAAGTAGTCTCTCTCAAATACACCTTAGTGTACCTCACCTGCACATAAACAAACACAATCATTTAAAACACTAACAAAAAAACCCAAACCACAAAAAATTTGTAACACCAAATTTGATTGCTACTTTTAAAAGCAAAAAAATACTTTTTTCCTTTTAAGATCCAATCAACACAAGTCATTGTACACAGAACAACCAATGGCAATTTGTCTGCCCTAGACCACATAAAATACATCACCTCTAAGTAACAGGTTTATACGCTACCAGGAAGTTAGCTAAAGCCACAATTTTCTTGTTAAAATTCAAACAGAAAGATGTTAGCCTAGTGCTGTTCAGAGAAGAGACATCAAAATTAATAATCTACTGAAATAAAAGGCAAATAAAACTCTTCCGTTACACATTCTTCTTAAGAGCATGTGGTTTGTCAATCTATCTATATCCACATATGCACATGCATACATGTGGGCACATGTGTAGACACATCCACAGAGTAAACTAAGGGACTCAGCATGTATTACTTCTGGCTTTGGAGCCTCACAAATATAGAATGAGATGGGAAGCAGTTGTCATGGGAGGAAAGGAAACAAAAAGAGTGCCTCTCCACACAGCAGTGCAGGCTTTGTTTGTTCCACTGTTCACAGAATCACTTACATACCTTAGCTGCTGTCTTGCCCTTCAGCTACAAGGTAGGAAATACTTTAAGCTCAAAAAAACCCTATCACTTCATAGGCATTAAGAAGTCTAATGTAATTTCCTCCTTGTCTACAGTAAAGTTGGCCATTAAGCAACTACTGTCAAGGTTTTTTTGTACCAGAAGTGTAACTAAATACAAACACTTGAATTTAGCAAACAGCTGGCAAAATTTTCAGTTGTGAGGGGGAAGAAAGAGACAGGTCAAAAAAGAAAAAAAAAAGCAATTCACTTAGGAAGTTCAGTAGTCAATTATAGAACTAGCTATTTCATTTTAAGTTATTACTGGGAATAGGCAAGGCCTGTATGAAGTTTCAAAACCTTACAGTCTGCTTAGAATAGTAAAAAAGAAAAGCATACTTTGAAGTGTTACTAGCACATATTACTGCTTGAAGTGATCACATTAAAATCAACAGCACTGTATTAAAAAAGTCAATAATACTATTAAGTTAAATGACAGTACTTTCATTTATAGCTACTTTTTATAGTAGTAAAATACAGTATAGTACATTTATAGTACTTTCATTTAAGGTACTTTCATTTATAGCTACCAGTTTCACCACGTACAGATTTGTTCATGATGTTCAGCCTTAACTTCTTTATCTTCAGCACTCAATTGACTCATTTTTATGGACTTTAGGATCACTAGATACTAAAGACTCTTAAGATGAACACGACATTCAGATACACTTTACTCTGGTCTATGTTATTTAGTATTAGAGGCATAACCCCACCTTTACACAAACTATCAGCTACATTCACTATTTTCACTTACCTTCTCCTGGTAAAGGAGCCAGCCATATGTCTGTAAGTCTCTATTTACCGAAGAGGGATGCACTTGCGCTTTACCCTGGGCAGTTTCTACCACACAAGCCAGTTTCTCTGTAATATCGACAGACTTTGTATATATTATTTTTCCTACGTTGTCATACAGCCCTGCAGTCAACACAGCTTTAAGAAGAGCTATTTCATGGAGAGAAAGGGATTGTATGGCTCCATTTCCATCCCATCCACATTGCATTGCAGGTGCTGTGAACCCTGCTGCTCTGACCACCCTTATGAGTTCCTGCTTCACATCCTGAAATTGGCAAGATAATAGTAAAACTGAATTAAAAGAGGTACATACTCCACCACATCAGCAAGCAATGACACTCCATGCCAAATATTCATGCTCTCCAGAGGAAGATCTTTTACTAGAAAAACACTTGTATTTTCTGCAACCACTTTTGAATACTGGCTGTTTCTATGAGAAAAACATTATCTGGAATATAGGATTAGATATATGGTGCACTACATACAGTGCAAACACAAAATCTCTCACCTAAATAAAAAGATACATTTGCATCAAAGATCCACTTCTGCTTAGGAGAGCTCAGTCACCCAATCTTAAATAGGAAAGACCAATTAAAACATTTTTTCACTGAGAAAAAAAAGCCATTTATGTAAGTTTGTGGCTCATCTCTCAAACTAACTAGTAACAGACCTGTTCTTCAATATCAAGAATAACACAATCTTAGTATTTTGATTCATATGTTTTGATTCTCTGTTGGAAGTAAGGACTAGCTTCTCCAGTGGCAGTGACTGCAAAGATGTATACCAGCAAAGTGTGCATATCAAAACTCGAATGCAGACACAGTTACCCTGACTGAGGGTGTGCGTTTCATCAGTTCTTAGCATTCCACTTGTTTTTGTCTGGTCTAAATAGTAACTGTGATATATCACCTCTTTAAAAGCACATGACATTTTGAGAGGGAAATTTTAACAAAACACTTTTGAGTGCAGAACATAATTATTTGGCTTACCTCTAGAGTTAACAGTGAAGTTCTGTTAAGGAAATTTCTTCTGCAGTAAGTCATTTCAGCACGATACCCCCCTTCTTGTCGAGCCCTTTTCCACCTAAGGAAAAAATCCTGTCTTACTACAGCAAAAAGAATCACATCAAGAATATAACAATACAAAAGTGGTAAGTTAAAAGGCAATACTGTGTTTTGGTCAGCATTCTCCACTTGAAACTAAAAATAAGTGGCATTAATAATGATGAATGCTGCTGGTCTAAGAGCACTCCAGAGAACATGCCTGTAACATAAATTTAACAGATATTAACAAAAATATAAGCTAATTTTCTCTCAAAAATTACACATTTCTGTCTGTCTTGACAATTGAACCAAGATTCAGGTGTGTTTTTTGAGACTTAGTGATAATATCCTATAAAGAAAAAAATTATGTATGTAATTTTATAATATATACATTTGTACTTCTTCACATACAAAATATTCAGGTCAGCATACCACAAACAGCAAACAAAATACTTTAAATACTAGGATAAACAGACACAGTACATCTCTGTTTGTGTGTGCGCATAGTGAAAAGGAGTACTAAGCAAGCTATCCTTTTGTGTTACAGCGTTTGGCAATCTATTGTTATTATGAAGAGAAAAACTTCAGATGCAAGCAAATCACAAGAAGATGCTTACTAAGGATTCTTTACAGAACTACATTACTTAAGTTTTATCTGCATCTAGCTGTAAGCATAGGAGAATTATTTACCCCAGATAAGCATTGTAGATTGTCATATGGTCTGAAACTGCCATTGCTAGAGATGATTTTGCAAGATCTGCTTCATCTTTTCGACCAATTGGTGTAGTAAATGGGGATTTTTCTGTCATAACAGCAGCCAGAGTTGCCTGCAATTAGTGAAGTACACACCATTTAGGAGTATTTTATTATAAGTTTACAGGTTTATCATACAAGTAGATTTAAATTTTCTTTTACAGTAATATTTAATGATACTTTATCTTCCACTAAATCTCAAGGAAAACTTACCACCATAAGAATTTCCTGCATAAAATTCAGAACTCACTTATATTAAAGACATTGCTTACATAGTGCCTTATATAGACTGATTAAAAAAAATTAACCTCACATGAAATGGTTTGTCAAATGACAGACTAATACCCGATACAACACAGTGAACGTCAGATTAAACAACTCCTTTAGATTATACCACATTAACAGGAGATACTGAGAGAACAAAGAATTTTAACTTTCCATTTTCAGCAACTAACATACCCATGCTTCATCCTAATTTGAAGTAAATTAAATGGATTACGTGAAAGTGTAAACTACGCCGCACTCTTCATATAGTAAGTTACCACATCAATTAATTTGCAATAATTTTATAACAGCATGTTCTTAGCCCACAGACTGTGGGGTACTCCAGAATGGTCTAACCCACATGTAAGAGGGTTTTTTCTGTAAGTGTCATACTCCCTGGGATCGTGACAGAACTGAGGACCAAGTCTGATTATCCCCTTGTGAACAGTACCTAGAAGTTTAGAATCATAGTATCATTAAGGTTGGAAAAGACCTTTAAGATCATGGAGTCCAACTGTAAAGAACACTTACATTGTTCCCCTCCCTGATGTCCAGATGCCCTCACCTTAAAATAACATTTCAATTTCTTGCATCATCCTTTCAAAATACCATGTTGCAAGAAATTAGATAGACATGGGCTCTATTGGACATAGGGGAAGCTTATAGCAGTTCTTCACAGAAGCCACTTCTGTAGCCCCCCTGCTACCAAAATCTTGCCATGCAAACCCAACACAATTGTAAAGAGTTGACCATTTCTATACTTTTGTTTTTTAACTTAATTTTTTTTTAACTCACCACGGAATCCAAGCAGCCAAATATAGCACCAAATATAAGCATTTTGCCAATCTTTACATTGACAGGAAGGGCTGCAAGGTGCTGGCCCAATGGAGTCAGCTTGGGCTCATTTAACAGACAAGCCCCAATCTTCCTCAAGAGGTTCATTGCATTACCAATTACTTGCTGCTGTGGCGGGTCTAATGCTCTGGAAAGGAAATCTTCAGGAGAGCCAAGACTGCATTTCTGTGGAGTAAATGTGCATATATTTCAATATAAAAAAATTTTATAACAACCTTTTATAGTAGTTACAAAGGAAACTGAAAAGCTGTTCTTGCAATCAAAAGCCCACATTCCCTGCCCTCTAAACCCGCCTCTTGGTTCCCAGAATACAGATGTGTCCCACATTAGGTTAATGAAACTTTACTGTTTAGAAGCACCACGTATGGAAAAACCACTGATGAGAGAAGCTTGTTAACAATAGCGACAGATGAGCAGCAGACTCTCAGACCTGATAAGATACAGTTCAACCTGGCACTAATTTGCCAGGTTGCTAGTTTTCCCGTGCATATCCTACTCACTTAGGATGGGGAGAAAGGGAATGGAATTGCTTCCTTAAGCAGAAATCAGTTTGAAGGCTATTTGACTAAGTTTGAATTGTCACTCTGAGGTAGACTGGAATAGTATAGTACACTATTCTCACTCAGCAGCATGCTCTGGATTTTCCAACACACAGGTACTGGGTTCCCCCCTGCCCTGGTGGGAGAAGCCCCACTAACTACGCTGGATTAGGGCTGTCCTAACAAACCTTTTTAAGCTAACAAGGTCAGTAATTCTAAACCCAAAACCATACCATAATATGAAGGCATAATTCCTCCAAAGGCACACGCAATATTTCTGGAACAGAATATTCCATGAAACTTTCAAACCTGCAACACCATAAAAACATAGAATCACAGATATTCAATTTGATCTTTGAATTCAACTTATAAACTCACATTTCACACGCTCATTCTTTGCAGATGTTCTTTAGAGGGACAAGGAGCGGGGAGTGGCATGTGCTTTAATGCATGGGTAAACTGTTCATCCTTTGAATTAAGGCGTGTGGGGTAGCTTGGAAAGCAAGAGTTTTAGTGAAACAGAGGGAAAGGCAGTAAGACTCCAATTTTCAAAACAAATTCTTAAAATACATAGCTCTCAAACTGAAAGTCTTGCACGTGGTTAAAATGCACACTTCTTTGGTTATTTCAAAATACTTTTACCATAACTGTTTCTCAGCTGAAAGTTGCTTCAGACTTTCAGACAAACAGGAAAAAGGTTATTCCACTGCAGTAACAGAAATTAATTCTGCAGTGCTGTAGAATTTTTATTTTCCCCATCTCTTATCCATAAAGATACCACTTCAGAAACCTACAGATTTGTCTGACAAAAAAATTCAGAGTTCAGGAGGTAAGGTTTGTGTATATTTGATGCGGGGCAGTAGACGTTGTTAAAAACTGATCCATAATTCCTTGGTGCTGTACTTTTCCTTTAATTATGAATCTTTTTCAAAACATATTTATTTCAAAGACATTTATGCAATTCACAAAATCTCGTTAACGAAGTTTACAGTACCTGTCTCTTGTGTACATTCGGAAGCAGAATCCATCCCTAACACGCCCAGCTCTTCCTTGTCGCTGCAGAGCACTAGCTTTACTAACAAAGGTCTCCTCCAGCGAGCTCATCTGACTACTTTCGTGATACCTTAAAAATTGTAAAGCAAGTGCCCATTCAGATTTCAGAATTAAAATTTTGGTGTATACTTAAATACCAGCATATTGGTAACATATCTCAATAGTATTTCTTTGAAAATGTTATATTTAGTTTGGAAAATTAAGCATACCTGGGGGAAATTGTTTATCCTAGAACCTTGGACACAAGTCACTAATGAAAGTGTAAAAATTGGAAAATGAAGGAGCTATTGTATTTATTTAATCTCCCTGGCAATTCAGAATTGTTCTTTCCAACATGTTCTGTAGCGCTCCTCACATTTACAACAGACAAACTAACTTCTAAAAACTGAGATAGTATAAAAAGGATCTACTTCATTTTTAAACCAGTACTTAATCATGATTCTCCATATCTATGAACAACTCCCTTTGTTATGCTTCACACCATTTGAAAATCCAAAGATTCATCCCAAACTTGTACCTAAACTGCAAGCTGTTCAATAACCTCAGCATTTTTTTTTGTCCAGAACTGTAGTGTAATAAGGATACCACAAAATTCTTGCAGTAGTAACCTCCAAATATTTACAGTGATCACAGTATGATCAATCAAAATGGAGCTCTCACCTATTTTCTTTTGTTCTCCCAGTATCAATTACAAAGACAACATCTGGTATTGTAATACCCGTCTCTGCTATATTGGTTGCCAAAACAATCTGAAAAGAAGGAACATAACAAAAATAAAAGAGTTATGGAATGCCTGTTTAACAGTTTTCATCTTTTTAATCCATGTTATAGAATAAGTTTGGTTAAAGTTTTTCATCCAGAAAGGTCTCCTTAAATAATCTGACAAAACATTAAAAGCTACATGACTTGGAAAATGGTTTAGTCTTCCCCAATTACCAAGGAATCAAAAGTTAAGTGAGAATTTTGTATTCACTTTTTGTTTTATAATCTATCAAAATTACTAGCTAATACCTACCAAAATTGGTCAATTTTTAATTACTTGCTGCCCAACTATTTAAAATACTATTTTCCTAGATAAAAGCTATAGTTACTGGTTAACAATAGTCAAAATACAGGAAAGTAACAATTAAAGAAGCTCTCGGAAAAATACTAGATATAAAAATTTGTCTGATTACTGGCACGGTTTTCACAGCATGCTAGCTTCTATCTGTTAGAGGTCACCAAATTAGAATTGTTTGTTTGCAGTGAGAAAATGCCAGAAACAACTGGTTTTTGTATAATTCTGTATGATTTGATTTTAAAACAATTCAGAGTTCAACCCACAGAAAGTTTCTCCTTTCAGTGGTGAACTTTGCCTTTCTAAATATATCATACCTTTCTAATACCAAGTGGAGGTATTGTAAATGCAGCTGCTTGATCTTGCGTTGAAAGAACAGAATGCAAAGCTATCAACCTGTGCCTAGAACAAGAAATTACACTAATTAATGTACACATCAAATTAACATACAGTAAAAAAAATGAGACCAGAACAATGACAACAGTTTGGAGAATGCAGGTAGAATGGACACTTGAAAGAGTAAAACTTTGTATGATTAGATATGAAAGTCTGCTTCAGTGTTTTATTACAAGACCAAGAAAGGATAACACCACTTAGTTCATAGGGCTGTTCTCCTATTTGATAATAATGCAGGGAAAATACTACTAATGTAGAACTCTAGGTTAACTTACATCAATACCCTAGCAAAAACGGGAACTAGGTGTCCGTGAACCCGAGTTCTTTACGTCGTGCTTCCAAGACAAGGACCGTTATTGAAAATTTGCACAGAACTATAATCACATGCAACTTTCAGCCTGAGTGATAAAGGCCTTCAGAGATGAGACAGCCACAGAGATTTGTACTTTCCTTCTCTTCTAGACTTTGACATCTCAGTCCATCTATAAATCTTTAGAATTTTACTACAAATACTCTTTTTATGCCCTCCTGTTGCTAACTTTTAGTCATCCACAAAATAAATTTCAAAACTATCTGGCACTACAACACTATGCCATTTCTCTTGGTAGATTACTGTCTCTGGATATCTTCTCAGGAAGTAGTCACTTCCATGCAAACAGTAAGCCACAGAAAGCTATATCCCAGACATGGCAACTACCACACCCCAAAAAGTGGAAAAGTAGTAGTCAAGTGCTTTGTGAATTTGTTGAAAAATAAAATCAAAAGTAAAAGAGTTATGACTGTACCATTCCTAAGCACCTATCATTTTTGCTTGTATCATTTTCACACAGAAGTACATCGTAGCACAAACAGTTCAGAGGTGTAACTCTGAATCTCCCTTTTCAAGAACAGGAGACCTTAAAACCCACCAAACATATTCACTCAGTTCAACTACTAACTTTATAGAAAATATCTGCGTTACCTGTCACGCAAGTTAAATCTTCTGTCAGTTGAAATGAGATCATACAGCTGTTGGATATGGGCGAGCCCCGGTAGAAAGATCAGCACAGCACCCTCAATGTTCTTGAACTGGGGACTTCTGTCTGGAAAGTTACAGTACAGGCACATCGTTAAAACAAACATGCATTTGCAAACAGTTTCACTTGAGAACAGAAACTAATTCTGGGCCCTGCAGCAAATGCTTTTTAGGATGTTTCATATAAGAATGAAGTCAAGTACTTCATTATCAGTAGAAAGCACTGGAAAATAAGTCCAAAGGACAGCCCCAAGTACATAAATTTCTTAAGTAGACCGTACCTAAGTATGCAAGCAACTCCAAAATAAGTTCAAGGTTGATCTTGTAAGGGTTCATATAGAAGATAGCCTGCTGTGTACGACTGCTATACTTCGCATAGTAAGGAGCCAAATCAATACCAGATCCAGACTGGACTGGGACATACTCCTAAAACAGAACAGGAGAAAAAATCATATTCTCAGTGTTTCAGAAGAAGGTAAGAAAGCAGAAGGTCAATTTGTCATCCACTTAATTTAGGTTTACCTGTCCTAGTTTCAGCTGAGATAGCACTAATTTTCTTCATAGTAGCTGGTATGGGGCTACGTTTTGGATTTGTGCTGAAAACAGTGTTGATAACACAGAGGTGTTTTCATTACTGCTAAGCAGTGCTTACACAGAGCCAAGGCCTCTTCTGCCTCTCACTACCCCACCAGCAAGTGGGCTGGGGGTGCACAAGGAGTTGGAAGGGGACACAGCCGGGACAGCTGACCCCAACTGACCAAAGGGATATTCCATACCATGACATCATGCTCAGCTTATAAGGGGCTTGGGGAAGAGGAAGGAAGAGAGGGCATTCGGAGCGATGGTGTTTGTCTTCCCAAGTCACCATTACACGTGATGGAGCCCTGCTTTCCTGGAGATGCCCAAACACCTGCCTGCCCACGCGAAGTGGTGAATGAATTCCTTGTTTTGGTTAGCTTGCACATGCAGCTGTTGCTTTACCTATTAAACTGTCTTTATCTCTTTTCTCACTTTCACTCTTCTGATTCTCTCCCCCATCCCATCATGGGGGGAAATGAGTGAGCGGCTGTGTAGGGCTCAGCTGCCAGCTGGGGCAAAACCATGACAGCCTTTTTTAGCACCCAGTGTGGGGCACAAAGTATTCGAGGTAATGACAGATTTGATTGGAATGTGCTAGATTGAATTTATAGCTGTTATTGCTGTCTAGCCATTAATTGGCAGGCTCCTGTGCTTGCCAAGGGGCTTGCTTGCCTTACTGTATAGTAGAGTCTAGTGCTCACTAGTGGCCACTTTTTGCTTCTGCTGCTCACTGTACCACTGATCATCTTACTGTGCTGTGCTTGGGAACATTTTGGTAACAGCAATGGCAATGTGCCTGGGCTGGCAGATGGCCAGGGCACTGCTGCTGTTTCTGTGCTGCTGTACTGGATGGGTTGGAACTCCTGTGTGCACTTGAGTCGAAGGGACTGTGACCTGTGGATGAGCCCACGCAGGAGCGAGACATCCCGAAACATCTGTGGCCAGGAATAAGTCCATATCAGAGCAGCTATATTTCAGAGTGTCTGTGGTCATGGTTATGTCTGTGCAGCAGCAGGTATACCTCTGGAGGGATTCTGAGCCAAAGATAAGTCCACGCTGGAGAAGGTACACCTCGAAGCATCTGTAGCTGTGGATAAGTCCATGCTGCAGCAGGTACACCCTGAAGCATCAGTGGCTGTGCACGGGGTCATGCTGGAGCACCTCAAAGTGTGTGGCCATGGATGAGCCCACAACAGGGCAGGTTTATTTCTGAAGTGAGTGTGGGTGAGGACACACTGGAGCAGGTATATCTCTGAAGGCACTGTGGCCCATGGAGAAGGCCACGCTGGAACAGGTGCACCTCAAAGTGACTGTGGCTGTGGATAAGTCTATGCCGCAGCAGGTATACCCCTGGAGACACTGTGGCTCATAGATAAGGCTCCACTGGAAGCAGGTACACCCCTATGGGACTGCAGTCTGTGGATAAGTCCAAGCCGGAGCAGGGGCAAGGGGAAGAGCTCATTGCAATGTTAAACCTGAAGGTCTGGCCCAAAGGGACCAGGAATGGAGATTGCAATGGATATACCTTTAAGTTGTTGTAACCCATGATTTGAGTTGCATGTTACTGGAATGAAAGTTAAGAGTGAATTAGGTTGCAACTCCTGTAGTGTTTTAGAGCATGAGGAAAGGGGAAGGAAGGGAGAATTATCAGAACATAGACATCTAAATGGTTTTTAAGCATTGGACAGATAAATACTTGGCATAAGGCTTCTATGTTAAGTGGCACTACTGTAAATTATTTCATCATTAATCAATGCACTTAAAGAAGCTTGCCACCACATATCTTTCCACACTGAAAGCTCAACAGAAATAAACCACAGCGATGGAGGAACACTTGGGAAAGCACTCAAGATTCAACTAATAGATGCTGTTGTGATATACGGTGTAACTACCACTCTATTAAAAAAACCAAACCAACAAACAATCAGCAGAGCACATTTTTAACATATGCATCGGTGTTTGATCACACCAAGCTAAATGGTCCTGCAGACATTTTGAGAGAGCAAGTCAGAGCAGACAGGTATCTGCCTAAAATATATACAGTCTAGATGAACAGCCTAATTTGCCTAAAGTCAGATGGCATTCACATATTCTTCCCTTCAAGAATTTTTATCCAAAAGACATCTGCAGATGTCTTTTGTAATCCTGTCACTGCAGAGTACCGACAGGATTAACCACAGCCTGTTAAATCTAAAAGTTCTATACAATAATCTCATGCAAATCATCTCATTAGGCAAGCCAAGTTGCAGGATCTTGGGAGTTTTTCAGCTAAGAAGGATATGGCCTTGCCTCTTCTGTTCTTAGGTTAACTACTGAGAAGAATTCTTTGGGAGAAAAAAAAAAAACTTAAATGCTTTCCTCTGCTGCTGCTTACAGATCTAGAGCTAGAAATCTGTACAAGATACCTCACTGTCAAATACAGCAAAATCAGACAAGCTATAAAGGAGTAGCAGAGAGAAACATAAGTGTGTGGCATTAATAAATATCTGGTTTCCACTGTAAGAGTGCCATTGTGTCTATCTTTTATGAACTGAAAGAATATTTGATATTATATAATCCAATCACATATAAGAAAAACTAGAATGACAAAATAAAAAAAAGAAGAAATCAAAATTTCCAAGTCAAAACTAGAAATGCCTATTTTACCTGATACTTTGTAATGCCTCCTCCTTTGCTAGTAACATTTATTGTTACTTCCTCCTCCTCCTCCAAGAACTTCTGACAATATTCTGAGTCTTTCTCCAGAACATAGCCAGTTGCTTCAATTACATCTTCAACATGGAAAATCTTTAGTGGAAATTCACAGAAGAAATACAAGGTATGTCAAAAACTAATCAGCACCTTTTTTGGTTTTTAAAGCTTAAATACAAAGCTGAGCAGGGCACGCCCTTCTCTTTTAATGCTGCAATAGATCTTGCAAATTTCAACATAACCTTTCTCATGATTTTTGAAAACCTAAACTTAGAGCTGCTGTGAGATTGTTAATGGGCCTCTCCACATGACGTCAAACATTACTTTTACCACAACCCATACAACATGCATGAGAAATGTACATAAGAGTGTAATGACAAATTTGCATGGGATGGGGGAATTCTTCAATGCTTTCCTTTCTACCTAGGTTGAATAGAGAAAAAAAAAATTGAAATGTCACTGATGGACTGATTTTAATCAATAATAAATCCATCAGAAAAAAAATAGTACAACCCTGTACTTGAAAGCACTGAAGCTATTTTGTATTTTCAAATGGAAAAGGGTTACAAGTCCTTGAAACACATATTTAAGATGTGTATTTTTGTACAAAAAGTGATATAAGTGTTTTTCCTATAGATACTAACCAGGCAAACACTGTATACGTGCATACAAAGTGTCTTGCATAATAAAACAAACATTTACCTACCTCAACAGGGTAACTCCTCCCTGAGATCCTTAAAATGGGACAGTG
This sequence comes from Grus americana, assembly GCF_028858705.1. Lineage (NCBI taxonomy): Eukaryota > Metazoa > Chordata > Aves > Gruiformes > Gruidae > Grus > Grus americana. The sequence goes on from NC_072891.1 coordinate 20,209,981, forward strand.
TGAAAAATAGCTGGAAAACTTCTCACTGTCCACAGTAGCACTCATTAAAATCAGATGCAGATCTGAACGCTTATGCAAGATCTCCTTCAGAATAACTAGCAAGAAGTCAGACTGGACACTTCTTTCATGTACCTAGAATTAGAAAAACATCTGTAGTAAGGCTTTAGTACAAGTCAAGGCCAGAATAACTATAGTTTCTGCAGAATAGTAAGAGCTGATAACCTCATCTACAATAACATGAGATATACTTGAAAGAAGACCATCTTCTTGAAGTTTCCGAAGCAGGACACCTGTTGTACAGTACAGTAGCCTGGTGGCTTCTCCTGTTCTTGATTCCATACGAATCTGATATCCACACAGGGAATTCTTTAAAAAAGATATTAAAAATGTAGGAATAAGTTAAAATAGTACACAAGCTATAGATATTCAAAATGAAGTGAGATTTAAGTACTGTTAGATTCAGACACTGCACAAGTTGCTAATTAAATAGTAAGGTGAATGACTACCACACTATTTTTTCATACACACACTTTCTTTTGTAAAAAAAGGGAAAATACACTGAAATCTACAACTAAGTTTCTACAGAGGAGCAAAGAGCTGGTAAACTCAGGTGTTCTTTTCAGGGTTCTTCACAGTCCTCATAAAAAATATTTTTGCACAAATAGATTATGATAAAACATACATAACTCTGGTTTTCTTCAAATAACAAAACTTATGTTGGAAGGGGCTTCTCTCAAAGCATGGCCTCACTCAAGGCCAGATTGGATTCCCCAGAGGAGTTTTCTCCATTCCTAATGACAGAGATGCCACAGTCTCTGGGCAATCTTCTCCAATGTTTGACCATCCCCATTATGAGACATTCTTGCTCTTAATCACCCACTTAAGATCTTTAGAAATTGTATATGGATACCCAGAGGTTCACAGGTGATGATTTGGAAAGAAACAGCTGACATAGCAAGAATCCCTTTTTAAGAGAAAATGACATCCAATTATTTGGTTGTGTAATAAATAATATTTTCACTTTGTACCAACAATCCAGCCCGCTGTATTTGATCAAGACTAGAAAAATGAATTGAGACACATCTTACCTTTCCTCCTGGTCCTGATTCGCAGCCTAGCTCTTCACAAACCCTGGTTGCTAGACTCACTGCTGAGATTCTTCGGGGTTGCGTGCAAACAATATTACATTTATTTGATCCTTCATCTAGCAACAGGTCTTCTAACAAGAAATGGGGCACCTGGGTACTTTTCCCACTGCCTGTTTCACCAGCCACAACAACTACTCGATGTTTTTTAAGAGTTTCCACAATTGAGTATCTATGCTTAAACACAGGTAACTCCTGTCTCTCTTTTAGAAGCCTCTGGTATCTGGAGGAGCTTTGCAGCTTTTTGAACAAAAGCCTTGATGGTTCCAAATTATCTGTGTCTGAGGTCTCAAGGGAGAGACTGCTGAAGTCATCATCAGAAACTAAGTTTTCCCAGGAATCTTCAGGACCCTCAGATGCTTTTGGTTGGTTTTCTGATTGTAGCTGTTGTTGTTGTTTGAGTTTGTTTAATAATCTAGCAATAAAGTTATCACGAGGTTTGTTGGTTTCTATCTTGTTTTCTTCTTCCTTTTTCTTTTCAATATCCCTCCACTCTAGCCAGACATCTCGGTAAGTAGGAGGCAGTAACTGATGAACTGACTTCAGGTGGAAAAAGCAGAAAAAAAAAATTATTTTAGATACTCCTTAGTAGTACCTCTAACATTTTATGTGTAAGTGAACTTGAGTGGCAAGAAATATGACAAAACATGAAGTAGGGAGCTATTTCTAAATATAGAAACTATGAAAACAGTAATATAAATGTCAACAATACACTTTTTATTTTCAACTGGCTCATATTCTTCACAACACTGAAAGAACAGTTTTACTACAAAAAATTTCCTCCCTGTATGCTGCAACACATATGCATGACTGCAGATAAAAGCAAATGAAAATATAATACATGCAAAGAATTTAATGGGAAACACTTCATTAAACTGTATTTAGAATTTAACTACAGATATTATAACAAACCAGTGCAGAGGCAGATTCCAGGTTAAGAACAGTAATAATGTTGAAAATCTTACTTGTCCTTTGGTTAAATGATAGAGTGCCAAAGTAGCAGCTAGATGTTGTGCTTGCATACTATCTTCTGTTACGATTGTAGGACACATTGCCATTACATCATCTGACGATTTGGTAATCCTGACCCTTAAAGACAAATTCATACAAGCATTTCTCTTAATTTTTGTTACCTATATAAATAGCATACCTGTTAATATTTTTGTTTAAAATAGAAGAGTGAAATTCAAATAGAGAAACTAAGCTAAATAAACTTAATGTTACTCAATAATATTTTGTGAACAGAAACAGTCAATAAAGTTTGATTAAATAGCAGAAAGATTCTAGGAGTGAATTTGTGATAATTTTTCATGTTAACAAATGTCTTAATTTTCTTCAAAGCAGAAGTATTTACATACATACAGATTACCATTAAAGTTAGTTGCTTTGCAGAAGGACTAAATATTTGTTTGTGTGCTTGTAAGTACTTAGCATAGATTGAGACAACAGTTAATGACCTGTTGAGATGCAAACATCTCTAACAATATATGTCAGTCAGATCAGCAAATTTCTCATATTCTTACGGAGACAGTAACTTAGTAGCTTTTAACTTGAACAAGAAGATAGGTTCTATTACTTGGTTCCTTCAAGAAGCACTACCCATTTGTAATGCCATGTCTACTTTACTTGTATGGGGTAATATTCTACTTTATATCCCTATGTTATAGATTCATTTTCTAAAAGAAATTTTAAAATCACTGTTTTGGTTCCAAACTTATTGTAGCTTTCATGCAAATTTCTAACCTCTGCTTTATTTTAAATAATCCCCATAGGTTTTTTGGTATTCATATGCTTAAAACCCATGTTTTAATATATTACTTTGAATGAGTACACCAGAAGTTAATTGTACAAACTTCTCACAGGTTTGCTTCAGAATCTTTCATTCAGCAGTACAGAATTAAAAACTAATCCCTCCTTTATGGGATCATTCACTAGAATCTTATTTTTGCAATAGTGTCCAGTCTAAGCATTACTTTTGCAGAGCTATCCAGAGTGAAATACCTCCCTGGTGGCCAAAAAAAACCAAACAAAAAAATCCCCACCAAAAAAACAGGGAGTCTGGGGAAAATGCACTATATTCATATAAATATGGATCAACAGGACAAGACAGAAGTAGCCAGCATTTTTATTTTTAAATGAACCAAAAGGAAAACATAGTTTATATTAAATACATACCTACATTTCCAATATTTTCCAACTGGAACCTTTTCAAAAGCAGGATTTGGGCTCTTGGGAAAATTCTTCCTGCACCAGTCAATCAAAAATTGTTTTGGAGATTTACCAGTCCAGCTTCGAGCACTATAATCAAAGTTTCTTACATCTAGTGGTTCTTTCTTTTTCGCTACAAGAGCAGAAAGACACATTTTAAGTCTCCTAAAATTTATTTTACATTCCTTTGATAGCCAAGAATGTTTTAACCTTTCCTTCAAATGTATTGTTACTAGAAAGCAGTATTTTCTCAAATATTTTTCAGAAATTCTGGTACTGATACCTGACAGAAATTCCTGCTTTTCCTGTTAGATGCTCTTGTGGGAAATTAATTACAGAATTGTTTGCCATCTTTAATCACCCAATAATTTAAGAACTTTCACTAAATTTTGGTTATTAGAAAAGAACATAACAGTTTGAAGGTTTACAATGAAACTAGTTTAAAAAGAGGAGAGAGTGACAATGGAAGTAGTAAGTAGCCCTACAATTAAAAAAAAATTTAAAAAAATCAAAGTTTTAGACACAACAGCATGGCAAAAATAGCTTTCAATGTAATCCCTTAAAACAAATACAGATCCTTTTAAGTCAGCTTGGTCAGTGAGGTAGTCCACCTGCCTTTCCCACAATCACAGCTTAATGACTCAGCACTGCAATGCAATATAGCCTAGAAAAACAAGAACTAATATTGGAAATTTGTGATACACTTCAAGCTTGTGCTGAACCATTTCCAACACACCTTTGTCTTCCTTTGCAGCACCATCGGGTTTTTCCAGCAAGCTCAAATTCAAAGTGGTTTCTTGAGGTTGAGGTGAGGGAGTTTTTTTCTTTTCATTTTGTTGTTGGTTTGAAATCTTTACAGTCGGATTAAATACTGGATGTTCTTCAAGTATTGCCATTTCTGTCACAGAGAGAATATAACTTACACCCACCAACTGCTGAGCATTTATTCTTTAAAAAGAAAAGATCAATTCATATTGAGCACCCAAAACCAGAAGCAGTGAAGTGTTACTGACTTTCTAGAATTTGACCCACATGGAATGGACAGATTCAGGAAAGCCTGCAATTCACACAGTGGCATAAAAAAAACGATGAAATCAATTCACTCTGACTCAGAGACTTACTTGCCTAACAAATACGTAGGCCATATAATAAAATACAGGTAATTTGCATAGTTCTACCTTGCTGAATTCTTCTTATTTTCTCCTGTGCTACCTTCTGGCCTTGCTTGTCTTTGTCCTGCTTGGAGATGCTTGCTTGCTCTTTTGCTTCTGAAAGCTTGGCAGCCAGATGTACATACCTCTCATTCTATTTCAAACAGAATTATTAGTTATAAGTTGAATATTGTATGCTTGTCACTTTTAATGAACTTCATAATAAAAAAGCGGGGTTTTTTTGTCTTTTATATCAATCTTACACAAAGGAGGAAAAAGTTCTTTTTACGTAACTAACAGTCAAAACCTCTCAGAATTTGATAGTCATTTTCCTAATCTCATTGAAACGCGTTTCAAGAATTTTTCCCTTCCACCACAATGGATTCAGTATTCTGAGCCCAGTAGAAAAAGAAGAACAAGAAAGCAAAAACAACTTAGGAAAAAAGAAGTTTCAACACATTCCCCCACCAGTAGCCTGCAAATGTAAAAATAGATCATGTAAAAAAAGTATTCAATCGCCAGTTTTCAACAAATAGATCAACGACCGGCAAATATACTAGACATATCAGTTTTTGAAAGACTTCCATGAAGTGTTATTTTATCTTACTGGGTCAAACTTTTCTTCATCTGTCTCTTTCACGGACTCATTCTTCTCTTCATCACTCTGTTGCTCAGCGTATCGCAAAATCCATTCTTTCATACTCACTTCTTTCTCTCTCCCCACATTTGTCTCCTAGGAAGGGCGACGAAAATTAGAAGTCATGATAACAGTGACTAAAAATACCAATGCTTTTCTCTGTCAGTATTTAGGAACTATTGGTTAAGATTATATATATAAACTAAGTTATATAACATAAATAACATGAAAAACCACAGAGCAAACTTCTCCAACCAGGGTAAACATCTTACGATATACTTACATAGATCTTAACACTTGAATGATTTTAACTGCTGTAAGACAGAAAACACTTTTGCAAGAAATCTTTTAAATTTCTAAGTTTAAGATTCAATAGCCACAGAAATCAGAACATTGCAAATACACAGGCAAACATAATCCCACACAAGTACGTAAAGAGTGACATCAGTAAATAATCAGAATGAACCAATTGCAGGAGAAAATTAAGCTATGCTATACCACAAAAGTGAACTGTGAAAAGCCTTCTAGACCTCACATGAAAAAAATACCTTCAAACGACCATTCCACTGAAGTTAAAATAATGTGGGTGACAATTATTAAGCATACCACATTTTCAGAGGTTTTTCACATTAGTGTTAGAAGTCAATGCAAATTTTGTATTTTAGAAAACTTCATCCTCTCTTCTCCCCACTAAATACAAATTAATTTCTCGATTACCTTAGTTTCAGGGCCATTTTCTTTCTTTTTGTTATCTACTAAGCGAGGTGCAGGTTCACGTTGTGACACAGGAGAACAGAATTTTGCTCTAGGCTTCTGTTGCTGTTCTTCAAACTGCTGGCTAAAACCTTCAGGCAAGGCATCTTCAAAATGAAAAAAAAAAACAAAACACCAAACCCACAAACGTGTCACAGAATATGTTAATAACAATTACTGAAAATCTTTTAAAGTGTGTTAGAAGCCAACTAGAAAAACATAAAACAAAACCAGCGTGCCTGAAATAAAATTAGGCTTTAGTGTTTAGACAAGGCAGCATTCATTTGCTGCACTTCCATAAACTCTGAGTAGGGACAAAAGGTCTACAAGACTTTCTACACTAAAAAACTACCACAGAACCAGTGAGCAGCGCATCTAGGAAAGAAACACTGTGATGACTGCTGGTCTTAGTGAAACAATATATTTAACTACTGCTATGAAGCATTCCCATACCAAAGCAGGTCCTACTACTCTTCTGTTAAAAACTGTAGTCAATTCTCTGTCACCATACTCACCATCAGGAAGGTTTAAACAAAGCCAATCAAGAGCAGAGTGAAGATCACCACCATATAAAAGTGTATTCTTCATTGCTTCTTCAATGTGCTCAGTCTTAAAAGAGAATCTTTGTAAAGCCATGTACACATCCTACAAATAAGTCAGACAATATTAGGATTTGATCTAGCAATCTAATATAGGCTTGTAAACTCCTATTTCCCACATAGCAGATAACTGGCATTAAATGGAGGTAAACAGCATAAACTTTAATATCAGAAGGCTGAGTAGAAAATCCTGGTTTGCATACAGAGCTTATAATATTGTTATTGTAAATATGCATGCATATGTATAAATAATTCTGCATTCCAGCCTTTGTACAGAACGTATTTTCTAGTTAGAAAGATAAACCTACAGTTTTCCAGCTATATGGAATGAGAAAAAATGTACAAAACATAAAACATCCCAATTAAGTTCTATTCCTCTATCCTGTCTGAAGACTCCAATTTTAGTTACTGAAAGCATGAAGATGTATCTTTCCTATCAAGCATACTTGTGGATTCCACTGACTGATCTTTAATGTAACTCCTGCAAAGTACACTACGCTCGCTTGTACTGCATGTGGAAGTACATAGTATGACACGTGACACGAATGACAAAAAAGAAACTGTTTATTCTAAACAGCCAATGGTTGGAGAATAACAATTTAAACTCTACCTGTAGTTTCTTAGCAGTAAGTCTTCTTGAAATCATTCCTTTGTCATCATTTTGTTTTTTATGGTCATTGATTACATCAATAATCCTTTTCTCCAAATTACCATTTATCATTACCTGCACAGAGAAAATTAGTTGATACAAAGCATAACATTACAAATTTTTTTAACATATCAATACTTTTCATGGCTAAGCAAATAAGGATGCAGAACTGCGATTCAAATCCCAACTTCTTCAGCTTTCCAGAACCACAGTAAACATTTCTTATGAAAGGGATACTTTTTTTTTATTTTTGCAAGCTGTATGCTTTTACTTGAAATATAAGAGTTAATTCCTTATTACAAATAAGGCCCATTTCCTCTTCGAGGAAATTTAGTATGTCAAGGGAAATACTGTAAGGAAATAAAAAAACTTCTATGTGAAAGAAGAAGGACTTTCTCCTCTGTTTATGAGAACTGGTATAATATCATTTGATCATCAAGATACAATCTGTGACACTCCCCTTCCTATCTGGCTTTAAATAATAATTCCAGCAAAATAATAATTTCAAAACATGAACCACAGTCTGGTTGCTACTGAGGTTCTTATACAAAAATCTGTATTCTTCCTCTGACAGGAAGAAGCTCTTAGCAGTCCTGCATGCAATGTATCATTTGTTACTTAAAAAATATAAACATTCTCCTGCCCTATCAGTTTACCCTTATTTCTTAAAGCACACTCAAAATCCCAAACATATCAAGCTCAAGACAATCAATGTCCAATACATGAGTGTAGTTCATCTGCATAACATAATACTGAAAAAGAGCTTAAGAAAGATTTACTCATGTAAAAGAATACTATGAAAACCAAAGTTGTTTTACCTGAAGAAAATACTCACCTTAAGAATAGATTTATCTAGATTTGCAGCAGCACTGGAATCTGGTGTTGAACTAAAACTGTAAGTTTTTGGACCTGCAAATTGCAAATAACCATCAATTACATAAACAGAACATAGAAAACATTGTTTACAGTAGCTAAAGCAGACCCAACATAACACAGGTTAGTGCAAGCAAATACTACACTAATTTGCTAGAAACATGCAGATACATAACAATAATAATCAACAGTACAGAAAGACCCTTGAATAAGGAATAGTGAAGGGTATGACTCTTAGCAGGCAAAATATAAAATCCCAAACGGCACAGTGAGAGGAAATGGAATTGACTGCTCTCTCTTGACACTGGAACAAGGAGTGCCAAGTAGGGAAGCTAACGGCAGGTTCAAAACAAGCAAAACTGTTGAGGGGTTTTTTTTATTACAAAGTGCGTAGCGGTGCAACCCAACTCTTTGCCACTAAAGCTGAGGATGCTGGATGTTAACTCAAGTCCAAGGGCAGATAGGATAGCTTTGTAGTAAGGAAATCAATCAGTTTAGGAGGGCATTGAAAAACCATTGCACTCCGAAGACCCTAAGTCACAACTGGTGGATGATGTAAGAGTGAGTACCCTACAGCAGTATCACTGCATGTCCCACCAATTCCTACCTAGGTACCTGCTTTTGGCCTCTATCTAGGAGAGGGTAGTGGGTCACAAAGGCCTTTGGTCTGATCTGCTATGGTCATTCTTAAATACTTCTAATTTAGCAGCTGTTAGAAAAATACTAATTCACACAGCTATTTATTGCCATTAGAATGACAACACACAGCTTGCTGTTGTATTCCACTGCTTTCAGAACACACATACTGTTTTTGGTACTGCACACATATAAAGAAACTGAGCAATCTCACAGCTTTCAGCACCCCAGAGGGAGCAGCACTGTGCTCCAGGCAGCACAGCTGCCTCCCAGCTCTGCGGACTGCCATAGGGCAGCTCAGACAGTTCATTGGTGCTGGGCTGCATGCAGAAACGCTCTCGGAGAGCCCATTTTTTAATCAGTACTGGGTGTAGGTAGCTGCATTTCAGAAAAAAAAAGATCACCTCTGGTCAGGAGTGACAAAGAGCAGTTTGCACTCATGAGCTAATCACTGGCACTTACTGGTAGGCTGTGCAACTACACAGCATTTAGACTACACTAACTTACTTTTCACTTACACTGACTTATTTTTCACCCCAACAGAAAATCTAGGAGAGAAGCAGCATAGTTTCTGAAGAGGACTGAGCACCATGGCATTGGAGGAGTGGGAGACACAAGAAATACGCTTAGCAGAGCCCAAATTTGTAAAAGCAGAGTACACAAAAAGGTTCAGGAAGTTTAAGTTAATGGATGGCAAGCCTTTGCATCAATAAGTTGGAATCTCAAATGGCCTGGCTATTGCATGATTTGCTTATAGTCTGAAACACAAGCTGTCACTGATGTTATGAGGTATCTAAACAACTTCTAGCAAAGCTAGTTTATTGAAAACACATCTCACAGTGCTGCAGAATACTAGTTTTTTATCCCAAATCCACATTGCATTGGTTTTGAGCACATATAGAAGAAACCTCTAGAAAAGAGGCTCATTACTGGGAAAGTGCCACGCCAACGCTTGCTCCACAAGAACTGCCAATTACCTAATGACAGAGTTTTTGTAACTAACTCAACACATCAACGCCAACACAGCTTATCTGCTCAGGGACATCCCGGAGAGTGAGAGGGGCTAAAGCCAGGCCTAACCAATCCTTTGTCGGACGAATTTAAGGTGCCTTTTTCAGCGTTCAATAACGTCAAGCCCTTTTCCCGTAAGGCCGAGGCCCCCGGGCACAGGCAGGCCGCGCCCGCGAGGGGTCCCTGACAAAGCTGTCCCTCACGTACGCTCCCGGACAGCCGCGACATCCCTCAGCCAGCTGGACCTCGCACCCCTCCTCCCCACGGCACAGCCGCCCTCGGGGCTCCCTGGCCGGAGCCGCCTCACGCCGCGGGGCCCGGTACCTTGCTTGACACGCGGCTCCTTGGAGGCGGGCGACGGCCGCGGTACCGCTCGGCTGCCTGCCTCCGCAACAGCGGCGGCAGCGCCAGCCTCAGCAGCAGCTCGAGCCCGGGCAGCAGCGGTGGCAGCAGAAGCGGTATGAGCCGCGCTGCCCGCCCGCTGCTTCTTGTTGCGGCCACCCATAACAGCCCCTGCCCGCACCGAAACCGGCCCGCCCCTTCATCCGGGCACAGCGCTCGGCACCGCCCGCCGCTTCCCATTGGCCGGGGCCGCCCACTTAGCACCGCCCTCTGCCTGCCATTAGCTAGCCTTTGAGGGAATGCACCTCGTGGCCGCCAGGCCTCGTGGAAATCAGGTTCCGGGGCAAGGGTCACTGCCGGCCGCGGGGGGTTGTGGGAAGGGCTTGCGCGGGGCGATTGCTGGCTGAGGGGAGGCTTACGGTGTCGCACGGTGCCCTAATGGGGTGGAGTGGGATCAGGACCAGGGCCGGGACCGGGATCAGGCCGTGAATGGGGCTCCCGGTGCCCAGGGGCGGTGGGGGACTCTGTTTCTCGTCAGGGTGCAGCGCCGGGATAGGGGCGGAAAGGATTCGGGGGGGGGAGACCGTCCCACGCGAGGCATTGTGGGACTCGTGAGGAAGATGGCGGACGCGTTTGGGGACGAGCTCTTCAGCGTGTTTGAGGAGAACTCGTCATCCGGCGCTAAGAAGAGCAAAGTGGGCGTCACCGACGAGGGGTGAGGGCGCGGTGGGGGGCCGGCGGTGCTGTGGCGGCTGAGGCTCGGACCGCACTGCTAGCTTGTTTGAGCTACTGAAGCCACTGAGGACCGGGTGGGTCTAAAGGGACACGCTTTCCTGGGATTCCTGAACCCAAAGCTGTAGCCGGCCCGGGCGCAGTGGGCGATTAGGGAGCGCGGGGACCTGGGGGCATGCTCATCCGGGAAGTGATTTGAAAACCCACGGTGGTTTTCATGGGTGGAGTTCCTGGGTTGTGCCCTGAATGCAGTGTGACCAGTGCTGCCCATAGGAGACGTGATTTCTTTTCTGAAAATGCATACATAAAAGGGACAAACTTTAAATTAGTTGTCTGTTTATGTTGCAGAAAACGATTGGAGGAAAAATCTTCGGTAACTGTGACAGGGAAGCCTAAAAGGGAAGTTGAGGTCAATAGTACTGAAGGTGCAGTTTTGGGAAAGAAGCCAAAATTGGAAGATGTTTTATCAGAAGATGTTAAGTAAGTGCACAGCTTAATGTGTAAGGAAATCGTAGCAAGACATACTGGTTAGCTATATGCCAGTTGTGAATAGTCAATGTAAGTAGCTTTGCAGTGTTTCCAGATAAAGATGAATTTGCGTAAGTGGATTTTCCATTATCTATATTGGTGAGGATGTGCTGGTAGTACAGTTTCAGCAGTGATGAGCACTACGTATGTTTAAAATAATACTGTGGACAGATAGGCAACTGCAGTATGAAATGTTCATGTATTTGTGGTTACTGCATAGGGGTTGGTGGTTCTTGGACAAAGCCATCGTGTTGATTTCAGGCATATAGCAAGAGATAAGCAATGAGGCACATGGGAGGAGGCAGGCTTGCTATGTACCATGCCACTGAAAGACATACTGGCTTGGAATACAGGAAGGTGAATTTGACCAAGCAGACAGAAACAAGGCTTTTGAGACATGTAAGATTATAATTGCAGCAAATGCTTGGACTCTTTAAGTACAAACATGTTTTTAAATTTGAGCACAAATGGCAGTATTTGATGTAGAGAGGCAGATATACTTGGATGTGTCGACAGCTGGGGAGGTAAGGCAGCTGAAGGGAAGCCAGAATATCATTTCTGTGCTTTAGGATCTGTGTGTCTCTCCCTCTTTCCAGAACTTCATGACAGGTATTATGAGGGATTTTGGAAAAAAGATTGAAAGGATAGTGTGGAGACTCTTTCAGCTAAGTAGTCTTAAGAGCTTCTTGGGAATTTGGAATTTTATGTTGATTCAGTAAATTATTAGGAGTAAAAACTCATACAGAGCTGCCATGTGCAGGTGTGTATCTCCTAGCTCAAGATACAGAAAACTCTACTATAGGAGTAAGAATCATATGCTTGCTATATTGTTAAACTTTTCTCTGCGTGATGTATTATTGACCTCTGTCAGACAGAATTCTGGTCTGGATTGTCATTTTGTCTTACGTGGTAATTTTTCTTTAGTTTAAGGTAAGTTTTTCTGTCAGAAAGTCATGAGAAGATTTCTCAGACAAGAAAGGGTACCTGTAAAGAAGCAAAACAGTCAACATTTTAAGTCTGTGTCTGTCCGTAGAACATACACTTGCCCACAGTAGCTTACTAAGTATGTTAAAACTATTGGAAAAAACCACTGTTTTATGTAATGAGACACAAGCCCCTTCTTGTGGCCGTGAGAGAAGGGAGTGGTAAGGAAAAGAGGGGTCTCATCTTCAGGCAGCTGCTTTGGAATGTTTCAGGCTGCAGTTATTCAGTGTCATGATTAGTAGCAGGAATACAGGTCTTGAATTTTGCTTTGCTGTATGTTGAAAAAAAGTCCCCATTTAATCAGAAAACTTCATGTGAACAAATGTGAGCCAAGCACTGTTTTGTGGTGCAAGTTTTTAAGGTGTTAAAAATTCCAAAGCAGTAGCTAAAGTAGATTTATATAGTAGCAAAATTTTCATACTTGCAGATATTCTTAGTTGTGGTAGTAGTGTCTCCCAACTATTCGTTTCAAGTTTTTGTGTCCTTTTTTTAATGTTGCAGTTAAAGTAGAAATGAAATTCAACATTTTTGCATTTATAAAGGAAACAGGATTTCTGAATACCTTTTAGGCAATTCTAACTCATATGTTTTTAGTCTGACAGACCTGATGCCTCAAGTAAAGGTGCAAACTGTGGAAACTGTTGAAGGTTGTACACATGAGGTGAGTGCAGTGAAAATGCACGTGAAAAGTATAGGCTTGTTTCATCAAATTATATATATTACTGCCAGTATAATAATATTATTGTGCTTGTACTTATTATATCATAGAATCATACAGTCATGGAATCATTTAGGTTGGAAAAGACCTTTAAGATCATCGAGTCTAACCATTAACCTAACACTTCCAAGTCCACCACTAAACCACGTCCTGAAGTGCCACATTTAAATACCTCCAGGGATGGTGACTCTACCACTTCTCTGGGCAGCCTGTTCCAATGCTTTGACAATCCTTCTGGTGAAGAAATTTTTCATGATATCCAACCTAAACCTCCCCTGGCGCAACTTGAGGCCATTTCCTCTTGTCTTATCACTTGTTACTTGGGAGAAGAGACTGACACCCACCTGGCTACAACCTCCTTTCAGAGAGAGAGATGAGGTCTCCTTTCAGTCTCCTTTTCTCCAGGCTAAACAACCCCAGTTCCCTCAGCCATTCCTCATAAGACTTGTGCTCTAGACCCTTCACCAGCTTCGTTGCCCTTCTCTGGACACGCTCCAGCACCCCAATGTCTTTCTTGTAGCGAGGGGCCCAACACTGAACACAGGACTCGAGATGCGGCCTCACCAGTGCCAAGTACAGGGGGATGATCACTTCCCTGGTCCTGCTGGCCACGCTAGTGCTGACACAAGCCAGGATGCTGTTGGCCTTCTTGGCCACCTGGGCACACTGCTGGCTCATATTCAGCCAGTTGTCAACCAGCACCCCCCAGGTCCTTTTCCGCCAGGCAGCTTTCCAGCCGCTCTTCCCCAAGCCTGTAGCGTTGCCTGGGGTTGTCATGACCCAAGTGCAGGACCTGGCACTCAGCCTTGTTGAACCTCATACAGCTGACCTTGGCCCATTGATCCAGCTTATCCAGATCCCTCTGTAGAGCCTTCCTACCCTCAAGAAGACAGAGTATATTAGATACAGCAGGCTTGTAAAGCGTTTGAGGTCTGTATCTGCCATTGAGCATGCACAGAATGCACTTGAAAAATTAATAGGATGTTTTAAGAAGTAGTTGAATGATCCTTGTAATAAAATGAGTGATTGTGAAAGACTAGATGATAATGTTGGTAAGTTTCCATATTTGAAAGGTACTAAGCACATTTTAGATACCGTTGTTGAGGAGGAGAACCTGCTGGTTCTTAAAATAGATCTGTGTTCATCATGTGATGTAAGTGTGCAGTAGTGCATTGAAATATTTTGGTATTCTGGTTCAGGAAGGAAAGGCTTTCTTGTAAGACTGATTACTGTTGAAAATTACATTTTGGTAAAAAGGGAAAAATTTTTTTCAATGTAAAACCAAAATAATGAAAACTTTCCACTTTCAAATTGTGTTAATAAACATAAATACAACTTAAAATAATAAAAAATCAGAAGTATTAATGCTGATTTATTTTTTAATGATCCTTCACTCAAAGATGATTGTCCGAAACAGTTTGCAAATTAAATACATCAATTTTAACTTCCTTGTACTTTTATGCTCATTTTCTTTTCTGTGCTGTCTTCTAGAACTAGCTCAAGTGAATTAGGGTCACATTCATGGACTGTGTATGATTAGACCTTTGTCATGAAGGAACTGTATATGCAATTAATGATACAGGTTTTAAAGTCAATGCTTCTGTACAGTCTTTGTTATCTTGAGATGTCTGGTAGAGATTTGCCACCACTTAGTAACTGAAAGGAGCTTAAATATTTAGTATGAACGATTGTTAGATACTGACCAGGACCAGGAACTCAACCTTTACAAAACCATTGTCCTTGCAAGAGAAGTGTTATCAGTTGGAGACGAGTAATTGTTTGTAATGTCCGTTGATCAGAAGCCGTGACTATCTTAGCCTGAAGAGCTAATATTCCAAGGTGGGTGAAGCAGAACTATTTCACACAAGACGGTAGGGAGTATTGAAGTGAGAGAAGGACTGTTGTTGGGGCAGGAGCATAGAGATATTGGTTGAAAAACTCTGAGTGGAAAGAAGGAAGCCAGCCTTGACATGTGAGCTCATGAAAACAGGATAGTAGAAATTCAAATTAGTGTTCATGCAGTTTACATCTCCTGCCCCAGCTCTTCATAGCTTGCCATGTCACTGGAGTGGACACCAAGAATTCTGCAACTGTTTTTATTTAAAATGTATTTTATAGGTTGCGCTTCCAGCAGATGAAGACTTTACAGACCTAAAGCCAAGAACTGGAAAAGCTGCAAAAGTAAGTGATTGCATTTATTTTTCTTTTTGCATATGCTTTAGGCAGTAGATGAGATTAGAGGGGAAAATCATGTACTTTGTCAGTAAAGCTTGGAATAGAGTATCTTGAAAAGATGACCTGTCTTAAGTGAGATTGGTGTTTCTATATTTTAAGTTTGGTACAGTAAAATGATGTGGTTGAATGGGATGGATAGCCTGTTGTGATTTCAATTCTATTCTTCAGCATCAGGTGGTGGCTTCACTTGTACACTGTAGTTTCTCTTCCTAAGTTAGTAAGTTACAGAAAATTCAGTCATTGGGCAAGATTTTCATTTGATACAAGAAGAAGACATAAGCAAAGATCCTAGGTGTGGTATTAGATAAAATTATTTAAATGTACAAAGTAATTGTGAAATACTGGATTAAGATCAGTTGATGTTACAAATACCTACAGGATTTCATTTTTGCTTGTAATTTGCACACTAGATCAGTCACAAAAATAATTAGATGTAAGTAACGGTCTGTGTTAAAAATATGTAATGTTTTTGCTTGCTTTCTTTTTAGGAATATCCATTTATTCTTGATGCATTTCAGAGAGAAGCTATTCTTTGTGTAGATAATAACCAGTCTGTGTTAGTGTCGGCTCATACATCAGCTGGTAAAACTGTTTGTGCAGAGTAAGTAATTTTCTGACAGGCTCTAAAAAGAGAATGGTCTGATGTTTGTCATGTCATTTTGTTGAACCATCAGTACCTGTTGTGTCTCAGTTTATTGATATAAAATGTGGACCATCAGTGTTAGAATTGAATTGATGGCTGGCTCTTGAATATAAAAATGACTTCTTTCATCCTGTTTAGTGGGTAGTGAAAAGCTTAATTTGTGTTGAAGCTTACCTTTTGTTTATAAACAATCTGGTTTAGTTGAGATGTTACTGTATAGAGGGAAAGGAAAGTTTCTGCAATACAGATTTGCATGAATTTAGAAAAAATACCTTGGTTTTTTCTAGACCCTACCTATAACGAGTAAGAAGTTTCTTGTGTGTTTTCTTTGCTTTGTCAGAAGCATTGGTTTGATTTAACTTGCAGCTTGGTGTTTATCTGCAAGAAATGTTTAAAAGAGATAGTGTATGTTTTTTGTTAGGGATTTGATCTGACAGTGGAGTGGCTTTGCTGACCTGAGATGAGAAGTGAGATGTATATGTAGATAGAGCATAGGTTCAAATAATAATAGTTTGTCATCAGATGGTGACAACGGATTTTTAGATTAAACTAGATGTGCTCTGCTGTCCATAAAAATCAGTTAGCTTTGTTGTCAATGATTTGTCACTCTCCAAAGAGGCATACATAGTTGAATTAAGATTGCACTGAACTTAATCTAGATGTGAAACGCTTCCTTATCATTCTACTCTTGTTCTGAATTGCAAATTTTATTTTTTTAAACAGAAGATTAGAGGAAAGTAATATGCTCTGAATGTCTTCCTGACAACGTTAATATGTACAATGTTTGAATACAGGTATGCAATTGCCCTGGCTTTGAGGGAGAAACAGCGTGTGATATTTACAAGTCCAATTAAAGCTTTGAGTAATCAGAAATACCGTGAGATGTATGAAGAATTTCAGGATGTTGGCTTGATGACTGGGGATGTCACCATTAATCCTACAGCTTCTTGTCTCGTAATGACAACAGAGGTAAGATCAAACATTAATTCCCTATCTGTCTGTGTTTTCTTCTGCCCTTTTTTTTGACTGAGAAGGTCTGATATTAAAAGATTAAAGTTACCATAATAAGCTCAATTAGAGTAGAAAATGTTATAATGTTCATTATATTTCATTATAATAGTTCATTTCCCAGAGAAACTGTGGCTGTCCCCTCCCTGGAAGTGTTGAAGGCCGGGTTGGATGGGGCTTTGGGCAACGTGGTCTCGTGGAGGGTGTCCCTGCCCACAGCAGGGGGGTTAGAACTAGATGATCTTTGAGGTACCTTCCAACCCAAACCATTCTATGATTTTATGGTTATGCTTCCTTTTAATGTTTTAATTTTGGTTATTGAATAAGTTAGATAAATATCTGTAAATTCATACTTTTGGACTATCAGTCAGGAACTTCCATTTTCACATGGAGAAAGGTAGAACTTAATTTCCTGAATGCTCAATACACTGAGTTTTCATTGGACAGATGTGAAGTACTGTAAGTCAGTCAGACTTACTGAATCCTGTAGGGTCAGTATTTTGTTCTAGGGAAATAAAATGGGAGAGGAAAATCATTGGGTGGTAGCTGAGTGGTTCACGCTGAATGCTAGTACTCTAGGAATATACAGCTTTTCACCTTTGGTAACAAAGTACTGTTGGCACAGTTTTGTTATATTTCTGTCATAGAAATCTGTCCAGCCATGATTTGGAATTTTCCTCTTTCTGTCTTCACCTTAAAGGAGTGAAGAGCATTACAGAGAAAACTTTGTTAGCAAAAAATTGGGGTGGGGAGAGAGGATGACTTGATTTCTGGCAAAAGATTTCCTCTTAATCCCAGAAAGGTCATCTGTTAGGATGAGGGAAGAAGGAGGCTTGGCAGAAATAGATCAGCAGACCTGTAACATATGCTGCCACATAGAGGCTGGGGGAAAAATAATGTTTTTTCTTTCATGTGCCTTCACTGTTCTTGCGAAGAAACCACTTCATCTTGTGTCAGGAGGTTTGTTAGAATGGAATCAATTTGGAAAGCATCCTACAGCCAATCTTTAAATGCTCTTAAGTTTTGTGCAAAATAAGATTTCATATTGCCATGTAAATGTGAACCAAAAATTCCAGTAGCTTCTTAATGACATCTCTGTAACATGTGACACACATTATTTCACGTGATTGATCTCTTTTTTTTTTTTCCCTTTTCTAGATTTTGAGAAGTATGCTCTACAGAGGTTCTGAGGTTATGCGAGAAGTTGCATGGGTTATTTTTGATGAAATCCACTACATGAGAGATTCAGGTAACCTATATGTACAATTTTTCTTTAAATGGTTTTTTTTTCCCCAGAATTTTTTTCTTTTGAAGAATTAGATCTTTATTCTCTCTCTTAAAATCAGTCATCTTTGTACATAAATCATTCAGAATTTGTTTGCTATTGAATCATAGAATAATAGAATTGTTTAGGTTGGAAGGGACCTCAAAGACCATCTAGTTCCAACCCCCATGCCATGGGCATGGACACTCTCCACTAGACCAGGGCCTTGAACACTTCCCGGGAGGGGGCATCCACAACCTCTCTGGGCAACCTGTTCCACTACCTCACCACTGTAAGAGTAAAGAATTTCTTCCTAACATCTAATTAAATCTACACTCTTGTAGTATAAACCCTTCCCCCTTGTCCTATCACTACAATCCTTTATAAACAGTCACTCTCCAGCTTTCCTGTAGGCCCCTTTAGGTACTGGAAGGCCACGAGTAGGTCTCCCCAGAGCATTCTCTTCTCCAGGCTGAACAACCCCAACTCTCTCAGCCTGTCCTCATAGGAGAGGTGCTCCAGCCCTCTCATCATCTTTGTGGCTCTCTTCTGGACTCACTCCAGCTGCTCCACGTCTTCCTTACGTTGGAGGCCCCAGAGCTGGACGCAGTACTCCAGGTGGGGTCTCGCAAGAGCAGAGTAGAGGGGCAGAATCACCTCCCTTGACCTGCTGGTCATGCTTCTTTCATGCACCATAGGACAGGGTTGGCCTTCTGGGCTGCTGCGCACTGCTGGCTCATGTTGAGCTTCTCATCAACCAACGTTCTCAAGTCTTCCTCCTCAGGGCTGCTCTCAATCCATTCTCTGCCCAGCCTATAGCTGTGCTTGGGATTGCCCTGACCCACATGCAGGACCTTTCACTTGGCCTTGCTGAACTTCATGCATTTCACACAGGCTCACCTGTCAAGCCTGTGGAGGTCCCTCTGGGTGGCATCCCTTCCCTCCGGTGTGTTGACCGCACCTCACAGCTTGGTATTGTTGACAAACTTGCTGAGGGTGCACTCAATCCCATTGTCCGTGTCGCCAGCAAAGATGTCAAACAGTGCTGGTCCCAATACTGACCTGAGGAACACCACTCATCACTGGTCTCCACTTTGGACATTGAGTCATTGACCACAACTTGTTGAGTGTGACTGTCCAGCCAATTCCTTATCCACCGTGTGGTCCATCCATCGAATCCATGTCTCTCCAATTTAGAGACAAGGATGCCATGTGGGACAGTGTCAAATGCTTTGCAGAAGTCCAGGTAGGTGACATCTGTCGCTGTTCCGTTATCCACCAACGCTGTAACCCCATCATAGAAGGCCACCAAGTTTGTCAGGCATGATTTGCCCTTAGTGAAGCCATGTTGGCTGTCACCAGTCATCTCCTTATTTTCCATGTGCCTGAGCATAGTCTCCAGGAGGGTCTGCTCAGAGGTGAGCCTGACTGACCTGTAGTTCCCTCGGTCTTCCTTTTTTCCCTTCTTAAAAATGGGGGTTATGTTTCCCCTTTTCCAGTCAGTGAGAACTTCCCTGGACTGCCAGGACTTCTCAAATATGTTGGAGAGTGGCCTGGCCACTTCATCCGCCAGTTCCCTCAAGACCCGTGGATGCATCTCCTCAGGTCCCATGGACTTGTGCACCTTCAGGTTCCTTAGATATTCTCGAACCTGATCTTCTCCTACAGTGGGCGGTTCTTCTTTCTGCCAGTCCCTGCCTTTGCCTTCTATGACCTGGGTCATGTGGCTCAAGCCCTTGCTGGTGAAGACAAAGGCAAAGAAGTCCTTGAGTACCTCAGCCTTCTCCATATCCTGGGTAACGAGGTCATCTGTTTCATTCTGGAGGGGGCCCACATTTTCCCTCATCTTCCTTTTATTGCTGACATACCTATAGAAACTTTTCTTGTTCTTAACATCCCTGGCCAGACTAATTTCTATCAGGGCTTTGGCTTTCCTAACCTGATCCCTGGCTGCTTGGACAGTTTCTCTGTATTCCTCCCAGGCTACCTGCCCTTGCTTCCACCCTCTGTAGGCTTCCTTTTTTTGTTTGAGTTTTCCCAGGAGCTCCTTGTTCATCCATGGGGGCCTCTTGGCGTTTCTGCCTGACTTCCTCTTTGTTGGGATGCATCACTCCTGAGCTTGGAAGAGGTGACCCTTGAATGCTGACCAGCTGGCTTGGGCCCCTCTTCCCTCCAGGGCTTTGTCCCATGGCATTCTACCAAGCAGATCCCTGAAGAGGCCAAAGTCTGCTCTCCTTCAGTCCAGGGTAGTGAGCTTGCTGTGCACCCTCCTTGCTGTCCTGAGGATTTTGAACTCCACCATTTGGTGGTCACTGCAGCCAAGGCTGCCCTTGAGCTTCACCTTCCCCTCCAGCCCCTCCTTGTTGGTGAGAACAAGGTCCAGCAAGGCACCTCTCCTCACTGGCTCCCCTGGAGGAGGAAGTTATCATCAACACATTCCAGGAACCTCCTGGATTTCTTGTGCCCTGCCGTGTTGTCCCTTCAACAGATACGGGGGTGGTTGAAGTTCCCCATGAGGACCAGGGCTTGTGAACATGAGGCTGCTCCTATCTGCCTATAGAGGGCCTCATCCACTCAGTCTCCCTGGTCAGGTGGCCTGTAGCAGACCCCTGCTGTGATGTCCCCTGTCCCTGTGCTCCCTTTAATCCTGAGCCATAGGCTCTTGGTCGGTTCCTCATCCATCCCCAGGTGGAGCTCCATGCACTCCAGCTGGTCATTGACATAGAGGGCAACACTCCCTCCTCGTCTGCCCTGCCTGTCCTTCCTAAACAGTTTGTATCCTTCCATCCCAACACTCCAGTCATAGGAGCTGTCCCACTACATCTCCATAATGTATGTGAGATAGTTATTGCATGTCACAGTTTGCATTTTCTTTGCCAGGGCAAAAGCCAATTTGAGGGCATTCGATATACCCCATTTGTGTAGGTGAGGCTCTTCTTAGTTTTTATCTTATTTTGTCCTTGTCATGCTCTTCTTTGGCTTCAGAGCTGAAAAATAGACT
This sequence comes from Grus americana, assembly GCF_028858705.1. NCBI lineage: Eukaryota > Metazoa > Chordata > Aves > Gruiformes > Gruidae > Grus > Grus americana. The sequence goes on from NC_072891.1 coordinate 20,231,098, forward strand.
TTAATCACATAAATTGCCCATGTGACTTTTTCATTTTCAGAACGTGGTGTGGTTTGGGAAGAGACAATTATTTTGCTTCCTGACAATGTTCACTATGTCTTCCTTTCTGCAACTATTCCAAATGCCCGTCAGTTTGCTGAATGGATCTGCCACCTTCACAAACAGGTAATGTTTCTAATCTGCTATACCTCCATCCTTGTTGTCTTGGGGCATAATACTGTCTCTTTGATTGATGAGAACTGAGCCTTTGAGCATCTTTTTAGTCATCTTCTTACTGCTTGTAAGTGATGGTATAGATCACTCCTGGCTTCTCTGGTTGTACTAGCTTTTGCAGCTATACTGGATGTTGGTTCTACATAGTAACATTGAAGCTGTTTCTTTAAAGTTTGTTTTCCATACTTACTTAGACACAAACATTCTGAGTTATGAAACATGATGAATGTACTCTGATTTTCAGAGGGCTGGTAGACAGGAGATTATTTGGAGAATTTGTTTGAAAAGCTCTGTAAAAATGCCATGCACAAGTTAAAACTAAATCATAAATCCATAGAAAATACTATATGTGTGTGCAAACAAAGTGAGAAGGAGGAATGTAAGAAATCTATCCTGTCATGTAACCATTAGGTTTAATTTATTTTGGTTTTTGGAGCAAAGAATATAGGAATTAGGGAAGTTAATATCCACAGGAGGTTTAAAAATACCCCAAAGACTGATTCTTATGTTGTTTGTGATGAAAGGAATGTAGTATAACAGATGTCTGTTTAAGATTGGCACAAAACCTTTGCTTTGTTTTGCAGAACTGTGGGGTGTTTTTTTTAAAGCAGATTTGCTTTGTTTATTTTTTCTAAACATACTTTCTCCATATATTAAAACCTTAAATGTTTTTAAAATTCTACCGTTTGCCTTTTTTAGGTGATGTAAGAAATGCTGCAGGCTTTTTTACAAAGCGGAAATCAACAGTTTTTCCTTTGGTTTTAAAAGCTGTTAGGATTTTGAGCCTGTGTAATAATACAGAAGGAAATATTACCTGTCCTTACATGTTGTGTTCATGAGAAAACATTTTTGTAGTCAATTTGTGTTCATCTAAAGGATTTGAAAACACTCATTTTCTAAAGCAATGTCATTAGTAAAAAATCCATATTCAGGAAAGGCAATTTGTTATCTTAGTTTCTGTGAGTTGTGCTTTCTGGCTTTTAGGGACATGCATTTTAATAGTAATTGGATTTTCCATCAAGCGTTTTTATAATGTAATTAGAAACATTAAATATTTATATGTATGCTGTTTTTTCTTTATAGCCTTGCCATGTGATTTACACAGACTATCGACCCACTCCACTGCAGCATTATATATTCCCAGCAGGAGGAGATGGGCTCCATCTGGTTGTTGATGAAAATGTAAGGAATATTCAGTTTGTTTGAAATACCTTTTTCCTCCCATATCAGTCACAAGCTTGATCTCTTGCAAACTTTGGATTACCCGTACAAAGGATGTTTGTGTTTAAGATGAAGTACAAATGGGTAACAGTGATCTCTGAATTGCTGTTTAGATTTTTGGAGTCTTATAGAAGAGATTTGTTTTATTATCTGATGTCATATAGTCAGCTGAGTAATAATTTGCTAAAATGTCTGAAGTGCCCTCATCCTTGCTTTGTTCTGTAAAGTGCATGCTGCTTTCTCTAAATCTGAGAAGTAGCTGATGTTTCTTGTACTGTTTCTCACTCAAAAGAAAATGTAGTAGCATTTAAATTTTACTTTGGTTGAGGGGGCAAAATATTTTTGCGTCTTTAGGTGATTTTGAAGTAACAACTTGTTAAAAATTCATTATTGGCTTGCACAGCAGTAGGTAATTCCATAAATAATAGTAATGCACTTGAAGCTAGGTCTTCATTGGGCAGTGCAGTTTCATGTAGACATTCCTAAAAGTCAGTTTTGGTATTGTGTCATTCAGCAGGTCTAGCATGGTTGATGATTTGGTGGGTAGAACAATGAGCAATAATTTCAGAGACACCAGTGTAATTCTGAACTGTGCCACTGACCTAGTAAACTCACTTGCTAGCTTATGCATTGTTTTTGTCCTTCTGCCTGTAAATATGGTGTAATGGTACTGGCTATGCACTAAGTATTTTTAAGTGGGCTATATGTAAGAAGTAATTGCTTACAATGGTTGTGTTTTATATCTAGGGAGATTTCAGAGATGATAATTTTAATACAGCCATGCAAGTGCTTAGAGATGCAGGAGACTTAGCAAAAGGGGACCAGAAAGGCAGGAAAGGAGGAACGAAAGGTGAGTTTGAATCCCATTCTAAAGTAACTTTTTGTATAATACAACAAAGTTGCATGCAAGTTGTGCTTGTGTCTCAATTATTCCAGAAGATACTTCTGCTAAAACTACATTTAAATTAATGTAATCTCTCTGCAGGTCCCTCAAATGTTTTTAAGATTGTGAAGATGATCATGGAAAGGAATTTCCAACCTGTGATTATTTTCAGCTTCAGTAAGAAAGACTGTGAAGCCTATGCACTTCAAATGACAAAGTTAGATTTCAATACAGGTACAGATAAATAAAATACAGTTATATTCACAATTGTAGTTTGATGTAAAATGTTACTCTGGTTAGATATTTCTATTTCCTTTGGAACTTTCTGTGTAAAAGCAAATTAAAAATGTGTATTTCTTTTTCACTCGCTATGCCAGTACCTCATGCTGTTTTCAGTAGGAAACTGTTCATGCACAAAGAGTATTTGTTCATCACAATGTTGAATTGTTCCTCTATTTTAAACTTTGTTTCTTTCTGCAAAATCCAATTCACTGTAATGATAGCATAAGAGTTCCTAGAAACTTCTATCTGTAATGGGAGAAGACTGATCATAAACAAATGTATTTCCCAAAATTTTCATGTTATATCCATTAGAAAAGAGTATTCTTTCAAAGTCAGAAGAACCGTAACAAACCACTAGACTCTTCTTTCTCAACTATGCAGTCCAGTTTTCTTTTCTTCCTACCCTTCTCAAAGAAAAACCGAAAAGGTAAACAAAGAAGATTTTTTCATTTTGGATTAAGACCAAGCTGGGAAAACAAGTTTAAGTTCATCACTTCTCGGAAATGTTAAGAGTTGTAACAAAAATAAGGAATTTGTTGTAAATCGGTGTATCATTTCATGTTTGTGAACTGTTCAGAGTTCTTGCCTGCTTACTTGCTCCAATCTTTGCATGTTCTTCTGGTTCAGCGTTGCAAACTAATGCAACGCAATTTCTGTCAGAAAATGTAAAGATATGCACAAGTGCCGAGATGCATTTTTGTATGTTTTCTTCAGCCATGCCTTTTAATATATGTTCTTGATATTTGTACTATGTAAGTAAAAAGGGTGTATGCTTTGAGAATTAATGGGGAGAAGGAAGAGCCTCTGTGTCGATGCAGACAGGGACCAGTAAGTAGCAGAGAAATGGGGAGTTTTATGACATAGACAGAAAGTACATAAAACTGAGAAATCCCAAGCTTGGAAATAGCTGAAATTTGCATTATTCTGCCAGGTTTGTTCTGTTTTGCTTTTCCCTGAGCATCGACTTCTGGTTACTGTTATGCCTCTTCAGGCTCACATTGAAGTGCTGACGGTCTGACCCAATGTGGGTGGTTTTGTTTTTCACAGTCTTCTTATTTTTATTGTAAATTTTTGTAAATATTACAATGTGGTAATGCTTTATTTACGTATGGTATTATTAGCCTTCTAGATTTTGTAATAACTTAAAAATTCTCTCCTTAGATGAAGAAAAAAAGATGGTTGAAGAAGTGTTCAATAATGCCATTGATTGTCTGTCAGATGAAGACAAAAAGCTTCCTCAGGTGAGTGGAGACTGAGCAGGGGTAGCTGCTAGTCTCCTGTTTTCTGCGACTTTTGAGGCTGTGTGTCTTTTGTAGCGGGTACAGAAATCATAAACTGGATATTCTCATTCATCTCCCTGGGTTTTAATATCTCTTGCATTGTTCCTTGGCATTGTGAAACAGGACTCGGTGATTAGGATTCCTTCCAGTTATGATTCCAGCAAATGATATATGCCAAAATGTTATATGCCTGTGTTTTGGTTTTTCTTAATTAGGTTTCTAAGTAAACCTAAGGGCTTATAAAGAGAGATCTAGGTTAAAATTGTCTGGAAATAGCTCAAATGAGAGTGCAGTATGCATGTTATCAGGTATTTGCTGCTTTTCAAAAAGTTGAATTGATGCATCTGCATTCTCGTTTATTGTATAATGACTAAGCATAGTGATTATCTTTACTGAATCCTGTAATATTCTAGCTATTTAGAAGCTTGTATTTTTCCACTGTACTTTTGTAACAAATACTAAAACTATAATTTCTTTCTACCCCCTCTTTCCTTTATTTATATGTGTCCATAATTTCCTTAATGTAGTGATCTTTATTGTGAGCATGGCAATTTCTCCTTGAAAAAAACAACCATTTAGTTTTTGGCCATGCCCACATGCTTCAGATTCAACATACCTGTTTTTCCTAGAATCATAGAATGGTTTGGATTGAAACGGACCTCAAAGATCATCTAGTTCCAAGCCCCCTGCCATGGACAGGGACACCCTCCACTAGACCACATTGCCCAAAGCCCCATCCAACCTGGCCTTCAACATATCCTGGGATAGGGCATGCACAACTTCTCTGGGCAACCTGTTCCAGTGCCTCACAACCCTCACAGTAAAAAATTTCTTCCTAATATCTAATCTAAATCGACCCTCCTTCAGCTTAAACCCATGACCCCTTGTCCTATCACTACACTCCCTGATAAACAGTCCCTCACCATCTTTCCTGTAGGCCCCTTCAGGTACTGGAAGGCCACAATTAGATCTCCCCGGAGCCTTCTCTTCTCCAGGCTGAACCACCCCAACTCTCTTAGCCTGTCCTCATAGGAGAGGTGTTCCAGCCCTCCCATCATCTTTGTGGCTCTCCTCTGGACTCACTCCAGCTGCTCCACATCTTTCTTACGTTGGAGGCCCCAGAGCTGGACGCAGTACTCCAGGTGGGGTCTCACAAGAGCAGAGTAGAGGGGCAGAATCACCTCCCTTGACCTGCTGGTCGTACTTCTTTTGATACAGCCCAGGACAGGGCTGGCTTTCTGGGCTGCAAGCGCACATTGCTGGGTCGTGTTGAGCTTTTTATCAAACAGCACCCCCAAGTTCTTCTCCTCAGGGCTGCTCTCAATCCATTATTTTGTTTGTGAACTCGACAAAAATAGAAAATGGGAATCCAGTATATAAGGTGGTGTGTGCTGGGGTTTTTTTGGTAAGCTTCTAGCAGTGGCATTATATCCAAATAATCTCTTTTGGTCACTACAGACAATGATATCACGAAAGCATAGTCTCAGAATTAGATTTGTGGTGGTTAATAGATTGTTAATAAGAATCTGTTTTCAAAGAAAAAACGGAGGCAAAGCTAAGTTTATGTACATATTTGTTTCAAGTTTAATGTTTTTAGTGTTTAAGAGATTAATTCAGTCATTTACAGCCTGAATTTCTTTGTATGGCTCTCATAGGTGCTGACTTCACTGTTTTACAGGGTGTATCAATGAGTGAAATTACTGCAACTAAAATTGAAACAAAATATCTTATATGTAACAGGATCACCATTTCTAAAAATTATTTTAAATGAGGCATTATTATTTTTTTATAGAGGCAAATTCAAATACTAACTGCATGTGTAAATCAGGGCATAACTTCGCAGTTGGCCTAACCCAATTTAAGACTAGTCTGCTACTGAAGAGATTGGCCTCTGGCTTTACCCTTCATATCATTCCCAGTTCTAACTGGAAAACAGTATTGAAGAGGTATTTATTGTGTTTAAAATCAGAAAATAGTCAGTTACTTGAACACTAAGGGCGTTGTTGATGTTTTCAAGAAGTCTTTATTTTTTAGTAATGAATATTAAAATTTGTTTACTGGTGTTTATATGTTTCTTCCCAGGTTGAACATGTACTTCCTCTTCTGAAGCGAGGAATTGGTATCCATCATGGCGGTCTGCTTCCTATCTTAAAAGAAACCATAGAAATTCTTTTCTCTGAGGGCCTAATAAAGGTATATATTTCACGTCCGTATTTAGGTTTTTCTCTTTTTTGTTTATACACAGTTGGTAAACGTGAAAAACAGAAGTATGGCTTAGCTCAGAATGTACTCTAGTATTACAGTGGAGATCTGCTCCTTGACTGGCAAAGGTGAAAGACTCATTGCACATGCCAAACGGAAAAATGCTTTGTGTTTTGAATGTACTTCTATGCAGAAAGCATAGGCCTTGGTACTTACCAGAAACCTTTTTTGAAGATTGTGTGGACCAGTAAGTACATAATTTTAAAAAGAGCTACATGCATATGAAAGGAAAGGCTTTGTTCTATGGATCTACATACTGGGTTCTCCAAGTATACACAGCACCTCTGGAAGCCTATAGCTGTTCCAGTGGCACAGGTTAATTCCTGTAGTTGGTTGCAGCTCCCTTCCCTTGAGAAATGCAAATATTTGCATAAGCGCCTCCATCTTTATCTGAAATAAACGATTCTTGAAGCTGGTTTTCTTTTTTTCCTCTATAAGGAAAAGTTTGTAGTCTTTAATACTTTGCCTTATGTGTCTAATATTAGTGCACAATTACAGCTCTAGTTTTAAGTGTTCCAGATTTTATTCTGAAGTATTTAAAATTACAATGTCTAACATTTTCTTCAACTGTTTTATGATGATTTTATTCCTATAAATAACTGTGGACATTTACCAAGCTGTTTGTTGGTTGCCCTAAGGGACATATATTCAGAAAAATCTAACTTTAGATGAAAGTTGTGGGGGTTTTTTGCGTAGCTAAATACTATTTCCTTTTTGCAAACTTTGAATGTGGAAATTAACCATTATTTTTCATTACTGTAATTTGCACCCCCTCGTGTTTTCTTTTGGCATCTTTCACATGGTCCCATCTCCTAGTTCTCATGTTTTCCCAGAAGAAATAAGGGAAGGGGGAAAGAATGTTTTTGGTCCGGTTTTTAACTATTGAATGCACCAATGTTCTTATATTGACTGTACATAAATAGTAAAATCTGGAGACATTTTGTGTAGCAATCTCTGACTATTTACACATTTGTTTAAGAGCCTTACTTTTCACTTGCTCAACTTTAGTCTGTTTATTTAGGCTTTATTCGCAACAGAGACTTTTGCAATGGGAATTAATATGCCAGCCAGGACTGTGTTATTTACAAGTGCAAGCAAATTTGATGGAAAAGATTTCCGATGGGTAAGTGAAAAACAGGTTCTGTAGAATGACTGAATTGCATTATTTAAACCTCATTAGGATTACATTTATGCTTGACATATCCACTTCAAGGTAGTACAAATTTTTTTCTTTCAAAAAATCTATCTTTCTTCACTAATCTATTTATAGTGAGTGTACATATTCCTGAAGACAAGATTCCTCAGCTTATGCATGAGATTATTTATTTTAATAGATACAGCAAAAGGGCATCAAACATAGGTTAGCAATGGACATTGGATTAGATTAAGACTTCTTCACAACTTCTCCAAAACTGTGAGACCTAAATATTTTTTCTGTGTCAGAGGAATGTGGAGGATAAGTGGGCTCAGTATCATATCATAATGATCACTAAAGTTAGGTCTTTACAGACCAAAGAAAAGAGAGTATTCACCTCAGGAGAGTATTGAGTTCTGTTATAGCAGAATATTTTGGGTAGCCCATAGAAAGACAGAAAAGTGGAGAGGGATGGACGCATTCTTAAACAGCTGGAAAACAAATAATTTAGGTTTTAAACATTAAAACCAGGTTTGTGATTCACATGTAAATAATAAGGGTGTACGAGTCATCACAGCAAAGCTTTATAAATGTCATCTTCCATAGATGGGAAAATTGCAGCAAACAGGATAAGTCACTTCTTTGTGTGTGCATTATGAAGTAAACATCTCTTCAGTCTTAGTTTGGGCTGTTCAGTTTCACGATTCATTCAGTCTGAGTGCATGTCCTTAAGATATATGCGAGAATTAGCTACCTTTGAGGTATCAGCTATGTGGAACTCCTGCTCTTAAAATGATTTTGCACAGTTTCCTGAAGTAGTTTTTGAGATCTGACTTAAAGTGAAACTCAGGAAGTTGTTCGGAATAAAAGTTCCACAGATGACAAAAAAAATGTTTTATAACTTACTGAGACTTAAGGAACCACTTATAGCTGGCTCTTGTCCATGTCCCAGTTCTTTACAACCTCTTCAGTTTCACAGTTAGTAGGCATAGAAATACTGCTCTTGCTAGGTATCAGTATTTTAACGTTACATTTGAATGAAGCAATACTTTATTTGAAGATGGTGAAGATGCATTATTAGTATGTTGAAAATGTATTACATTTTAATAACCTCCAGTATGCCCAGCAACTTTCCGTCACATAAGACCTTAGAATGTTTTTTGTGCTTATTAAAATGATGCAGTGTTATGGAAATCACTGTAGCATTAGTTAATTCATGTTGCTGACATACATTATTCATAGTCATGGATTTATATCTTAGTAGCTTAGTGATCAATTATAAGTAATGAATTCAATCTGTGAAAAGTTTGTGTCTTAGATAACTCTGCTATTTTTATACATGATGGTCATTTCCTGTATAATTATAAATAGCACTTTATGTGTTCTTGCTATTTTTCTAATGCTTGTTAATTTTTTTTCTTTTTCTCATTTTATCCTAGATCTCCTCAGGTGAATACATTCAAATGTCAGGTCGTGCAGGACGCCGAGGTATGGATGACAGAGGAATAGTAATTCTTATGGTGGATGAAAAAATGAGTCCAACAATTGGCAAGCAGCTTTTGAAGGTAGGAGAGAAATTAGCTCTTTTTCTATTTTTTTTTTTCCTCCCCACTAAGATTATTGTCATTTAAGTAATGTTTAAAATCATACACATACAACAAAAAGTATATAGGTCATTCAGGTAGGAGATTACAACTCTTAAAAGAAGTATGGGCTTTCACTGAATTCTCACTAGAGCAAGAGTTTCTGTCGTGAAACAAAATTAGACGACTAGTATCATCCTTCTCTGTATAAAAGAGATCTCAGGCAGAAGAGGTAGAATTATACCATGTTTTCTAGTGATATCACTGCTACTGTAGCATTCTGTTAATTTCTTGCTGACCATAGTCAGTTTAAGGATATTGCTGAACAGCATAACAGACAAACTGGACAAAGTCATGCAAAACATTAGGTACATAAGATAAATAAGAGTGAGATAGCTATAAGTTAGCTAAAATTAACTATGGAGAAATTGATAGTGCTTGTAGGAAACTTTGAGGTTTGGAAAGCAACAGATTGTAAAAAACACTCTTGTGGTTGAGAGGGGCATTAGATTACAGGGCTTCCCCAAACTGTAATGTTAAGTTGTTACAGGTTATTGCAATTTGCCCTCTTGCTTTATAATTTGAATGTGAAACATTGCACTCATTACGCTTCTATTTAAATCCCATGGCAAAAATCACCATAACGAAGCATAATATTCCGTTGTGTGTGTTGCCTGTCTTAGACCGCTTATGTTAATTGTGCGCGCATGTTAAAATTGAAAACTTGGGGAGTTACTCTGCACGCTGTTCAGGAGCTTGTAGCCTTGGTACAAATAGCAGGTCATTTGTGTTAAAACAGCACTTAAAGTATTATTAAAGTTTGTATAAATTGCGGGAATCATCTTAAGTCCACCTGTTAATAAAAAGCATGTATTTGTTGCTCCCAAAAAATCAGTTGCCAATTTTTTCCTATTTTGTTCAGACAAATGAAGAACAAAGGGAAAAAGTGTGTACATGGCTGCTGTTAGTTATGCAGATGTGGATTCTTTGTTGTATATCTTGCTCTGTCAGGGCTACCTGTTGATTCGTAATAAATGTGTATATTAGATCAGTGTTATACACAGGCAGTGTTTACCTTCTTAAAATCGGAATTTGTGTGAGTACCACATTATAGCTAACTAACCAGAAATTAGTAAATTTCAAAAATATTGGAACCCATTAATGTATGGTAGCATTAGGTTTTGAATTTATTTCTTAGTCTTGATTTGATTTGTGTCTTCTTAGTGGAGTGTACATACATTAAGTGTGCCTGTAAACAAATAATTATATGTGTACATCTCTAAGATGTATGAAGACTATTTTAACTGTCTTTATATGAGTTTTTTAAACTGTTTTAAAAATAGATGGAATTTTGTGGCATACTTATTTAAGTAAAGGCTTTATACCTTTGTACTTCCACAGCTGAAAAACTAAACAGCAGGAGATGCAAAATGAGAGAAGAAAAAAATCACTCCTTATAAATAGCATTAATTTTGTATACATGTCACTTTATAAAGAATATCCCCCAAAAGTTAATTTATATGAAATGGTTGTAAATAGCTTAAGAAAAATTGATATTACAATTATTTATCTTCAGACTTTATGCGGTTACTCTACAAGCTCGACCATTCAGAAGATTGTTTTTCAAGTTTCTAAGTTCAGTAGTTTGAGAAAGATAGAACTCAATCTGCATGAATTAAGACAAAAAAAGGAAATAGTAGATCACTTACATTTTTTGATACTACTTCTACTTTTTGTCTAGATTTTAACAAAATGATAAAAAGTGTTTCCTTCACTGAAATTATAAGCCCTTTGATTTTTTTTTCCTTTTGAATTATAAGAAAAAAAAAGGGAAAAATAATGGCAACTTTGCTTTCTATATTATCTCTTGGTTCTTCTCCACTGATCTAAATGAATTAATGTATTTCATTCATTTTTCACACTACTTCACTTGTGAGAAAGCTCTGAATTTAAGATTTCTTTGAAAAAAGATTGGAAGGGGCTGTAATGAAGGTATTGATGCTTCTGTGGCTTCTGTAACTATGCAGCCAATTGCTGACAAGGCAGTAAAAGTAATCTTTTATGAGATGAAGAGTACAACACAAAAAATACTTATTTTCCTTTTTAAATGCAAAACACTTGGAAGAAATTTCATGTGAAAACATGCCAAGAATGTATACGGACCAACATTTCTTCAGTATTCACATTTTGTATTCACCGTTAGGTGTGTCTGAATTAAGTTTTACTTACTGTCTGTCTGTAGTAAGATCATGATCATGTCTTGTGGTAGTATTTTGCTGCCACATCAAGTATTGTGGCTTTGCTCCAGGATAAGCTAAAGATTTATAGGGAAAACCACTGACATATTGAGAATAAGACATTTACATAGGACATTTTAATCATAGCTCTTCAACCGTAATGCATGTCTGATCCAAACCATTTCCTGACTACTGGGGCAAAATGTCTGGGAGTAATGTTATCACGGAATGGTGGAGGTTGGAAGGGACCTCTGGAGATCATCTAGTTCAACCCCCCTGCTAGAGCAGGATCACCTGGAGCAGGTTGCACAGGATCGCATCCAGGTGGGTTTTGAATATCTCCAGAGAAGGAGACTCCACAACCTCTCTGGGCAGCCTGTTCCAGTGCTCAGTCACCCTCAGAGTGAAGTTTTTCCTCATGTTCAGATGGAACTTCCTGTGTTCCAGTTTGTGCCTGCTGCCCCTTGTCCTGTCGCTGGGCACCACTGAAAAGAGTCTGGCCCCATCTTCTAGACATCCACCCTTTAGATATTTATAAACATTGATAAGGTCCCCTCTCAGTCTTCTCCAGACTAAACAGACCCAGCTCTCTCAGCCTTTCCTCATATGAGAGATGCTCCAGTCCCCTCATCATCTTTGTAAATTGTTATCAGCTGCCTAACACTGGGGGTCAGTGAAGTCAGAGCTTTGAGTATATTTCAGTACCAGCAGTGTTGCTGCAGCTGTGCTGTTGACTGTGGCCCTGTTACTTCAAACTTAAATTCAAAGTTCAAATCTTAGATGCAGTTCTTAAGAGGGATATTTATAAATATTTCTTAAACTCAATAACATACATTTGTCTTCCGTGGTGTAACTAGGTTTTTTTGTTTATCCTTTGCATTTGTTTGACCACTGAATATTTAGTAAACCAGTGACTTGCACAAATTTATAAAACTAAATGCTTACCATTCTGTTGGATAGCTTTCCAAAGACAGTAAATTATAGTTTTACATTAGCATAATACTAAAATATTTTACATGAAATTTTTTTGCTTCCTTAATTAAAATCTTTAGCTACATTGTATTAGTTGAGGTAGGGAGTAGAAAGCTTCTCTTTGGCGCTAGATGGCCTTTGAAACCAGAGAAGAATATCTCTAGTTGGAATCAAGCCATGTTACAAACGTGTATTCTTTCAGAGACAATTGAGTTACTGAACAGTGGTAATCTGTTATGTCTCTAAAACACAAAAATCTTAAGCGAATTACGTTATGCAAAGGAATGATTGTATAATGAAAGAAAATTTGCTAATATAAGTAGGTTTTTGAGCCTTGAATTTGAGTGTATCAGTTCTTTGCATTTACTTATTCCTTCACAGGAGAAGTTAGATGGACTGAAAAATCGAAAGAAAACACTCATCTAGCCAGATAAAATATAGAGTATTATGTTTTCCTTGTTATTTGCGTATGGAACATAAAGTGCCCCAATGCCAAGCTGTAGGAGAGATTCCACTAGCTACATCTGGCTCCTTGGCAGTGCCTTCATTTATAGAGTTGGCAGTACTGTGCTTATTTGGCCTGTATGCTGCTATTAGAAATCCATCTGGTCTTCTGTATTTTATTTTGACTCTTAGGTTGTTCTATTGTATTAGGCAAATGAACAGGATGGCAATTTAATTGCAGCACGAGATTCTTTGGCAAGAGGATATCTTGATAGAATGTCTATGAATAATGTTTTCTTGCACAAAATGTGGTGGTCTGTATTGAAATTGGTGTGGAATGGTACAACTTACCGCTTCACTTGTATGATAAAGACTCTGCAGAATCTTTAGTACTGCTGGTTGTCCACACCTTTTAAAACTGTACTGTGTGTAGATTTTCCATTTACTTTTTCCCCAAATGCTTTAAAGATGTTTCTAGAGAAGAAAACTGGTGTTTCAGTTCATTTCCCATAACTTCTGAGAAGTAACAGCTTTCCAGTTAATGTTGTTGTTTGGGACTATGTACAAGACAGCAGATGAAGCCTTCTAGTGAGACTGTCTTCCATCAGCATTCAGTTCCTCTGCAAACATCAGCTTAACAAGCTAGCTTAATCATACTATTGTCCTTTGGTTTGACTTAAAGCTTACTCACATGGAGAAAACCCCAAATGTCTCAGGATTTGAGAAATTTACCAAAGCCTAGTTTGAGAGAGAAATAGGTTTCTGCTGGGGGTTGTCACTAACACTTGTTGCAAAAGCCATTGCAAAATATAAAGAAATAAATTGTCACTAGGGTTATGAGGACGGTATAATGTTCTTCCTAATCTAAAGCTGTGACATAGATGAGAATCTCAATGAAACAAACATTTTGGATACTTTATCGAAGTTCAGAAAAAAATAGTTTTAATGTGAAATTTTTATTTTTACTTTTATTGTAAACTGCCAAACTTTCCTTGTTCTTGTGAAGCTTGCACTGCAGAAATTTTCCAGGCTTCAATTTGGGAATGTACTTAATTTTTAACCTTAATTTAAAATCTGCTTAAAGTCAACAAGATTTTAGCGTGAAATCATGGAGAGAATTCAGCTGTTTTAAGGGAGACAGATACTCAGATACCATCATGAACAGGGTCATAGTTTTGTAGATAATTATGCAAGCCAGCAGGTAGGAGAGAACAGCAAATATTTCTTCTTCCTGACGTTTGCAACCAAAATGTGGGAAGGTGGGGCGCATCAGATAGCGTGTAAAAATGATTAGTCAGTCTTGAACTTCACCTCAGGCTTTTCCAGAGCCAATAGGACTAAGCTAGCTAGTATTATTTATTAATTGTGGTTTCTGCTTGTTAATACCACAAGTTACTTGAAGTTTTATTAGGTCAGTCTGTGGAAAGCAGTTTCCCCCAGCTGACAGATTTTTGGGAAATTTTCTTTTATTCTGGTAAACTCATCACTGCGAATGTAAACGGGTTTTTTTTCTTTGACTTTTTATGCTTAAAAGAAGAAAGGTAAGTGTGAGATGAACAGAAGGTAAAGTTCCTTTTTAAAATTTATTTTTACATTAACTTTTTGTAGAAGTATATAGTCTTTGCTAGGGCACACATTTTCTTTGAGTTAAAACATACTGCATATTTACTGAAATAGTAAATTGTCACATCACAGGTAGCAAATCTGAAACCAATGTGTGTTGAGGATCTCAGCTAGCTTCTGAGTGCAGATATGGATACCATTGGGGTCTTTTTCCTTTTCAGCTTTCTTTGAATTCATCTGATTTAGGAGGAGAAAAAGTACTCTCTCAAATGTATTATACAAATACAGTTATAGTGTTACCAGAGCAGCTCAGATCCAAAAGAATTGCTTTTGGTGGGCAATTACATTCCCGGTCCCCGTCCCCCCCATCCATTTGTGCAGAGAAATTCACGTAGCAATGCTATGATCCTGGTTTAGAGCAGGCTAATTTTTAAATTTTTAAGTATGATATTTGTGTTACTTAAAACTACAAGTATTTTATACATTTGCTTGAGAGTTTAAATATTGCTCTGTTAAATTGGGATGCCTTGGTACAAGTGTGTAGGGGTTTTTATAGATTTTTCTGTGTTCAGTTCAGAAAGAAGACGAAAGGCTTAGGGGAAGAACAGAATTTGGAGTTACCAGCCTGAAGTAAAACTAAGGATAGTTACGATGGTAGGAGCTACTGTATTAGACAGGGTAAATGACTGAAAAGTTCAGTTGTTCAGAACTAACTTCAGATGATGGTAGTTGCACGCAAGAGAAACTAAGATACATTTTTTTTCCTTTTAAGTCTCTTATTACATCTGGAGCATTTGTGGAACCCAAGCCTGAGGTATTTTCATCAGCAAAGCCTGCTAAAGCAGTATTTTGCCACCCACAGTGGCTTCTGTTTGTGTTGGTGCAACTGTTTTTGGGGCAAAGCAGTGAGCCAGATTGGTAATAATTTGTGCTAAAAATAACACCATTGTCGGTTATAAATAACCTTGCAGAAGGGGGTCTTACTGGTTTTGCAGTCATGCTAATATAGCTCAGGATAATCCTGTTATCAGTGTAACTATACAGGGTTTTTTTAATATTTCTGAGAGAGATCTGATTATTGATGTGGTAACTATATCGTTGATATGTGGAAAAAATGTGTGCTGTTAATATTTCTCTAAAGGTATTTCTGTGTCGTACAGATGTATCAAGCAGTCACTTGCCTTTTTATTTAATGATTTTTTTCATAGACATTCCTAATGACAACTGTCACAGACAGCTAAGTGTACTTATTTCCCCCTTATGAGGAAAAAAGTGAGAGACCTTTTAATCATCAATCTGTTCTGTTCTTTGCTCTTTTTGTAAAGCAGTTCTTTGTTTTCTTTTTGGAAACTCATTCAGCTTATTTCTGGAAACACTGATAAGCAAGTGAAACTGTCAGTGGACCAAATGATGGAAAATATATCCTGTAGTGTATCTGATTTGTGTCACTATGAAAGATACTTTATTGCTGCTTCGTAAGTTGCCTCTTTCATCTTTGTTAGCTCATAAGGTACCTGTGAGTTAGTTTCAGACAGTATTTGCTATCTTATGTTCCCTGTGAAAGCTTTATACGCGTTTTCTGTGAGCAGCTGGAGAACAGGATACTTATGTGCAAAATTTGTTCCTCTCTCCGCATGGGAACAGTTCTGAAAATGTAAATATTTTTCTCCCACTATAAGAAGACAGAGAGAGTAACCCTTACCAAATGTACATCTTACTCAACACTATGTGTCATAATGCAGCAATGACAGGTCTTACATCTCTGGTTAGACAAGGCTTCCAAGTCTTAACAGTAATTAAAAAAAAGTGAAAAAACCCTGTGAATATCAATTCCAGACACTAATCTTCCCCCTCCCTTAGTCTTTATATCTTTCTAGTTATGTGGGCAAGAAATGGTAGGAATAGTAAATGCCAAATGCCCTGTTGGATGATTTGATTGTGTTGAGAAGAGACTCTGTTCTGAAACTGTTGGCAGTTAAACAGGGCACAGTGTATAGCAGCTATAAGTTTCAGATAGTTCTTGACTATATTATTTCTGTAGTGAATTGTTTATGGTCATGTTCTTGATTTTTAACATTATCAGCTTAAACCAGTCATTCTTTTGCAACCCAAATCTTGGAAAACTTGAGAAGGTGCTACTGGTAAGTTGGCTTAAAATTTCTCAAGAAGTGAAGTGGTTGCAAGCGTATGAAGTAGGTCATTAATTTGAGAACTTTAGTTGATATATCTGGGCTGTTCTCATGTATCCAGGCAGCTCTCATTCAGAGGGATACAAAAGATTGCAAAATCATTCTGTTTGTGGTTTGTTTGGTTTTTTTAATATTCAGAAATAAATCTATTGCTACTGTCTGTTGAAGATTTGGGATGAGGGAGACTGCCCTCTTTGAAGAGGTGAGGAGGAGGGTTACTTGCAGAAGGGAGATTGGAGAACTGGGATGGTAGTTCTCCATCAGCAATAAAGTCATGGACATAGCGTGTGTTTGAGAGTGACTTCTTGGAATGCCTTGAACAGGCATCTTCTCATCAACTTCTCTTCCAGTTCTATCAGTTACGCTTTTGCCTGATCTTCTGCATGAATGGTTGGTGGTTCTTCCTTTCTATAATACTGAACTTTTTTCTCTGGAGACAAGGGAGAGGCTGCCTCAGAGACTGAGAGAACTTGAGGCAGATTACTGCATACCCTAGCTTGTCAAAGAGAAGGTTGATGAATTGTGACAGGAGGATCTATGGTAGAGGGTGAGCTAAATGTCATGCACATGCTTCATAATATTTTTAAGAAAGTAAGAAAGAAAAGTAATCAAGATGGGAGCTGGTGGTACAGAGCTTGAGCAGAGAAAGGGATTACAAGAGGAGCAAACCATCATTTAGAAAGTGTAAGTTAAACTGATTTGCCTCTTATTATATCTTAGCAGCAAGCAAAATCCAGAATAGTTGAACACTTTATACTGTGTAGGCTCTTTGAGAGCAAGTTAGGAGAGGAAGGCCCACCTTTTCCATTTTCCTGTCAGTAGTATACCCCATCTTCCCTCCCCTCCTGTTCTTCCCTTCCCTCCACCGTATGTATCGGACAGGTGTATTTACATAACCCCTAACTGCCTTTTCAATAATCCTGCCGGTTTTCATAATTTGCTAGAAGAGGCTGATTGTCTACGCATGTTTTGTGTGTACTTAGTATAGAAGAACAACTGTATTTTACTATAGTATTTCCTAATGTAGCTGCACAATCCATATGTTGTTACTGGGTAAATGAAGCAAGGGCATCCAGGTGATTTGCTGTCTGTTAGATGCAAGTCTGTTGATAGCCCAGGGTAGTCAGCAGAGACTAGTGCACACTGCAGAATTCACTGGCTGTGCTGAAGGTGTAATACAGTAAAGCTACTATAGTTATATTTAATTTGGAGAACTAACAGTTCCAGTTTTCAGAACAAGTAAGCTTCTCAGAGCTCTTGATTGTGAATGTAGTATTGCTGAGAGAACAACACGGAGAAAACAGGAATTTCTGAAACTTGGGTAAAGACGTGTTTATGAGATGAAGGAACAGGAACAATTCAAAATTTTTGCCAAAACAGGATTCGTATTTTTACTGCTTTCTCTTAATAGAATGATCTTATTTTCAAATTGTAAAACGCTGATCATGTGTTTAAAATAAAAATTGCCACATCAGCAATTGGCTCAAATAAGTCTGCTTTATATAATCTTTGAAATAGCTGGGGTTTTTAGCTTGTTTTTAAATCACTCCTTCACAGTTGAATTGTGCTGATTTTAAAAAAGCATTTAAAGTGGATCTGCAGGAATTGTTTGGTCTTTCTTGGCAAGTTCTGTGCATATATTATAGTTGTATAAAGTTCATTGTTTTCTCACTTCATGATAGCATTCAAGTGAAAGTGTGACACAGGATTTTTTTTTTTTTTTTTCAAATAGTTGGTAATCTTGCAAGCGTACAGCTAAATTGTGCCTTAAAGCTATGTAACATTGTCAGGAATGGAAAGAAGGGTTCATAGCGTGGTTGGAGCAGTCACAGCAGCATTTTGCCACATCTCTGCTGGTCTGTAGATATGCTGGTGGCTGTAGCCAGCTGGTGGGTGTATTACATCTGCTTTAGTTAATGCCTGGCTATAGCTCTGGATGTTGCTGTAGGAAAGAATCCGACCCACTGTTAGCTGACACTGGCATAATTGCTGTGCCATGCTTTAGTAAATGCTATTCTTTAAATGGTATTCCCTGTTGTAAAGAAGCAAGCTTTTTAGGGAGTGGTAATTTCTCTTTCCTAGAATAACAGATATATTTAGCAAAATAGAGAAGAGCTTGGGTACATAATCCTATTACCAGGTCTAAGGAGAAAAAGCTGTGTTATATGTTGGTTAGCATCAGCAAGAGAAGTTCTCTCGTCTTTCTTTGGTGTATCAGACCAGAGACAGCTGTAGAAACTTCAGCTTTCCTCCACACACCACACCTCAACTGTTGATGTACTTATTGACACATTTCTATTAGTAGAAGCTCATTTGTGGTAATTTCAGAACTGATGGTGTTATTTTAAATGCACAGTTTGTGATCTAATTTAAGAGGTATTTCTGTTCTACGGTGCATCACTTGAGGTGAAAGTGTATTTATGATCTGCTCACAGATGTAAGCTAGAATGACTGAATGAGTCACTGGCTGTGGAAAGCAAAACATCAGGCTATATGATTTATCTTAAACTTGTTTTACATGTATTTGTGTTGGTACTTTCTTATTATAAACATATGCTGAAGGCTTCTCTGTGACAACTGAGGTTTTTTCTGAGATTAAATAATCATGCAGTGAGTAAGATTCTGGTGTTTGTAAGGTAATCTCATAAGGCTCCGTATCTCACATAAAGCAAATTAGACTACAGTATTCTTAAATCTCCTACATGTGAAGAAGTCTTAGATTCAAAGTATCTCATAAATCTGACATCAATGCCTCAATGGATGTAGTATCAGAATTCCCAACTGTACATTTAAAATTGAAAGAAAAATGTCTATATTGTGGTAATGTCACTTAAAATCCATTAGACTTAGCTTGATTTAGGAGAATTTCAGCATTTGCATATATAAACTGATCATTAGTTGTTTTTTTTTTTTAATAGCCTGTGGTTTTTATTATGTATGATGAGGGAATATCTCTGCTAGATACCTTACTGCATAGGAAAAGGCGAAGAAATGAGTTGCAAGAGAAAAGAGTACAGTTGGGTTTAGGTAAAGCAAATCTTGAGCTTAAAAGAAGTTGCAGAGTAGCCTGTTTCCCAGTGTCAGCCATCTCTGAACTTCTGAAATGGCTGATAGGATGTGTTGAACTTTCAGCAAGCGTGAAAAAATACGTCTTGAAATATCCTCATTTTCTTGTGATCAGTTTTAGTTGTTGTTCACTTAAAATGTTTGAACATAACTGAATTTACTCACAGACTTTGTTGAAATGACAACACTTATTTACTGAATGTATTTTATTTCATGTATAGGCCACTCTTTCATGAGCAGTACATACTAAATCGATACAAACTGTTCATCTTCTTATACTTTCAGATTAGATTTCACTTGCCATTTTATTCCTCATCATGCAACTCTGGGTATTGCTGGTGTCTTAAGTGTTCTAGTAGCATTTTTAGCAGACTTTGCTATTTTTCTGTCTATGCCCTTTATAGATTTCTTATAAATCCAGAACTCTTTGAGTCTCCACTGGGAAATTTTGTTTTGAAAAAATACTAAATTATGCTGGTTTACTGTTTAGTAAATTCACAAGAGTTTGGTTTTTTTTAAAATCCCGTAAAGACTTAATTATATTAGTTTGGTGGCGGTAGGGAGTGTGTTGTCATAAGCTTTTCAGGAATCGAGATATGATCATCCACATACTTGTTAACACCTTCAAAGAATGATAAAAGATTTGTGAGATCTAAATTGGTTTTCTAAAAAGTCTATTTATGCTGCCATTCTGCTATATTCTATCCAGCTGTCTGTTGCTTCTGGTTTCCAATTCTTTTGTTGCACAGAAAATGTAATTTTCTGCTTCATAACACCTGGATTTCCCTTGGATCCTTTCTGAACAACTGTCAGGCACCTGTTCCTTTGATACCAGTGCTACTTCAGACGAAAGATTATGCATCGCAGTTCAGCAATTTTATACTTAAGAAATTTTGAGTCCCTGTCATCTGGTTGCAGCGACTTCTCATCTGGTTTATCAGGATGGCCATCTGTGCTGACAAATTAGAGACAATTTCTCAAGTTTGCCCTTTGCATGGAGAGGCTGTAGCGTTGAGGTCTTCTAGATCTCCCTTGGACATGGTTTAACTGTTCCTTGTGTTCTTTGGATAGCTGGTTGTTTTAATGTCTATAAATTAAATGTTTGCTCTTCTTACGATAATGAGGTCTTCCTCTTGGGTAAGAACATAACAACAACCATGGTGAATCAGGCCAAACATGCATCTACTTAGTCCAGTACCCCTTTTTGACAGAGGACAGTAGTAGATATTCTTAGAAAATGAGAATGGGGAAAGAATGTAGTGATGGCATATTTCTCCACAATACTTTCTCAGCATCCTTTCTTCTTAGATTATGCAAAATACCTGTAAATATCACCCTGTAAAAAAATCAAACTTTACAGAATCCCAGAATGGTTGAGGTTGTAAGGGACATCTGGAGGTCATCTTGTCTAAGCCCCCTGCTTAAGCAGGGTCATTCAGAGTAGGCTGCCCAGGACCATGTCCAGATGGCTTTTATGTATCCCCACAAGCTGAGAGTCCACAACCTCTCTCCAGCAACCTGCAAAGTAAATTAATTTTATAATGAGACATTGCTCAAATTAAAGAAGTTGTAGAATACCTGTTTTTGAACAGACTACCCCAAACACCAATGTGATCAGTAAGTCTTAAGAGAAAAAGTTGTGCAAATAAGTTTTTCCAGAGTGTTAAAATAATCGATTGCTTTAAATAGTTAAATAACTATTATTTTAAAGTTAAAATAATGTAATCCAAATAATAAACTATAAGAAACATCTAAGGTTTTCATCAGAACTTTTCATTTAGATCTGATTTATAATACTGTTTAGCATAATAAAATTGCTTAGAATTTGATGAGACGTAATTTAAATTCAAGACAAGTTGTACTACCCAGCAAAGCAGCTCCTCATATAAAACTGCACCATGATTTATTTGATATGCTCTTATATGCTGCCTTTAATATTTTTTTTAACTGGACAATGTTCTTGGATCTTTTTCAGGGTTCAGCTGATCCTTTAAACAGTGCATTCCACCTGACGTACAACATGGTATTGAACTTGCTTCGAGTAGAGGAAATTAACCCTGAATACATGTTAGAAAAATCCTTCTATCAGTTTCAACATTACAGAGCTATTCCAGAATTAGTAGAAAGTAAGTATTAATGTATGTTGTACTTACGAGAGTCAGTATAAAAGATGCTGCACTGTGAGATTGGGTAGTTATACTTCATTACGTGTATGAGTTTATACCTGTGCAGTTCTTGTCTTCCCTGCCAACAATTGCCACTGCACCGTTTGCTCTTATGTTATAGTTTCAGGAAGAGTAATTTCCTCTTGTTCTTAGTACCTATATCAATATGTCAATCTATGAAGAAAACTTTCCTGTCTGAGTCAGACAAGAATGGTTGTCACATTGCTAAACTGTAGGACAGGAAGAAGAAAAAACAATTTAAAAATTCTTGCAGCTTGTTAAAGATGCACAGAAGAAAAGTCTTATTCCTTTTTGATATGCAGAACTTAGCTAAAAGTAACATAATTTTAATATCTCATTACAGTCTCTAAAAAGAACTCGGGCACACTGCATTAAGTGTAGTATAGGAAAAAATGTTTGATTAAAATATGAAGCAAAATTCAGAGAGGACTAAGACATTATTTGCACTCCACTGAGTAACTAAATTTTGAGCCATGATCTTTAAATAGTGTGTTTTCATGAGCCAAAGTCAGTTTCCAAAGATCACAGTCAGTGTTTGAGTGAGGCCTCTTGCAAAACTTAACCCATAAGAATCTTAAGAACACTCCCACTGATGAATGAGCAGTTCATCTGTTCATTCCTTAATTTAATATTAAGAGAGACAGTGTGTGTGTGTGTGCGTACGTAGCTTTGATAGACATGGGGGAGTGTTCAATTCTCTCTGCAGAGTTTCTGTTAAGTTGCAGGTGCAGTATTTAAGACAGTAGTAGCCAACTATAACGTATATTTCCTGATAACCTCCTTGTTCCAATTGCCATGCCTAGATCTTCATTCTGGCATTCCAGCATTGCTATTTAAACAGAGAAATGGAGCTGGAGAACATTTTTTCATATTTCTTGGATATTTTTTTGTTTAGGCACCATACTGGGCGTTAGGACTTTATAATCGCTTTGTCTGCAATTAAAAACAGAAAGGAGAGAAACGGTTGTTTAGATCAAGGAAGAATTAATGCCATGAGTATGGATTGCGAAGTTTTACTTTAAAAAGTTGGCAGCTAAATCTACGGAGCACTTCCCTGAGCTCTCTCTCAAGTCCCATTGAAGTGGGATTTCTGAGTCACCCATATGCATTCAAATAGCATGCAAGAGGATGAGTTGGTACAGAGGAAAAACAGATCTTCATAATGTGTCCTTTGCTTATGTTTACTAGTGGTATTACCAGTTTGAGAGAATGAAACATGTTGCTTATTTAGGCAAATCAGTTTTGTTATAAGGTATAAAAATGTTGAAGGAAGAAAATATTGATTTTTCAACTGATGAAATCAGAGCCTAAAACAGATTGGGAAGAATATCTTCTAACAACTTCCTCCTGTTGGAAGACAGCTTGTTAGAAGATGTCTTTGAGCAATGTTATTTTCATAGAAGGAGGTAGAAGAGCGCTTGTAGGGAGTGAATACCTTCCTACAAATCATTGCAAGTTTTTGTGGGACTTCAGTGCAACCCTAAATCAGTGATTCCTGGGCAATTAGGGTCTAGCCTTCTAATAGTTTTCTCACACTTTTTTATTTAAAAAAAATTAGTATTAATATTTAATTTCCTATAAATAAAATTTAATGGACCCATTTACAGATTTCCAGCTTTCCAGAGACTGGATTATTGTAAATAGAAAATGAATGCCAAAAGCGGTGGCAAAATACTAGTTACGTAGATCCGAAAGTGAAACATTGGTTTCTAAATCTGTGAAGTTACTGATTTCCATGAGATTTTACTTTTTATTATAGGAGTGAATAATTTGGAAGGACAATACAACAAAATAGCAATTCCCAATGAAGAAAATGTGGTGATATACTACAAAATCCGACAGCAGCTTGCAAAACTGGCTAAAGAGATTGAAGAATATATTCACAAACCAAAATATTGCTTGCCCTTTCTACAGCCAGGAAGACTGGTAAAGGTAATTTGATTTTTCGTTTGTTTTGTTTTTATTTCAAATCTCTACCAATCTGTGAAATTTCAGGGCTCATTTGTGTCTGCCAGTTTACCATCTTGAAAAATTACATGCCTTGCACTAAGCAACAATTTTTGACTTATGTTTCTTTGTTAAACATTCAACAATGAATTAAATACTGTTTTCATGATGAGTAATAGTCCATGTCTGCTGTTGTAAATGTCAGAAATACAAGGAGATATGATTGCTATGATGTGATTATACATGGGTTATGTTATAATATCTTGTAATATTTTCAGGTGAAGAACGAAGGTGATGACTTTGGATGGGGAGTGGTTATTAATTTCTGTAAGAAATCGAATGTTAAGGTAAAAGTATACATTGTCTCCATTTGGAAAATACATACTTTACTACTTTTTCTGAAAATGAGATAAAACTCCCGATTTTCTTTGTAGTTTACAAAGGAAAAAAAATTTCCCTTCGCCCCAAATTTACAAAAAGCTCAGGCTTGCCTGAAGTGAAAGTATAAAGAAAAAAACTATGGAAGGTGGGACAAACCCGAAGTCCTGCGTTCATTTTTTAGCTTTTGGCATGTTTATGGAGGAAATGCTTGCTTGTGTCTGGAATAAGTAGATCAAAAGTTTACTTGACACTACAAACATTTCAAACTATTTAGTGTGTTTCTGAGATATTCCCAACAGCGCTACGTTCATGGGAAAGATACTATGTTATCTACTGTCAGAAAATCTATAGAAGCTGGTGAGGGTTGACAGAGTGTAGGGAGACTGACATTTGACTCTGCGTAGGTTATCTTGAACTGGGGAATTGTGCCTTAAGTCCTAAGCTAGTGCATGAGACATGGGATTGCTTGTCCTCTGAGATGTTGCTGTAGAGTTGGGAAGTTAAAATACAAAGAGAGCAAAACAATAGAAATGGATTCAGGGAAATGTGGAAGAAAATACAGAGGGCAGTGATGCAATTGAAGCCAGATTTGTTTTTCCTTCCAAAAATCCATTTTTATAGTTGATCTCCACATAACCCCAGAGATGATGTTTTAGTCTCCCTTTCAGAAATGTTTTGACAGGCTGCTCTGCTGGCTAAATTAAAACCTAAGTTTAAAGTGTTTTTTGGTTTTGTGGGGTTTTTTTGGTTTGTTTTTGTTTGTTTGGGGTTTTTTTGTGGCAGCATTTTTTCTGTAATTTTGGCAGGAGAACATTGGCATTAATTACTAGGTCTAAATGAGAAGTTGTCTTTGTCAAATTCTGGTGGCGCCTGTACATTGTGGCACCTTTTGGTGCTTCTTTAATGCATAATCATTAAAGAGGAAATGAGAAAAATGTGTGCATACAGAACTTATTAAAAGAGATTTTGGTTTTCCATCTTCCTTTTGAAAGTCATATTTCTTTCAAGTTGGAAAACTGGACTGACTGTTACTGCTATTGCTTCTAGACTGTTTTTTTTAATGGAGCCACATGAGCAGTAAAACACGATTCCCTCTCACCTCAGCCTTCTATGTAAAATTGCGAACTTCTGTGTCAAGGGAGGCATTTCTAATATCTCTGTCATATTTTATCCACAAATATATTTGCCTTCCCTATCTGACCTGTCTCACTGTTGTATAAAACCTTTAGGTTTGAATGTTAGCTTTGAAATTACAGTCTGTTCTGCAGGACATGGCTCTGGCTCCAGCAGCATTTTTTCATTGAGTACTTCTAGCAGCTGGGTTGAATTTTTCCTTCTGAGTTCCATGGAAAGAATGACAATAGGTGCTGAAAATTATGGAACAGACTTAAAGCTATGTAACTCTTTAAAATCAGTATAGAAAGACTAGTTTTTATGAGCAGAGGCAAAACAAATGACTTGAACAAGCTGTTATTTACCCATTTTAATGTGTCTGTTCAATGCATTTTTGTCCTGGGATACAGATGCATTTCCCCATTACTCTTTAATGTAGTAGGATACTTACTTAGTATTGGAAATATATCACTAGTATGCTATGTCTTTAAACCTTCATCCACTTCTAAGCTGTGACAGTTCTTTGGATTTGCTTTTAGAAATTATGTTGAATACAATCTATATTACTAGTTTTACTTTAGTTGTAAATTCTACATGACTATCATAGTTTCTAATTAAGTCCTTTTTCTAAGGAATATATGTAATTGTGATTGATATATAGGGTACAGTACCTCTGTATTTCACTGAGTAATTCTCTTTGCTTGTTGCAATGTGGCAGCAAAAACATGAGTCATTGTCAGTTATGTTCATTGTTAATTACGGTTCCATGTTTTTCCAGCATAATTTCATGATGTAGTGTTCCACAAAATTGTGAATGCAAATAGCACTTTATCCTGAATTACAGTAGACAGAAGAATTTATTTCAAGCAGTGGTGCTTGCTATATATTGTACAGTATAGCAGGCAGCAAAGTAACTATTTGCTTTGGAATTCATAAAAAAAAAAAATATTTTTGAGTAAGAAATTTTCTTTCTACTAGATTGTGCCAGCAGTATGCTAGTTTTATTGTTGTACTGTTTATAGTCCAATAGCAGATGTTGTGGTCTGATCCCTGATTCTAGACATCAGATTTTTGTCCGTTAAGAGGTATTGATATTAAAATTTGAGATGCTGCAATTTGGTCTTCCTTATTTAGATTAAGTTTAATAGACAAGGGTTATTATAAATTTATGTACTTATCTGTCATGTTTGTTTATAATGTTTACTCCATAAACATTTTCAGTGCTGCGTCATGGTCATTGAATTTTCAGTGAGTTTGGTGTTACTAATCTGGGAATCTGAATTTGTTATCTGTGCCATATTTCTTGATTTGCAGATATGATCAGCTGTCTTACCTTGTTTTTTTCCAGGCACATGAAGTAATAGATGTTTCAGGGCAAATCTAAAATCCTTGGAATACACCTAATCATGTAATATTATGCCAAAGAGGGCAGAATTTTATCCTTGAAACATGTAAAATGATGCAGCATGAATCAAAGGATCATTCAAACTTGATACAACAGAGATGTCTGTGACTAACAATTTTTTACAGACTGTTCTAGTCTCCTTTTACTCTTGCATATAAAAACATGGCTGTTCCTGTTCAACAGTTTAGTACCTAAAATGTTGTAGGAAACCTATTGAAGGAAACAGTACACATTCAAGAACCAGTTCTAGATTAAGTCACCTCTGGTCAGCATTGTCTAAAAGCTATTGGTATATGTAAACTTACAGACAGTAATATTAACAGCACATGTTAATGACTTTTGTACTCTTGCTTTATTAATAGGTTTACAATACAGTTACTGATAGAAATATTTTTTCCTCTTATAATTTTCTAGACATTTCCAGTTCTAGCATTTTCTGTAGCATATATGTGCAGCTATGAGTTTAATCTCTTCTTCATTCACGTCATCATTGTGCATTCCATGGCTTTGGCTGGATACTGATTTGGCATATATGGATATTATTTTAAAATTCTAATTCAGAGAACAGCAGTGGTATGGATCTTACACATTGCTGTGAGTCCTTTCTGCAAATGTAGGGTAGAATTCAGAGGAACAGTTTCTTCCCAGCAAGTAGTTGCATTTCTTGAAGAAATTATGTATCTTGTAGAACAGGATAACTCTGTTTTTCTGTTTAGTTTACTATGGCAGTTTCTCGTAGTACTTGCAAGAATCTCATAGAAATGCTAGCTGGCTCCACCCTGCTTTGCATGCAGTCAAAAAAAATTGCATGTTGTGGATGTGTAATGAAAAATATTGCCCAGTAAAACCGAACTGAGTTAACACTCAGATTTTAAAAAGACTGTTCTCTCTTTCTCTCTCTCTTCTATTTGGAAGCAGAGAAGCTTGCACATAGTGTTTTAAAAGATGATGTCTGCCTTCAGCATTAGGCCTATAACATAGTTCTATTCAAAGTCATAAAAATATTTGCTTATAGTAGGAGTGTATTTAAGCAACCTTAGTGTGTATTGATCCAGTCAAATAGCTAACATCAGGGGTTTTTTAAATCAGTGTGTAATAAAGGTTATGGCTTTGTGAACAATAGTCTTTAACCACCATATCTGCAAGTTTGTGTTCTTTAAAAGAATGTCAGATGTTACATGTGCAGTTTGGGGTGTATAAAGATGTGGCCCACAAGATGCAGCTTCCTGTTTGTTGCAGATAAAAGCTGTTATAACTGAAAGATTTTTCTGTGGTCTTTATTGTGGGGGAAAGACTTGGACTTGCAAACCTGCAAATGAAAGAGATCCCCCTAATTTTTTCTCTTTTTTTTTTTTTTTTTTTAAAGGCAGAGTTCAGTACTGCTAGCATGATGCAAATATTTTCGCATTACAGTTACAAAAGATGTTGGCTTGTTTTGAAAGAGCTATGTCTAGAAGAAAAGGCAGAAGCACCTAAGATGCAAGTAGACTTTAGGCTACACTGGCAAGGGATGATGGGGAAGGGGTAGTCTTTTCAAGTGTGTTTTTCTGTGTGAGAGATCTTTCAGTCAATACTGATTCAATAGTTTTTATAATATGCTGTATCACTGAGCTGATAAGCTGTGAAGACCACTAGCTCATTTCATACCTTTAATATTGAATAAAATCATGCTTTTTCCTTCTTCTCTTGCTGCTATTTTAAAATAACTGTTATGGTCTTTTTTTCCTGTGCCCTCAACAGCCAAATTCTGGTGACTTGGACCCATTATATATAGCTGAAGTGCTACTGCACTGCAGCAGAGAGAGTTTGAAAAATTCTGCTACGGAGTCTGCAAAGCCAGCCAGACCTAATGAGAAAGGAGAGATGCAGGTTTGTTACATATGATTATTGTCAATAATTTCTTATAAATGTTCTCAAAGATTCTGTTTACAAAGCATTTGCAAACTGTGGTAAAAGAGGCTTGATACAATAAAGACGAGAAAGGAGCTGTGCACCTAACTCTGCTTTCTTAAAGAGTTGCTGATTTCACTGTAGAGGAAACTTTCAAGTGTGAACAAAATACTTGAGTGAATTTGACACATATAAGAAGTGCTTTGAAACTTAGTAACTATTGTGTTATATATTTCAAATCAGTTGATGAAAGACAATAGCAGTAATGTAAATGATGTTATGAAAATTACCTATATCTTTGATAAAATCTGCAGATAAACAAGTGTCTATAAGCTGGGGTTTTTTCCTTGGATACTAGTGCAGGATTTTTTGGGTAATGTGCATTTGTTCTACTAGATTTGAGAGTTTAGTTAGACTTTTTGTAATACATTCTATAAATTATAGCAATGTTGTTTGACAGATACTTTTCTTAGCAGTATCTTCTGTCTTTGGGAACAGAATTTGGTTTTTTTATTTCTTTTTCAGACCCCTTCAGCTTTGCGAGGCTATCTCATTCTAAAATTATATTGAAATTTTTAGTGAAAGCATTTGCATTATTTAAAATTTTCAGATTGAAACCCTATATCAAGACAATTATAACTTTCAAATCAGAGACAGTTGTTTAATTTGTCTGCATGTGGTGGTTTTTTTGTTTTGGCTTTGTTGAGTTTTTTCCCACAAAGTCCATTTAAAGCTTGAGATACAGTATTGATTCTTCATAGTGTCTTCATGGTTTTGATACTTGTGAATATATATTTGTTGATTTGTTCTCTGTTGGTAACATTCCTAGTTAAGTATATGACAATAATTTGTCTGGTTTGGATCATAAGAGGTATTCTAGCAAATAAGAAGCAAGGTAGCTTGTAGCTCCCACTTGTAGCCTCTTTCCAGATTTAACTGAATACAGAATTTTCCCATTTAGACAAAATTTATTTATTTACTGATTTATCAGTTGCTGCACTCTCTTTGATAGGTTGTTCCTGTTTTGGTACATCTTATCTCAGCTATCAGCAGTGTCCGACTTTACATACCAAAAGACCTGAGGCCTATTGACAACAGGCAAAGTGTGTTAAAATCTATACAGGTAAGTTTCATTAGGCTGTGTAAGGTCTCTGCTCTGAATAGTGAGGTACTCTTGAACTCAAGACAACTTGTTCTAAAGAAATTTGTCTAAAGCTTGTGTCACATCTTCAGCCTTACCCATAAAAGGGGTTGGAAGCCACGATGTATGTCAATTGTTTCTCCTTTAAACCGATTTTGAAAACTGCTGAAACATCACTTAACAAACTTACAGTACTGCCTTCTGTGTCCTTATAATTGTGCCAGCTGATTTGTAAAAGTATAGTTTATTTTACTGTTACTAATCTTAAAAAAAATTTTTTTTTTTTCCTTTTAGGAAGTACAGAAGCGATTTCCTGATGGAGTACCGTTACTAGATCCTATTGATGACATGGGCATCAAAGATCAAGGACTGAAAAAAGTAATCCAAAAAGTGGAGGCATTTGAGCATAGGATGTATTCACATCCTCTTCACAATGATCCCAACTTGGAAACCGTATATAAACTTTGTGAAAAAAAAGCACAGGTAAAAATACAAAACAAAACCCTATAGTTAGGGGAAGAGAGAGACAGTAAAAGTTCCCTTCTTATTTGCTTTTCTTTTCATTTGCAAAGCCCAAATAATACTTTTTAAATACAGTAAAATTACTGACTCTCACTAACAAACTGGCTGAGTTTGTGGTATGCCCTGGATTGATACAGATGGGAAGTACATGTGAAAAGAAAACTCTTTGGAAAAAGCCATCAGGGATTAGAAGATTACAGAGGTGACACTAGAGTCTCTTTCACTGAATAAGCATAGCACAATACAGTGTAGCTACAGTCTTCACAGATAATTGAAACTGGTCATTTTTAATATGCTTGTGCAGAGCTAAGTTGAATTGATGGGGCTTTTAGCTTGGGAAGTGTATCATACAAATCATTGTGCCTCCTGCTTCCTGAGCTGACTCCCAGCCTGGAAGCAATACACTTATTTTCTTTGTATGTATGCATGTATTGTACCCTGCTAGACTGAAACTGGTTGTGCACAAAACCAGCTCTTGTGTTTCTATGCTGCTCCAGAAAACAGGTTCTCCAGGAGTCGCTTCACAGAAGTGAGGTAGTTCTGGTATGGGCAGCACAAAGTTGCATGTGGTAAGACCTGATGCAGCAAGCAGACTTCTGTGAGGGTGTCTGCACTGTACACCCCACTGTCAGGATGTTGACAGTAACTGTGATAAACCACAAGACAATGGAGAAGCTCTAAGAGCAGGAAGTAATGCCTTTGGGTTACATTTGATTGAATAGTTGGGTACCTGAGGCTTAGTACAGGTCTCTGAGTGCTCATTTCTCAACCAAAGATTTCTTCTGTGTTTTTTGGTGTGGGCTGGTTGGAATTTTTCCCTGCTCTGGGGTAAATAGCTTAACTTCCCAAACTTGCCAGTTTCCTATGGGTAAATGGTGCTGAGGGTTTTTTTTTCTTTTTTAATTTGTTTTAAACCTTCCTCGTAGTAGAATTAGATGAGTCAGTGACAACTAGTATGTCCGTATACCATTATTCTGAGGCCTTTATGTAAATTAAACAATGTCTTTAAAACAGTTGCATCTATTAAACGAGCAACATGTAATATCTCTCCTTCTGACACCTCAGATTGCTATAGATATTAAAGCAGCAAAGCGAGAACTGAAAAAAGCCAGAACTGTCTTACAAATGGATGAACTCAAATGCCGCAAGCGTGTTTTGAGAAGACTGGGGTTTGCCACGTCTTCAGATGTTATTGAGATGAAAGGACGGGTCGCTTGTGAAATCAGCAGGTAATTGGTTTCTGTGCAAAGTGATTATTGCCATGAATACTAATTTCAGCGAGGACAGTAAAGTGTGTATGTCATGTTTATATTTTAAAGATCTGAGACCATTAGAGTAAAGATTCTTCAGAGACTACATGATCTATGTCACAAAGGGAATATACTGCTTGAAGCAATAAAGATAGCAACTTAAGGACAACATACAATAGATTTTAAAACTAAAAACATGGACATGAAAATGCCAAAACAATGGCTTTTCTAAGACAGCGTAGGCAATAGTGTGTGTTTTCATTTAATATTGTACATTATGTGAGAGGATGGTCTCAGTTTCTATGGTTCCACTTTCCAGGACTCTTAGTAGAGAGTTGCTTGCAAACAAGGGTGTAACGGTGATTGTCAGCAATTACCAAGCCACTGACAAGTTTGGAATACAGCTTAATTGCTTACATAGGGCTGTAAGAACAAATCTATGGAAGTGATGCATTGTACTGTAATACATTTAGCAGGTACATAGATACTGAAACATATTGTAAAGATTCCATGGAAACTCATGAATCAGACTTTAATACTTCAGAGTGTGACTCAGATTTTTGGTAGAATTGTGTATTTTTAAAAGTTACAGTGACCGCTGTACTTCTTGCCTTATAGGTTGAAAGATGCTACCTCTATTTGTTTGATATCTAATAACCATTTTTCCCTGCAAAATTTGATAGCAAATGGGGAAGCTGAATCAGAATTTTATCAACTTCCTGACTTTCAGGAGTTGTTTGCTGAGAAGTTACACTTCTCTCTGAAAAAAAACCCTACTTTTTTCCGCTATCCTATGCATTTATCTGAAACTCCAAAAATAAAGGTGTAGTCTTGTAAAAAATTTGATGTTTTATCCAAATAGTGTGTTTGGATTTTGTATCCACATCATGCACTTCCTTTTATAATTCTTGATTAAGTCTTTATTCTACAAGCAAATTGAAGCAAGTTTGTTCCTCTTTTCAGTATCTTGGAAATATCCAGTTGAATCTTCTTTGAGCAACAGCAGTACCCAATTTTAGTCCTTTTCATAAGTTGCCTAATTCTCTGTTTGTTTTCAATTTGTTGATGTCGTGTGTGATTTAAAAACTAAAACACCTGTTAATTCTAGCTTTTATGGTCTATCAGGAGAGATTATTTGTAGTTCAGGAAGAGCTTTTATTTTCTTTAAAATACTGTCTCACTCTCTTATTAGTTAGCATCCCCCTTAAAAAGCTAATATATTAGTATTTGGTGTTCCTGTAAGAAAAGTTAAGGTGTTGTTTCTTATCTATCCAGTTGCTTCACAAAACAGGTTAATAGGACTTCATTTAAAAATTATATTTCAGTAACACTTTTCCCTAAGCTTCCTTCTCTTTCTTTTAGTGCTGATGAACTACTCCTGACAGAAATGATGTTCAATGGTCTCTTCAATGACTTATCCGCAGAACAGGCAACTGCACTTCTAAGCTGTTTTGTATTTCAAGAGAACGTGAGTTACTTCAATTCATGAATTTTAGACCTACCAGCAGTATTGTTTATAATTCAGTTCCAGAAATTGGTCATAACAGTATGACCCATTGCATAGTTTTTAACCTTTCCTAAGGTGTTTGACATGAACTCCCATTGAACTTACCAAAAGCATTGCAGCTTCAGTGCTAAAATATCTTTCATCATGAGTGACATGCTGAAGGCTGTGTAAAATTGCAGTCCTTGTAATGAATCTACAACTGTTTCCTCCTCATGCAATGAAGCAACGTTAATAAATTCTCGGCATACATGCTTCTATTTATGCACATATACACACACACATCCTTATAACTTGAAATGTAGAGTGATGCCTATGTTATGTTATTTGAACAGTATCCTTGACCTGTTGATGGAAATGGCAGTACCACATGGAATTGATACCAAAAGAGATGTTAAAAACAGACCATATGTCATTAAAAGCAAAACCATGGGCATTTAATACCAGATGCTGTTGTTTTCCCGCCTACAAGCTGTATAGAAGTTTAGCATCATCAGGAAAATATAGTAAAAATAAACTTCCACATGAAATATTACTGCAGATAGCTAGCAAGATGTATCACTCAGGTTGATTCTAAATGTGGAAAGCACATAAGCAGCAGATGGTGATTAATTACTTTTGTTACTAGAAGGGATGCCAAGGTAACTTATTGTTTGTTAGAATATTGTGGTTCGCTCAACAATAGTATGTGGGTCTAAACACGTAAGACATAAAAATGTTGCTGTATTTGAATAGCCATATTTTCATATATAACCACTGATGTTTAAGTTATTAAAAGCATTTGCTTTTTATATTTGTAAAGACAAGTCTCTAAGAGTTAAAGTAGTAAATGATCAGCATTTTGGCAGTTCAAAACTATGGAACAGCTAAATGGAATGTTGGAAGTATTCAGAAAGCAGGTGCTTTTTTTTTTTCATACTGTTGGCATACTGTACAGAAAGATTTTGTTTTCTGATTTAGTTTGAGGAACAAGTACTTGGGGAATTCAGTAAATTTTCATTTGATAACAGGTTTAAGTCGTCATCGGAATAATTTAGAATGGATAATTTTGGAACACAGGAAGTTCCATCTGAACATGAGGAAAAAATTCTTCACTGTGAGGGTGACTGAGCACTGGAACAGGCTGCCCAGAGAGGTTGTGGAGTCTCCTTCTCTGGAGATATTCAGAACCTGCCTGGATGTGATCCTGTGCCACCTGCTCCAGGTGATCCTGCTCTAGCAGGGGGGTTGGACTAGATGATCTCCAGAGGTGCCTTCCAACACCTACTGTTCTGTGATGGCACTAGCACACACTGAACTTCTATTTTTGCATTTAATTTGGTGTAGAGCAAAAGCACATGAGATTATTTCACCTCTTCTTTTTCAGTCCAGTGAAATGCCAAAATTGACAGAGCAGTTGGCTGGACCGCTTCGGCAAATGCAGGTAATCTGTCTGAGCTCAGGGTTAACGTTAACATGAGTAAAGTGCATGAGTAAAGCATAATAAGCACAAAGTGAAGACTCGGGTTTGGATCATTAGTGAATTTGACTGGCACTGCATCTGTTTTTGCAGTGTGTAATAATGGGTTATCTTGTTTGCAAGAAATCTTTATGCTAATTTAGAACATGCCTTGAAAAACTTTTATAAGTTTGTTTACTACACTGTAAGTTGTTATTGCAGGCAGACTTAATGTAAGGAGTGGTTTACTTTCTGATTCTGAGTAATTTCACACTAAAAAAGGGAACCTCATCCTGTATGCAGTACCTAATAATATGCAAGCCTTTCTGTTGGTTAAACACTTAATCTGTTTAAGCATATTATAAATTTAAAATATCTTATTTTAAAGGAGTGTGCAAAAAGAATCGCGAAGGTGTCAGCAGAAGCAAAACTGGAAATGGATGAAGAAAATTACCTAAATTCTTTCAGACCCAACCTAATGGATGTTGTGTATACATGGGCAAATGGAGCTAACTTTGCTCACATCTGCAAAATGACTGATGTCTTTGAAGGTATGTTAATCAGCTCTTCTTTAGGAGGTGTGAGATGGTAATTCCATAATATGAAATGGTAATTCTGAATAACCTTATAATAGATCACAAAATTTATTAACTCAGATGCATTCAAGTATCTGCATGGCTGAAGCTAAGTGGAGAAAAAATTTATTGTTAAATAAAATTTATTTTTATATGTTAATTTATAGTTACACTGTTGATAACTTAGAATCTACAGAAGACATTTTAAAATATAGAGATATCCCTTATAAAAACTTTCTGTAAAGCTCAGAAATCCTAAGTATTGCAACAAAAAGTAACGCTTATCTTTGTTAGTTAAAGGGAAAAAAACCATGTTCCAAATGCTTGCCATTAAGTAGTACAGTTCTTGTGCTTGTCCTCTTTACAGGTAAGTGTTTTATTGACTTGGTAAATTGAAGGTTCCTCCTCCTGTCTTAATGATGGCAGAAGTGAGAGGTGGTAACCAAGTCTGGTTTGCATAATTCATCACAGCAGTGCAATGCAGATATTTGAAAAGCCTAGATGTAACCTACCACCTGGGTTAATTTGGTAGCTAAAGCTAGAGTGCTAGAAACTGCCCCTTGAGGAAGGATACTTAGTTTTCATTATTTTAAAAGTAGGATGACTTAAAGCCCAGACACATTGTAAAAAGACAAACCATCCACCTGAAGGTCAAACCAGAATGAAAAACCTAAATTCATCTTTTACCAGCTATGTTGAAAGTTGTGAAGAACAGTAGGATGGGTGCACCAGTCTTACAAGTCTGTGTGTAATGGCTGATATTTGAAAATCCTTTTTGAAGTTGTAACTGTCACCATTGTCTTGCCTCTCTCAAATGCTGTTTTCTTGTTTGTACGTACACAGATGCAAATGGGAGCCCTTAAAACAAAGGAATTCGTGCACTTCTGTAATCCAGTGCATAGACCCAGGAACTCTCTGAAGCAGGTTGCCTGCGAGCAACGGGAATCCTGGCAGTCTTTGATTGTGCCTTCAGCAGATTCCCCCTATTGCAATGAATGCCTGAGCCTCGCATCTGCTGTAG
Organism: Grus americana; assembly: GCF_028858705.1. Classification (NCBI taxonomy): domain Eukaryota; kingdom Metazoa; phylum Chordata; class Aves; order Gruiformes; family Gruidae; genus Grus; species Grus americana. Next base: position 20,266,801 of record NC_072891.1, read on the forward strand.
AGGCACCCTGCGTAAGGGGAACACAGGAGGAGAAGCAGTAGCTGGCTTGTGTTCTTATGTTGGCACTTGACTGTTCAGAATACACAGGGCAGTAACGTTTTCCATTTACCATATTTGGGCTAAGGCTAGTTGGTCAGCTTCGTCCCAGTCAACAGTGCTAGCTCCCTCAAAATTAGCTCTTACAGGCCTATTTTAAGAAGTTCAGATCTTGTGGCAGGGGTTGACGCATGATTCTTCCCTTAACTTTTAATAAGCTGGTTTTCTGTGCATTGTCCAAAAGGAAGGAAAGCACTTCAGACATCCACTGTCAGTTATGCTTACCTTAAATGCAGTGTAGTGTTGCTAAATCCCGGGGGAGTTTGCCCTGGTTAGCCAAGTTGCTGTAGTGATTTCAAAGAAATTAAAAACAAGAATACAAAAAAACCCAAACAACAAAACACAAACCAAACTCCAGTGTCCTTATTTTGATCTGAAGTACAAATATGTATTTTAAGTATTAGTGCTTCCTGTCTTAATTTCAATAGAGGTTGTTACCATGAGGTACAGCATGATGGCTTACTAAAACTCTAAAAGGAGGTGTATTTTCCTCCAATTAGAAATAATGAGTTGCTGCTACTACAGGGAGTCAAACTTCACTGTCATGCACCAGTTTTAGTAAGGAGGCAGAAATCTGTCCAGCAATTAGAGAGTGCATTGGAAGCCACCACTGCTTGTAAACTGTTTTTTCATGACACACACCACCACCCCCCAACTTCTTAAAAGCGCTTTCTGAACGATTGTGCTCTACATGAGTGAGAGACTGATGTTCAGCTTTGTGCTGCCATCCAGGCTAACAGGCACTAGCAGAATTTTTCTAGACAGAAATCTTGAGTCGATGGCATGCTTCCACTCTCACAAGCCTAAAGATATTCTGCTATTTTATTAGTATTGATGGTCAAGTGTCTGAAAGCCCTTTTGGGTGCAGTTATGAGTAGTGTGAAAGTTTGTAGTTGTGGTAAGTAAGTGGCTGCCTTTTCAGGTTGCAGCATAAGCCTGACTGCTCCAGGGGCAAGCGTGCTTGCCACGGATTAGAGCAGTGTTGATTGCCTAATGAAAATGAGTTGTCGTTAAGCTGAAATGTGTGTTGGGAAGAAATAGAAATTAGAGAAGCTTTTTAAAGCTGTAAGGAAGAATGCTAAACTGAGCTAAGTAGCCTATATTAATCAATTGCAGATTGACTGTTTTGTTTTGTGGAAGTATAGACAATAGTCATTTATTCCAAAAATGCTGTTTTTCATGCACAAAACAAGTACATCTGCAACAACCCCAGGTATGCTACCTGTAAATGAGTACACCTTGGAATGGTTGTCAGGGTTGGTCTTGTAAATGGGGAGGAGCAGGATCTTTGAGACCTGAGCGAGGGCCCGCCACAGTGCAGCGTGGCCATGCTCAGGGGAGCTGCCTATAGTTCACTTGGTTTGGCTCTGGGCTGTGTCCAATAGACTACATACGGGTTTTTTACCTTGTCATTGCAATAGTTTTTACAGTCTGCTGCCCTCACATTCTTAATGTAGAAAATGACATTGCCTACTGGCATCATGGTTTTTAGAAGAGAAGTGTTATTTTACTGAACTTCTCACTTTCCTAACAGCTTTGTAGAATGTTCTTTTAATATTGACAGTTTTTCTCCAGATACTGTGCCTTGTCAAGAGCTAGTATTTCATTGAACCATAAAAAGGCCCAACCCTTCCCTGCAATGGGCAGGGACATCTTCAACTAGATCAGGTTGCTCAGAGCCCCATCCAGCCTGACCTTGAATGTTTCTACAGATGGGCCTTCTACAGCCTCTCTAGACAACCTGTTCCAGTGCCTCACCACCCTCACAGTAAAAAATTTCTTCCTAATATCTAATCTAAATCAACCCTCCTTCAGCTTAAACCCATTACCCCTTGTCCTGTCACTACACTCCCTGATAAACAGTCCCTCTCCAGCTTTCCTGTAGGCCCCTTCAGGTACTGGTAAGCTGCAATTAGATCTCCCCGGAGCCTTCTCTTCTCCAGGCTGAACAATCCCAACTCTCTCAGCCTGTCCTCACAGGAGAGGTGCTCCAGCCCTCCCATCAGCTTCGCAGCCCTCCTCTGGACTCGCTCCAACAGCTCCATGTCTTTCTTGTACTGGGGCCCCCAGAGCTGGACGCGGTACTCCAGGTGGGGTCTCACAAGAGTGGAGTAGAGGGGCAGGATCACCTCCCTCGACCTGCTGGTCACGCTGCTTTTGATGCAGCCCAGGATATGGTTGGCTTTCTGGGCTGCAAGCGCACACTGCTGGCTCATGTTGAGCTTTTCATAAATCAACACCCCCAAGTCCTTCTCCTCAGGGCTGTTCTCAATCCCTTCCTCCCCTATTTACCCTATGACAGTTATTTTGTATACAGTAATTTTGACTGTAGGTGTGAGATGGTGCTGGAAGAAATGACCAAACAGCATGCTGTTTGCATAAGCATTAGGGTCATTTTGTGAAACTTGTTACAGTGACTTGGGTCAAGCAGAGAAGCAAGTTAAAAGAGCAGACAAACATCTAACAAACTACAGTGGGTATTATGTTGCAGTGTAGGAGCCATGTCAAGACTGAGCTTGTATGCATTACTGTAAGCATGCATTTGAGAGGTAGAGTGGCCCATAGACTCTTGAGTATCACAAAGTAATAAGGTAGACCATGTACTGGCTCTGCCAACTGAAGAACTAAGGGCTATCTAACAATAAAAAAAAAAAAACCCCCCACACCCCAAAACCTGTGTGTGGTGGTTCCTGAAGCAGCAAACTTGTAAATCCCCCAAACCTGCATGTTTTTGAAATAAGTCTTAACAAGTACTTGAAAGAAAAATCCCCTAGGAATTACTAAACTTCCCAGAAATATGAGATACTAGTTAGAGGCTGTGAAGATCAGATGAAAACAGTAACAGGACAAGCATTTGAAGATAGCTTCAAGGAAATGCCTGATGGAGAAATTTACTGTTAAATAGAAACCAAGCCCAAGACATATAGCTGTTCTAACCCTTGGCTTCTAGATAAATTGAACAGGGTTGGAGAAGGAACTATTGCTATGGTGCACAGTAGGCTCAAGCAGCTGAATTATTCAGTGACATGATGTGGCAGGGGATAGAAAGTTTTCCCTTACTCTTTTTAATACAGGTAGTATAATCCGTTGCATGAGAAGGCTAGAAGAATTGCTTCGGCAGATGTGCCAGGCTGCAAAAGCCATTGGAAACACAGAGTTGGAAAATAAGTTTGCGGAGGGTATGTATTTCACTTCCACCATGGAAGTAATTCTAGAAAGAAATGAAAGTTGGGGGGTGAGTGATTTGGTAATATAAGCTTCTGGTATTGACTTCATGGTAAACAGCATCATTGCTGTCTTTCTAGATAACATCTGTGTTTTAAAGTTTGGCTTAGAGGTAGTGTTTTGATGTATACTGACAGTTTAACCAAGTTTGTGACTGAAAATGGATGTACAGATACTTCTATTTAACACTTATAACACTATCTTTCTCTACTGCAAAGTATTACATGCCTGGAAATGTACTTAAAATAGTGATTGTGTCAAGTTATGACTGAGGGATATTAATATGATTTTCCTTTTTAATAGGGATTACAAAAATCAAGAGAGATATTGTGTTTGCTGCAAGCCTTTACCTGTAACAGAAGATATCTTCCAAAACTAGTATTAGAGCCACGTTATGGAACAAGTTTATCAGCATCACACAGTACTTCCAGCTCATCATTATTTCTTTTAATGGTGTGTATTTAAACCACAGTTGTTTCAACAAGGCAGGTACAAACAGCAGTAGGTAATATAACTGTTACCATGTTTTCAATAAAAATTTACAATTTGAATAGCTTTTTTCTTTTAAGCAAAAGCTTGAACCAACAGAAGTTTAAAGTTTAGATATACAGTAACTGTGGCAGATGTTTCTATATACAGGTAAAGTGAGTATCCAAGAGCAGCAGCAGTCCCTTAAAGGCTTACTTATAGGCTTTACTTATATTACATAGTTAGAGTTGGGAAAGTGTTTTCCTTTCAGCGAGCAGGACAGGTGAGGTGGGTCATTCTTCATGGTTGATGATTGCTGCCAAAGTGATTTCCATTTGTTGGAGTCTCATGTAGGGTTGTATGAGAATCTTCTTTTGGTTGAAATGTACATCCTCTCACTTTGAAGAAGTCAGACACATACACAACCTAAGTGAACAAATTAGTGTTAAGGTCCTGCACTTGTACCTCTTTGAAACAATGAGTAAATGCTTTTGCAGAAGGTAAACTCCATGATCAAAACTAATAAAAAGTTTTAAGAGATTAAAACATTTCTAGGAAGTCTCATATAAAATTCTTTCAATAGTTTTTTTTCCCAGCTGTTACCCCCCTTCCCCTTGACCCCCTTGAGCCATGGATGATTTAAGCCAAATTCAAGGCTTGTGTGCTAACTGCTTGTTCTAGCTTCCTTACCAGGCACTGCTTCATTACAGTAGCCATAGTTTGAACAGCTCTGTCTGAAGGAGCCAGATATGCTTGATGAGGGCCCTCATCACATGTATGGTTAAATTTATTCTCTAATATAGTTAGAACAGGACAGGAGAGCTTGTGCTTTACCTGAGGACAAGGTTTCAACAGTTAGTAGCTGTTATTCTCTGGAGTGTCACTTGCTTGCATTTCTTTAAAAGCTGGTTAAACCAAACTTGAATTCCTCTCCTTGGCAAGGTTCACAGTGGTTCCCTCCTCAATACGTGTGTCTCACCCACAGCTCCAGCAGCTATAAGGCCAACTCTACCTACGTTAGCCTTTCCTGCATTCCTTTGAACATACCACCTCACTTCCTTCAAGACAGGTGCCTTGATTCAATTCTGCAGCTTGCTGTCTTCCTGCTGTCCACTTCCAAGTCATACTAGTAGACACACTGGGTACAGTGCTGTATGAAGTGCAGTAAGTGAGAAGCTGTCTCTCACCATCCCTTCCCTTCCTACATCACCTCTTCCCCTCCCACTGCAAACCTGAGAACTGCAGAACACAGTTTAGGGCAGAAGAAGAAACGGGCTGGCTGATGACCCAGCATGCTCCTTCAGCTGTATGCCAGATGAGTTTCAGTTTCCACTTAATGCTGAATTTGCCTGACTCAATTTAGTGCTATTTGCAGTTGCTGCTCCAGCATGCTCTTACCTCAGTCGTCTGTTTCTGGAGGTGAACTCTTCAGTTCTTTCAGATAAGGGTTTGGGGGTGGGGGGGGGTGTATTTTTAAAAGTAATTTCCTCACCTTTCAACTCTGTTCACTTAATGTCACCTTCTACTCATTCTTGTATTACTAAGCATCTCTAAGATGTTCAAGGATATCTTAAGATATCCTCTTTGGTCATCCAATACCCTTCACTAAACTTGTTTTCCTAATAAAAGTGCCCTCAGCTTTTAAATCCTTCATGTTTCTTATTCCCTGTCTTCCTTTTCTAAGAAAGTGAGATTGCACAAAACTGATTATGCTTTAGTCAATATGCAGCCATTTAATAACAGCTAATGCAATATGGAGGGTTTTCCAGAACTGCTCCAAGATTTGTTTTGATGATTGATTGCAACAAGTAAATGAATGTCTTGAAATGAACCATACCCTTCTGACTTTCAGCTGAGAAAGCTTTTGTCTTGGAGGTGGTTCTTCCAGGTAAGCCTCAGTTCTTGGTAACTGAGTTCTTCAGTATGACCTCAATTAGCTCACATCTCTGGACAAGCCTCTGATCTGTCCCTTCCCATGGATGAATCAACCATGGTGCTCTGGTGACAGCCAGCACAACTGCTGGCACTGAGTCAGCCAGGCCTGCAGCTCCAAGTGTAGCTGGTGGTCTGTTCCTTGGGACAGCTTTTCACTTATCAGCACAGCTAAGCGTCACACACTGGCTGTTGTGAACACCCTTTTAGCACTCAAAATGCACACAAGAAATGGTGAAGAGGTCTAGTTTCCCATCAGACTGAAAACACAGGTTGTATGTGCTGGCAGATGTGGACACTTTCATGCTGTCCTTAAAGGCCTTTTTTGCCCTGCTTACCTCATGCAGTTCTCTGCTATTGTACTTGAGGTTCAGAATTTGGCTAGAAACAAGATTTGGTTATATAGAGGTCCATTCATTTTGCAGTTGACGGTTTCCATCTTGGTTGTTTGAAAAGCTCTCGGGTAGGGACAATTTCATGTTGGCTAACAGCTAAAACAGCCACTTATGTCATCGTTGGCCCAGAGTCCACCTCACTCCCCAAGGTATTATTGTTACACCCAGTTCAAGGAGTTGTTTCCCCTCTCCAGCAATTTTCAGAGCACTAGGAAGACAGGTCTGCTTTCTTCTGAACACAGCCTGCCGTTCTAAGGTGCCATTTATAAAAGCAGCATTTGCACACCCACCCCTTTACCCCCAGAATTACTTACAATGAGCACAGCTACCACTGCTCCCTGAATGAGTCCTGTTAAAACATCGCTCCAATGATGCTTGTAATCAGAAACACGTGAGAGACCCACATAGATAGATGTAGCAATAAGACCAAATTGTAGAGTAGGACGTACAAGTCTTGCCCAGTCTCCTTTCATTCTGGCTTGAAGGTAAAGCTAAAAGGAAAAGAAAAATCATTACAAAACACAGTAAGTACAGAAGCAGTAATCACATAAAATTCTTTTGGGTCTGTTCAAAGAGTTTAGTTGAATTTTGTGTTTAGAGACATGATAATGTCCACAGATGTTCCAAGTGCTGTACTCCCACAAGTATGCCAAGGTAGATTTTGATAGTCAGTGTTGGCCTTTATGTTTTATATAAAGCTACGTAACACCATCATATAGGTACTTGCTGTATTCATACCAATGTGACAGGATAAAGGTGCTGGTAATACCAGAGCCACTTAAGGCTTAGAGAGAATCCAATGGAAGTCAAACCAGTATTTTACTCCTGCCGTTAACTACAGGTAAGTCTGATACAAAAGAAATAGCTGGCAACCATCTATGTTTACAGTCCTTCAAATATAGGGAGCCCCATCTTGCTCTGAGCAGAAAGACCATTAACATCTTTAGTAAAGATTACATGTACTATACATAGAGCTGACAAGTTTTTAACTTTATTTTCAATTCCAGTCGCTTTTAGTATTATTAACTTTTAGCATAATACTCCAGCTGTAATTAAGGGTCAGAACTAACTTGACAGAATGATTGATAGCATCTAGGATCACATTCCTCGGTTGTCACTGGTGTAGTTCACTGAGCTCTGTCTGTTCTTAGTCCTTTGCAGCTGTGTATTAACCATGGTACCACTCTGGTAAACTAGTGGGTATGTGCAGTTCCCATGCTTTTTCTTTCCTCGCAGCTCTATTTATGTTGTGTATATCTATGCTTTTGATGTGTTACCTCAAATTCACAGTATTTAACTTTTACTTTCCTGTCTAATCTAAGACCCTGCTTTTTTCTCCTCTGGTCTGTCTAGGACAGAGACCTCTTATTTCAGCTATAAGAGGAACTTCTCCAAATCCACTCTGCAAACATCACTGAATTTATTCTGGAACTTGATGCCGTCATCAAAAAAAGGCACCATAGTTACCATATTTATGGAGAAGAACAATACTGTTGGAAGTTATATTTAACATTTCAAGTATATCTTTTTAGTACCACCTAGGAACTTCAGGTCAAGTACAAAACCTTAACTGACAGTCCTGTGAAGTCATAGAAGCTAACACACACAGGCTTCAGGTAAATCTCTGGTAAATCTCTCCATTGCCAACTTTGAAAGCCATGGATACCTTTTAGAAGCATTACATTGTAAATGTAAATACAGGCATAGAGCATGCACTGTAGAAGCAAAGGTGCTACTTTCCGAAGTTAATGTCATTTGGGGAATGTTTGATTGGTTTCTCTGAATAACTTATATCATAGTTTTAGCACGCTGACTTTTTCAGCTGTAAATGGACCATCAAAAAGATCAACCCTATCCATAGCTGGTTTTCTTTAATAGCAAGGTCAGGGTGAAAGCGGACTCTGAAGTAGCTACAGCTAAGCCTGAACTGGAAAATACTTTTTTTGCCCTCAGGTGGTGGACACTGCATATTTCTGGGGCCTTAATTTCACCACTAGGGAAAATACTGCTTAGCCACTTCAAAAATTAGCTGTTGCACAATTCGTTAAAAGGTTTTTTAATGTTCTTATATTAATGCTACTTCTGCATTTACCAACAGTAGACCAGAACACTACGTGAGTGCCAAATGGAGCAGAGATGGGTCCAAGGAGCACATATTGGTAGCCTAAAGAGAGCTGGCTGATGATTTGATACTGGCTGTTCTTTCCTCTTTCCCACTAAATTCTGCTTAAAACAGCTAAAAATACCTTACTGTAATAAGTTTTTTCCATGTAAGCATTTCTGGTAGTTAGCAAAGATCTATAGTCGTATTAGAAAGAAAGAGTTATGTGACTGCAGATAGGTGGGAAATCAGGTTTACTTCTGAACAGGAAAAAAATGAGGCAAGCCACACAAAAAGCAAACTTGGAAAGACGCTAGCCCACAACACCGAATGACCAGTAAAATAATCTGAACCTCCCTTACACAGCACGTATTCAGATTTTCTTTCTGGTTGACAAAGCATCAAACAAGAAACTTGAATTTAACATCTATGTGAAGACTTAATTTCTGTAATCTCAGTCATAGAGAAGATCTGGAGCTGATTTATCACCTGCAGAAGACATGGAGTTGGCTACAGGCTTCATCAGTTCTAGGTGCTTCTTCACACCGCCAGCTCCAGTAGCTGTACAGGAAACACCCAGAGCCCTTCTTGCACCTTCTACCAGCAGATGGATTTATACTGTGCTAAAACTAAGTGTGAGAAGGGTGAGAAACCATACCACAGATAAGTGTCAGTGTGACTGATCACTGCTGTGTTTTATTTCAGAAGTAGCAGCTGTTCTTCTGGTGCCAGTTGTTATTTTTGTTGAGAGTAATTGCTTATTAACCAGCTGCTGCAATGGCAAATTCCATGTTATTTTTAAGCAGGTAGCTTCAAACTGACACTGCTTTTAATAGGCTCAGGCAGTCACGTTCCCCCTGCAAAGATTCTTCCTGCTACCACTGCTCCCTCTCAGAAAGACAACAGCAACAGATTTGGGCTGCAACAGGCCAGCAGGGCTGCACAGGAAAATAAAGCAGCCAAAGAGAGGAAGGAGCTTTTGCCTTAGAATTCCATAAAATACAAACCAAGGTTTGGGTTGATACCCAAGCATACCCAAGAGTCATTTATGTAGTATTAGTCCTTATATAGCATTATATGCACAATATAGAGCTGTCCTAGTTTTAATACTGCATTAACACTTGCTACAATTTTGACCCTGTTGACTAACAGAGAGCAATGACTTCAGCTGTTTACAGAACCGCTCCCAATAGACACAGCATGCCTCAGGTTCTTTTGCTCCTCTGAAGTCATTTACAGCACAGGCTTAATGAAGGGAAATAGAAGCAAATCCTTGCCTGTCTCCCCACCCAAGTCTCTTTGCTAGAAAGGAATAAGCTTTGCAAGTAAAACTTGTCATCTACAGAAGCACCAGGAACTTTGTCATCTGGTTAATACTACTATAATGCCCCTTACCAGCATTTCACTTACTGCTGAAAAATTTATGAGCCTATGAACACAGTAGGAGCATCCAGAGCTATTCTGGGAGCAACATGCTCTTATCGGTGACAGCTATTTGACTACACGAGCTTCCCTGCTGTCCTGTTTCTGAGCATCCATCTGATTGTTCAGTAATACCATTCAGTTATGATCTATTTCTCTTCACTCCTCCATCCTGCTGTTTCTCATGTTTGCTTTGTTCCTTCTTTTTAAAGTCCACAAATAGATTTTGTAGAAACTTTCTTGTAATGGGATTAAATAATCTTAAGCTTTTTTCCCCTACTAGCTAAGGCTTACTCTATAATAAAAATATGTTCTCTACACCACACACATCCTGAACACAAGTTTCTTCTTAATCTATGGTCTAGTACTTCATTTCTAAAAATACACACAGGAATGAAGAGAAACTTAGAGCCACTTTGTGGCTTCTTGCAAGAAGCCACAGACATGAATGGAAGAGTCTCTGCAACTGCAGAATTACTTGCTACTCTTAATGTTTCTAGCATAGCTTTCAAGTATTTGCCTTTCCACCAAAGCAGTATTAATATACACATGCCTGTGTACCTAATTTTAAAGTACAGTGACTTTTATTCCATAGATGCGGCTTTTGGAGGTGTAACCATGCGGCTTCACAAGAAAATTTCCTAAAACTTAGTATCTATGATTCTGTGACCTCACATCCCCACCTTAAGGGCACAAAATTCTTTTAAACCTACCGAAACCTACACACGCAATTAACCAAGGTCATATTTCAGATGTTTAGTTTCTATACTTAAAATTCCTCAGTCACTTTTCATTCAATACTTTCTCAGCTTTTTTCCAAAAATCCTATTACACAAAAATTCTGTGCTGCAAAATGTTTTGCCTATTAAGGTATGGGAAATCAGCTTGCATTTTGATCCCTCCTTCAAGAACGGAAGTCGAAATTTTTGCGGGTTTTTTTTCTCTCCCACCCAGGATTTGTACCAATTGATCTGTTCTGTCACTTTTCAAAACTGGATTTTCTTCAATAGGATTTTATATTTCCTGATACCAAAAGGCCATGCTAATCTCATTTCCTACAGGTGTCCTGTTCTGTCTTAAGGAATAAAAGCAAACTTTCCCTTTAGAGCTGTACCTATCCTCCCCTCTTATTTTTGTCTTCTCAATCCTAATATGCTCACAGCATCATGAACTTAATAGCAAAACAGAGAGAGAATACAGTTTTCCTAGAGAGAAAATTCCCTTGTGATACAGGGAAATGAGAACACTCACACTCCTCAATTTGAGTACAAATAGTAAGAGTCTGGAGGAGAAACAAAGGTGCAGAAAGTCAGCTTCCTTATGAAATAAGCTCTACTTTGAGAGACCATAGTAGTTGATGCGTATTTGGGGAGAGAGCAAGTAAATCACATTTACTTAGCTTAGTGTTTTTATCATTAGTCTTGTCTAACTTTGGTTTCATGGTATCTGCCTGAGCATTAAGAAAAGAGCAAAGCAGTACTGCCACAGGGCTTTAACAGGCACAAGGTCCTACTGCAGTTATAATTAGTATTTGGATCCATTATTGACTACAGTTAGAAAAGCTCATACTTCAAAACAACTCCCCTGACACAAAAAGTCCCAAGAGCCACAAACAGTAATCGGTGCTGTGGAAATCCACCATAAGGATTCTTCCCAAATCGAGCAGCTCTGAAGCAGTAATGCATAAGCCACCTCAAGTGTGTGTCTATACATGTACGTGGTTGGCTTTGGGATTTCTGGGGTGGAGGCAGGGGTATGAAGGTACTATGTTTTGGTGGTTTTGTTAAAGAGGCAGGGGGTAGAAGGAAGATGGAGGCACCAGTGTTTGAAAGTCTTCAGAAAAAAAACAGCTTCAGAGTAATAGGATAAAAGCTGAGGCAAAATACTCCAGGAGACCTGAGGTTAGGAATAAAGGCTGAGAATCCAGACACAGTTGTAGGCTAGGAAAATTCCATTTCTATGGATATCCCAAGGACATCTTTACAGGACACAACCTCCCCCACTCCTAGGGTTGTGAAGTCTTCCATTTTGAAGTTGAGTAGATGCACAAAGTGCCAAAGTAACTGTCCACCCTCCATCAGTAAATAAGCATCACTGCCTTCCTGTGAGGAGAGGGGACTCCAGTAACCACAGTACTACGCACTTCTGCAAGACACAGTTTACACCTGAGTATGTTTGATACAACCAGTTAATTAAACAGGATCTTCCAAGAGAATCAAAGAGCTGAGACGTTTGCCCTGGACTCTTGCACAATGCTATAAAGCAACAGGAAACGAACATTTAGATGGATTTACCGCCATCTCCCTGTTCCGGTCCTGCTCAATAATCCAGCAGTACAGGCCAAGACACCTCTGCCCTGCTCAAACTAGGCAACGGGAGAAAAAAGTCCCCTTCAAAGATCTTCCAAGCTGTCTACTTCTGTGAAGGTGCGGAAAATAGCTTTTGCCTTTCTGCATGTTAGAGGAAACTTCAGAGACTTGTTTGTATAAAAGCTGTTATTCAGATAACTTTGTATAAAAGCTATTCATCATATTTCAGCTAGCACAAATTCTGGAATTCACAAAGTGTAAGAAATCCAGGAAATGGTTTTAAAATTGCAGTTCTGAGCACAAAACAATGGCCATGAGCCACAAGCTGTGCTGAGAAATACTCTGTCATATAGAATCTTGTATTTATGGAAATATTACATATAAATGCCATCAGCTTGTTTTATACCTGTAAGTACTGTATCCATGAATAAACACAGAGCTCTAGGCAGCAACCAACAAGACACTGCCTGCAAACCAGAAATCAATGTGCAGTTTGTTTCATGTGAAGCTTGATGTTAATCTGCATAATGCCTAGTCCATGTAATTTTAAACACAACAGGCTCACATCCAAAAAGAAAACTGTATTATAAAAGCACTACAGAGATGTAGCAGAATTCGTGAGTTAGTTACTCATGAGCTGGGGTTCTTAAACAAAAAAAAAAAAGCAACTCAAGACTTCGAAGTTTATTTTGTCTTTTTAATGAGATCTCTGCTTTTTCTTAATAAATACATATTTATGATCCCTGGTATATCTGCAATTATTATCTGTTCTTAAATTTTATTTTGATTGGGTAGAAAACAAAGGAAAAAGAAACAACATTTCAGAATTAATTTTTCCTCTTCCAGTGAAGGAAAAGGATACAGGTTTGCCATTACTTCAAGGTGGAGGTGTATCTGGGCTGCTGTTCAGAGGGATGGTCTGTCCCTTTTACTCTAACCATGTATTCCTGCTGACTCCCCTGTGCCAGCTCTGATGTCTGAATAACCCTACAGTGATCTGGTACACAGAACTGATCCATTGGACACCTGAATTAACAGGAAAAAATGACCAGACTAGTGAGAAAAGGCAGAATATATACTACTCTGGCCTCTAAGATATCTGCATGCTGCTGTCAAAAGGCAATTGATGTGCAAGAGCTGTCCCCGATGCAATGGGAAAAAATCCTGTCTGCCACTAGTAATATCCCAACTCTTAATTCAATATCAGAAGTACAATCATTCTATTCTGTACAGACATTTCCCACTGGACAAGTAATGGGGTTTGGGGTTTTAATCCTACAGCCTCAACTTGGCTGTACATTGCAGAAATAATTATTTATTGACATCATTTTACCATAAAGCAGGATAAACAATAACATTTTATTCCATTGCAAATGCTAACACTTGGCTCTTTTCTGATGAGAAAAAAACCCTAAATGTGTTCCTTCTACTTGGAGAAAGTATTATTCTGTTGTGGCTATCTAGTTACAGAAACCTTCACTAAAAAATCTAAGGACTGCGAGGTGTTGCTTTCAGGTCAGTTCTACAGGAGCCAGTTCACAATAATCTCATCACTACTGACAGCTGTAACTCCCAGGCAAACTATGGAAAAGTTGTTTTGCTTTGTTTGCTTAGTGTTAAAAATTCTAAATCCCAATATTAAAAGAATACTAGGAACACATACAAGTAGAAGCACAAGCGCCTCCATACTTGAGCCTCACAGCATGACCAGTTACCCTTTATTTTTCATCTCTGCTATAAGTAAGGTGCTTGGGTACTACCGACATCTACAGCCAAACAAAACATTTTCAGTGACAAATGTCTTTTCATTAGTTTTTGAAGACTAGTTAGTCCTCAACATAAAATAACTAAGAGATTTCAGGAACAAAGGTTAATCGGCACATTTAGGCCGACGAGAACAAAAACTGGCCTAAACCTCGCTTTCAGTTGTGTTTAGCCTCCAATCTCTCTGCAAAAGAAGGATGTGAGCCCAAGTCACTGAAACACCAGTCGCCTTCCCATTCTCATCTGTAATTCCCTGCGTCCTTGGACACACAAGATGTTCTTTCCTGATGAACTGTGGGAGAGCTTGAGAGCCACTTATGTTGTGCAAAGATTCATCATCCCCTTTCATACCAAGCCTGAGCAACACAAACACGTTGCCATCCCCAGAATAGCAGGGCAGCCTGGCTGAGTTTCTGCAGCCCTGTTCCTCATCCTGGGTTAGGCGCAGGCAAGGAAGTGCCCAGGCCAGCTACAGCCAAGACCGACTCCATTACAGCAACCTGATCCTCAGGGCCCCACTCATTTCTGCCAACTGCAACAGTTGCAGTGGGATCATTCTCACTCCTGAAGACAGCATGCATTTAGTATTTTAATTTAGAATAGCTTTCAGCCATAAGTTTAAAAAAAAAAAAGTTGAAGCAAAAACTTATGATTAACTGCAGCACCTCCCCCTCTATGGGAGGGGTGCTATTTGGTCACGCTGACATTACTAGAAGAGGTGTTCAACTACACTTGCCCTCCCATTCTCCAATCCAAGATGAAATAGTTTTGTTAATACAGGAGACATCGTGCCATCTGTTTAACTGTGAAAAGGAAGGAGCAGCAGGGGGAAGGGATGACGGAGACAATTTGGGATCCAGCATCTGTTATTAGGTCACTGGGTTCCCACATACTGTTGCAGCTCAAACTCCCTCTGGTTTCCACGAAGCTGCTGTTGGCAAAAGCATCCCAGAGATAACGGCCCCATCTGGACCCAAACTGACCCACCTAGCTCTGCCAAATGAATCTCAAAGTACATTCACCACAACTTCCTGGCATGTCAGTCTGCAAGCAGATTTTTTTCTGCTGTTTCACTCATTCCATATATCAATGAGTTGGAAACTAGAAGAAACTGTAAATCTAACCTGGAAGTAAGCTGAAAACCCAGGCCTTAAACAGGTCTAGCTAGACACACCACCTTTTTTTTACAGGTTCATGGCAACATAACATCCAGTTAAAAATGTAGCAGTGATCTCTATGCTGTAAGAATAAGTGATATACATTACTGCTTATTTAAATAGGTAGATTATATAAACTATTTAACATTCCCTAAAGTTACTCAACACCCACACACTTCTATCTTATCGTTCTTTTAGAACTTGTTAGATAAGTGTTTCATGAAACAGAATTAATACATTCTTCTCCTTACTCTGCAGATGAGCAAACCTCCTTTCTCAAAGGCAGGTGCCACGGGGATTTGCAGTAGGCACTGCCCTTGCTTCTGTTCTGATGCCAGATAGTCACGTACAACAAGCTACATGAGACCAGTTCAAGTACAGATTTTGCACATGAGCACACTGACAATTCAAACATGGCGAAAAAATAAAAAAGTAGATTAATTATTGTTTGCCATAAAAGGCTTTAAACTGGGGCTACCTTAATGAAGCAGCTATCAATTATGGATATAAGTTGATATGGTATCACAAACTCATTCCTTTTATTTAGATAACCTTTAAAAACTTGACTGCCACGTGCATGGAAGGTGAATGCTGCTCCTGCAAGGAACTTAAGACAATATTATGTAACTGTAAATGTTGGGGAACAAAGGTTATTTGTGTCCTCCCAGAAAGACATGAGTACAAATTACATACCAAGTATTTCCATTCCTTGAGTTAAAAGTCAAGTTCTGCTCTCCAGTGCTGTTCCACAAACCAAAAGACAAACTAAGGAGAAATGCTTCAAATTCCCAGATATGTGCTTGCATAGACTATTCATTTTTAACAGTTCATGGGGCATGATATTCTTTCATGAATTTAAAAAGAGGTAAAGAAACAAGTTATGTACTTTCAAATTTGTAATTTTAAGCTTTTCAGCTTCTATCCTTCCTTCTGAACCAAATCACACATTTTCTTCTATATGGTCCTGAAGCAAGAAAATGAGAGACCACCTAGATAAAATCTCTGCTTCCAGGGTAATGAGGCCCCCAGAATATGAAGACACTAAAGTGACAACATCCCTAAAAAACACCCACCCAGCAGCACCTACAGATTACAGGTTTTGTCAACAACAACATTGTTCACATTAAATATAAAGCCTGAGCTGTCAGGTGTTTCCATGTACTGTCCTTATATGAAGTGGCACATGCAGTACAGGATTATGTTCAAAATTGCAGGGGTTTTTTTCTCCCAATACCAGTGAAGCCATGCAGTCAGAAGTCAGGTACCACAGTTCCCCCTGAGACCTGTGGAATTTCTCCTGTCACCAAAGGTTTAACACATCTAAAGCATTTGAAAATGCTGCTGAACTACCTTGCATTCATTTTTAATACATCATGTGCAAGCACACAGAACAGAAAAAAGCTACAGTTCACCTTGTTTCTATTTTGCAATTCTGCTTTAAGTAACTGAAGCCGCAGAAATTTTTTCACTGTTTCACCTAGTATTTTGCAGGGTGGCTTTAATAAAGCCACACACTTCAAGCATCTCATTTCACGGTTGCAGTGTTGGTGCTGCTTGTGGCAGAGATCATTTCCTCTTTGATTCCCCTAAAATGTTCCCTCATTTTTGAGATGCATAACCTGACACAGAACACGTGTTCAGCAAGTAACACTTAAGAGTGTGCCATCTGTGCATACTGCAGAAAGCAGACTCCTCCAGTCTCTCCAGAAACCAGCATGCTAGTGTCTGGTTATGATTAATACTGCCTATGAGTAATGCCACATGCTAACAATTCTGTCCTGCTCATGACTCAGTCTGCAGCTGGAGTAAGTGTGCAAAGAGCAGATAAAGCCAGCATCAGAGTTCAGCTAATGAACAGGTTATCAAGTGCCTTGGGTTTGGTTTCGAGCCAGTTGGCAGCACTGTGCCTTGCCACATGGGCAAGGGGGAGGGTTAGAAAGGTGTTTTCCTCACCTTCCTGCAGTAGCTGTCTGCTTGAAGACATCTGTATTTTTTCTTAAATTTGTTTTTTTTTTAATAAAAAGACCTCATTCAATGCAAAGGTTGGTATGCAGTAATGCTGTGTTAGCAAGGTAAAAACATCCTGCACAGGAGTCATTAGCCTTCTTCAGATGTCCTTACGAAGGGCTCCCAACAGTTTCTGGGTGAATAATCTTATTACAGGACAGAAGAAAGTAGAAGTCTAATCTCCACAAAGCCTCTTATTTGTACTGGGCAACAGCTCAGACAGAGACAAGAAACTGGGGTGCAGGAATGGATGAAGAATGCCTTCTCCAGCCAGGGCTCTGGCTACATATTGACAAGTTTACTGAATGACAAACTCATCTCCAATACAACACCTACTGTTTAACTCTTTTAACATAACATTTGTTAAAGACATTCCTGCCTTTCTAGTTTAAGGGAGCTAAGTAAAGCCATGTCATCTTGCAGTTACTACAGATCCGAATGAACACAAAGACAGTTTCTGTAGCAGCATGCCGAGCCACAGCAAGTTTTATCTCATTGCTGAATCAGAACTGACACAAGCTCTGGCTTTACAGCATTTCAATGTGGCATTCAGAGGATGGATCTGACTTCCACTTCTCCCCCATGCAGAGGGCTGCTAAGAGTGAAGCTCACACAGAAAGCCCTGAGACAGATAAGGTTCACAGTTGCCTGTTCAGGAACTCTCCGCACAAGCTCCTTTGAATAGTTGCAAAAAACCATGCCACAGGCAACTACAGAAAGCATTATTCAACCCACATGATGTTAGTATCTTCAAAATAAAGAATTCTTGACTTTCTTGCCAAATGCTGCATTTTTTCAAATCCTAGTAGGTTAAACAAACAAGGTCTGCTGTCCAAGCTGTTCAGCACATCTTCTATTATATTGTATTCAATTACAGATGGCCTCAGTATTATGGGGGGTGGGGGAGTGGTGCAGCAGGGGTAGGAGGGGTGGTTGGGGGACAGGTAGCTGGGGCACACACAGGTTTTAATTAACAGATGCAAGGTTTGAAACTAGCAACTCCTTCCTCTCAGTCTGTACCAGCTGAGAAGTCTTCCTGACCACCACCATCGCCCCAGGCTGCAGCAAGCAGAACTTTCCTAACACATACATGTGACAGAGGTAAAAGTTCAGACAGATTCAGATCCCTGCCAAATGACTGTAATCTAGTCAGTATAAATTATAAACCATACATATTGCCACACACCTAGCAAGTTTTTTCTTGTCTCTAAGTTTGTGCTTCTGAGAGGTTGCAGTATCACAGTCTCTCGTTGCTCAACAAAACCACGCATGGTGAAGTCGGATCCGAAGGGTACGGCTGAACCCAATGGAGCAAATCAGTATTAGGTTGCTACATAGCAGTAATTGCTCCACTGTACTATGGAAATAGTGGTTTTGTTTTTGGACTCGTATCACAAGTGCACGTATATCGTTTTGCAGACTGTTTTTAAAGAAAACCTGACAGACAGGAAGTTGCACTATATTCTAGTCAAACCCAGGACAGAATACTCTTATGAACTCTTTGTATTTACATTACATAAAGACAGATAAGAGAGGGGAGAGGAATTGAACAGGTTTAGCCATAAACAAACTGCAATGATAGATCCAAACTGAACACTGGACTTCCAAAAAAGCTTTATTTGAAAATAAAGTTTGAAAATACTTATGTCATACTGAAGATCCACCCCTTTCTGTATGTGGTTGTAGAGTTTTTTGTTCAGTTTGAATAATTTGTCCAGTCCTGTGAATGTTATACTATTACCAAGAGACAGTGAAAAAATTAAAAATGCAATCAAGATGAGAAGGCAAATTGAATTTGAGCTCTGTGAAGATCCTGGCATGTATGTATTATGTTAGCAATATTACATCCAAGACTAGAGCTTAATTTTACAACTACATTATAACAAAAAATTGTACAAAGTTGGTTAATATCTTCTGTGTTACAAATTAGCCGGGAGAGAACAACTGAATCAATCTTTCAGTATTACAAAGCTTATCCTAGGAGTGAAGATAATTTGCCCTAGCTCGCTTGGAACAATTTGAACTGAAATATATTAGGCTCCAATTAAATCATTAGTGAATTGATCTTATTAGTATTTACTTCCACAGACAGATCTGTCTCCTTGCTTCCCTCATTCTCCCTCCCCGTCCCTAAAAGATAGGAGAAAATTACAAGTAATTTAAAAAAATCAATTTTATCTGCTGTTTTGTGCTTATGGGCCCAGCCATGTTTCATCAGGACTTAAGTTTAGGTTTTTTGGTTTTTAAACAGGCTTTACATATTTCATTAAGTCAGCCTTATCTTATGATATATTTTTATATGGCTTGCAATACTTCCAATATAACTAAATTTAAGTAGAGGCATATTTTCCAAACCCACTTGTCACCAGGTTCATTTCAGACAAGACACACAAGCCAACCATCATATTATTTTTATGCATATTAAACATAATTCTATTTCTTGTCCCAGTATCAGTGGTGTTCTCTTACAACTTCTTCTGAGAAATCTTCACTTATTTCAGACAAGCATCCTACAAAAGCAATGATGTTCCTTGCGCAAAGCCACCGAGTAAGTTATTAAATTTTTGTACCAGGTAACTAACATACTTTTTGTTGCCATTTAGATGAAAAGAGCATACTTACTGCTAGGAAGAGCATGCAGTACATTGAGAATGAAGAATGGCCAGAGTAAAATGATAGTCTGGAAGAGAAAAGAGCAGACATCTCATTATTTTTCTTTTGCAACACTCAGTCTACAGTGATACTAATTTATCTTATACAAGTGAACGGTAAAATGCAAACATCTCCATGCTTTTTCTTTTGACAAACAGCAGGCTTCACTACTCAGCAGCTATCTTATTCCAGCATCAAGTGATCTCCACATCAGGTAGTAACTACAAACCCTTTGACTGTGAAGTTTGAACAGCAAGTGAACGTATGCTCAAAGCTAGAAATCAAGTGTCCTGTAAAGCATTGTATTTGTTTCATCTTCTTGATAAATATCATAATCCTGTAAATATTATAAGAACAAATGACACATTAATCACCCCAAAACAACTAGTTGCATTTGGTCACATCAACAGGCAGCAGTTAACAACTCACATCTAGATGTTTATACCACGTATACATATGTATACCTTTGTTAAAGGTACTGATTCATACAGTGATCATCTGTCATTGAAGGGCAGGGGGAAAGGCAGGAGGGCAGTTCATTAGCCAGCCAACAGCAAGAGATGACATGTCCTCTAATATTTGTAGAAATAGCTTCATACTTGGCTCTCTCAAAGAGTGACAGCACTGCCTACAACTCATAAAGGCTTCTAGCTGGTGCAGAGTGAAGGGACTCAACAATTGATGCCGAGCCCAGGGTGCCTTTCAGCAGGGTGCTCCCCTGCATGGGTGGGTTCTGCGAGGAGCGGAGTATCACAGCTGTAAAACAAATCCCACCCACCTCTTTGTCAAGAGAGGCAAAATGGAAAGATATTTCTAACTTAGTCGTAAGCAGAGGGATGAAAGAAACTGTACTTAAACTATTCTTTTCTACTTTACGTGCAGAACTTTGTAACAGTGCTGCTTCACAGGCTATCAGCCAGGTGTCAGGCAGGCTTCTGTGCTATTTAGCCACCTTAACACAGTGCTCCTCACTTAAGTTTGGCATATACAAACAAGGCCAACTTAAGAAAAAGTTTCATAGCTCTCCAGACTGCCCTCCACCATATCCAGCAGGTTCCTGTTTTGGTGCCTCAGCCAGGCAGACAGCCTCAGGGCAGGGAAATTCCTGGTCAAGGGAAACTTTGCTACTCTTGGGATCCAGAGTAATGAAGGCAGCTCTGATGTGCAGTAAGACAATTGGGTTAAACATTCACTACTCAAATACCACAAAGGCAGCAATAAAACAATATCTTGTGCACAAGTGAAACTGCAAAACTTCCTGCATTAATTTGCACGTATCCCATTACAAAACCGCATCAGATATCAGAAAAAAAGCCACGTAAGTTTCCTCTGTAGGTTTTAGTTCTAAGTTTATAGTTGATTCAAAACACTGCCAATAGCTTTCCATTTCAGAGGTACTAAATAAACAATCTTGAAAAGAATAAGATGGCTTTTGTGTATACCCCCACAGATGTATTGATTGTGTGTTATCTTCAGATGTTTAAAATTCAAAACCATTAAGATTACATTTTAGCTAGACATCCCTTATCTACTTCAGTACTCTAACTCTTCACCCGTTAAAAATCTCTAGGCAAGAGTCCACTATGAAAGCCAACAGAATAGGCATTTTGAAGAGCTCTATCTTTCAGACTAACATGTCATCTGAGCCACGAAAGCAAAGCATGCTGTTCTACAGAGCAGAAATACAGGATAAGGAATTCCTGGCTCCTATGCCAATATTTTATCCGCTGACTTTGGGGCTATTCCTGTTGTCCGTAAGATGACGTTTCCTACACTTCCTGAAGGCAACCTGTTGCCAACTGAAGGAATTCAGAAGGCTAATAAGTGAGAGAAGGAATAAGTACAATTCTTTATTTTTGAATTCCTATACCATTTTAAAGGTGGTGTTGACTACTGGCATTCTTTAAGGAATGTGTTCGTCCAATGTAACATTAAGAATGCTTTGTTCCAAGTTGAAGATTACAAAATTTGAATGCATTCTCATCAGATGTAGATAAGTGTGCTGTACATGATTGAAAATGTTGTGTTTAGCACATGAAGTATTGCCAGAAATACAACTGGGACAAAGTATTGATCCAACTTGTACATTGTGCAATCCCAGTCAAATTTCTTTGGCAATACTGCTGTCTCTAGACTTCTTTAAAAAACAGACATATTAAAAAAAAAAATCTTAAACTCCTTTGAAACACTAAGTTTGACAATGGAAAAGTTTCCCAACGATTCCTCAGCATGCAAACAATGTCTTCCCAAAGCCAGGAGAACATCCTGTCTATCAAACCAGCCAAGCGGCTGCATAGCCCAGGCTTCTTTGCAATCATACTGCAAGTGCTGGCTTGCCATGAGCCAGCATTTAAAAATTAAATGCATTTTGAATTTAAAAAATCAACCAGTATTTACTAGTCCCAAGAATACAGGGTATTAGAAGAAAATATATTTATCAATAAAATGGTAGACAACTCTCAAACTCCCTACCATTTGCTAATGAAAGAAAGGCTAAATTATCCCAGTAGGAGTTTAGACATTAGATTTCAGGACATCTTTTTCAAATGAATATTCAAACACTATCCAGTGAAATTGTAGTGTCATGAAATACAGTTGGTAAGTGCAAAGTCTTGTTTTGATTCTTTCCAAAATGGCAGAGTCTGACATCAAAAGAACAGCTTTGCAGAGATGGATGCCTTTTTCTCCATCAATACCTACCTCATGGATCACTTCTGATATGAGGAACAAGGCTTCATTTTAACAGAAAAAAGCACAAGCTTTAATTATTTCCATTTGAGCAATATATTACTACCAAGTTAGAAGAATGCCTTTAGTAATATGAAACCAGTTTCAGGTCTCCGTTGAGGTCTAAAGTATACTCTCAGTTTCCAAAGTATACAGTACAGCTTGCCATCTCAAAAAGGTCTTAAACCAAGGTAATTTAAGGGCTGTTTAGCTTTCTGAAAACTTAGTTTTGCGACAAATTTCACATGGTTTATGGTAAAGACACTATATTTTCTTAAAAAGGTTGCCGTAAGACTGATTACAATTAATCACTACAGTTTGTTATTGTAAGTCTGAATTTTTAAAGATTACCTGGAAAAATAATCAAAGTACAAACACTTCCTACAAGAAATAATTGAAGCACTCAGTACTTTTAGTCAGGATTTCTAATTCCAGATAAGCATGTCTAAGAGAGATTACCTAGCAGAACTTGACACTGACAACCATTTCATTCCATTCTATTCCCTTCCATGCACAAAGGCAACTTAGCACTGGGAGCAGAGCCTACCTGATAGAAGGTACCATTTCTTCAATTAGTAGAAAAACAGAACATAACACAGCAAATAGAAGGATCATGTGTCTTACACTGTCACTTGCAAGAAAGCATATTTTAAGGAGTAAGTTCTGCTTGGCAGTATTTTGTAAAGTGCATTATTTCATAAGTGAATAACTGAACACTTGGAGCTCAGTAAACAAGCTTGAATTCTTGTCTCCATATGATGTCTTTGTAAGGACACCTGAATGTACAGAAACATTTAAGCAATGTGCAGGAGTCTGACAGGGAAAATGAATAGCTGTGGTGAAACACAAGACTAGGAAATAGCTAAATACATATAGCACAGTGGGGCATTAAATGGTGAGAAATAGTGTTAGAATTGACAGTAGAAAGGGATAAACCAGAAGAAAGTGTATTTTGTGGTGCCACAATAAACCTGGCAGAGGCTGAATGATAAGGTAATCTTCCCAATATAACTACTGAATTATGGAGTGATCCCTTAGAGGAAAAACAGGAGGCCCAGCAAAACATTATGCACGCTGCCACATCAAATAAAACCACCCACTGGATTAGCCAGCAAGTCCTTTCTATCCTCAGTTCTCTGGATTCTCCAAGTCTGACTCAAAGCTTCCACTGACATTTTTGTTACCCGTTCCATTGATCTGGAGGGGAATAAGTGCCAGACAGAGCTGCAGCTCAGCACGTCTGTGTTGAGTAATCCAGAGAGCTGCACATGCTTGTCAGGGAAATATTCCTAGAATTTCAGTGCCATGAGGACGTGGTTTAAAGTGCTAGTCCTATGCTTAAGCTGAAGCATGTATTCTTTAATGTCAATTTTCTCTACATTCATCAATCAACATTTTTTCACAGGACCCACTCTTTTCTCAAGGGCTAGACTTGCATGAGCACAACTTTCAAGATCAATGGGAGTTGAAAGGTTTGAAGCGTTTCTGTGTTTATTGCAAAGAAATGTTTAAGTAAATGCGCAAGCAGTTCATCTATTTGACTATATCAGCAACTACTCAGAAACCCATTTTCAAAAGATAATATTCCCAATTTCTGCACCAGTAGTTAAACCCACATTTCAGTACAAAGCCTTACACTTATAGAAAGGAAAAAAGGTGCCAGTCTTTCCAATTCAGTAATCCTCACCTGGGCAACTGTATTGACAGAGGTGTTCTGACGTGAGACTTAACTAATAATAACTATCTGCACAATTCCCTAATCATATTTGGGGTGAAGGGTACATCCACTCATCCACATTTAAGTAGTGGTAGATAGTGAGAAAACTTTGCCAATGCTGACACAATATATGAGACTATGCCCATTTTTTTGCAGACAGTTACACATTTTTCCTTTACAGGCTTAATCTTACCTTACCTTACATTTATCTTACACAAATGAAAGTTCCCTGCTTATCCTATTGACATAAAACAGATCTAGCAGGTCCTAGGAAGGAACAGGCAATCTTTTTCTAATTATTTCTAACCACCCTTCTCCCTGCCATCTTCTGAAACAAGCCCTGCAGACAGTGTAAGAAACATGGGTATAAACTAACATTTTCCTAAGCTCAGGGATCAATATGAAGAGTTGTTACTCAGTTATGAGTGCTACAACGCTTGTCTTCACTGCTAGGTTGACCAGATTTGAAGTCTGAAAAATTCTGCTGGCATAGTTTGTTGTTGGTTTTTTCCTTCTTCTCTGGGAACTGAAGAAATATCTCACAATGCATCCAAATATGCAGATATCATGTAAATTTTTATTTAAACAGAAGTATTACACACTGATGGAACAATCTAATTGGGCAATGACTAATTAGCTAGCTATTCTGTATCTGTCAGCAGTGGTTTGTACCAGCAGCTACTAGAAGAATAAACTTCACTGTAAGATAAACGTACAGAAAAATCTCATGCCTCTACTATTTTTTCCCTTTCAAATGAGCAGCAGTCAACCTGCATCTTGAACTTCCAAATATTCCAAAGTTTCATCAAGGGACCAAGAACTTATCAACTCCTGGCATTTACATCATGCACAAACATGTATGTTCTGAGATCTCAATATTACAAAGTCCAATGAACTGGCACACTGCAATGACATTCCACATGCACATTGCAAAACTACTACAAAACAAGTTCTCTTCTGCCAGTTTTGACTTTGTCACTCAGTTTAACTCAGCACAGAAATGTTAAACGCTTTCCACTACATTTCTAGTTAGCCTCCTCCAACAGAAAAAAAAAAAAAAATCAGGACTTTTTGTTTTACTTCTCTTTCCTTGTAATCCTCTCTCAGGAAAGAGTAAAAGTGAAAATAGCAGCAAGAGGCACTCAAATCAGCATTTCTAAGGACTAATAGTTTGTTCTCACATGCATGAGATTACAGGCTTCTGTTCCATTAACCGCATCTGCACAAGTTATCCACATAATACTATTCAGACTCACAGAAGTGTTATTATCATTTTACATAAAGGGAATGAAATCAAACAAACAAAAAAAAGATAATGCCTGTTAAATCAGGGATTTGATTGTTATTCCCTCTTTAAGAAACCACTTCGGGCATGAAGCACTTGGGAAGTGTGCAGAACCCTCCCCCCAACAGGTTTTTGTAGTCTTCAAAGGGGGAAAAAGGGAAGGGAGGCAGCAGGAGAACAGTCAGCATTAAGGGGATTTCAGTTCCTATGATATTGTTTGAGCAATACACAGTTATACACGTGTGTAAAGTTTTATCTTAAGAGACTTCTCCCTTCTATTAACTTGACAATAAGCTTTGCACATCAGTGAAATTCTGCAAAGAATGAGAAGATGCATCTACCTGCTTGATTAGCCACAGCTAGCTTCCAAATAATTTTCAGGTTAGGCTGAACACGAGTTACAAATTTTGGTTTCTAATGAACTTAAGCATGATACACTACTGAAATAGCAGACAGACTGCAAGCACAATTTTTTCTGAAAGCCACTAAAGGCTGAATAGTTTTATTTTCAGTTACAAAAGTGAATGTTATCCATCACCACTGAGAAGGGCCAATTCACATTAGGGCAAAGGAGATGTAAGATCAGAAACGTCATCCAGATTGCAGAACTGCATCTCAATTGGTTACAGCATATTCACCTTTCAGATTTTATTCTTCCTACTGCCAGTTAATTTCTATTGCAAAGGCAGCTCTTTTTGCTTCTAGATCAAGTACAGCACCATTTCATCATCTACTGTAGCCCAGAAGCTTCCAAAGTTTAAATATTTAAAGACTCTCATTCACTACCATATTTCAGCTTTTTCCTTCCAAGTAAAATTAAGTGTAGGTCCCCTGACTAAGCTCCAGTTCTCAGAAGTGGTGAATAATTTCGTTAGGACTGGAAGTGTTCCCGAATCAGCCATGTTACATTTTGAATAACAGTAATGACAGAAGGATGAGAAGCAGTGTTTAAGGAAAAAGCTGCACCATCTGAATAATGGTACACAGATGTGACCTTCCATTCATCCCTTTCACTTGCTTTGGTATTCAAGCTCCTTGAGATTTTTTGCATATATCTTTTCAAAAGTGAAAACCACTAAATTAGCCAGTGATGAAAACTCCTGAACATATAAATTGCAATACTATATAGCACTTCACAGGTTAAAAGCTCCGTAACAGAAATAATCAGAATGCTATATACAACATACCAGTATGCCCCTAGCAAACAGTTAATAAATCTGTAGCAGCTTTAAAGAAATTTCTGATTCATGATGCTGTTAAAAACTGCCAGATTAGATAAGTAATTCATTTAGTTATGCTTGAATGACTAAGTGCAGTTTAATTTTTGACAAAGTTTTAAGAAGTTTCAAAACAAAATATTGGAACATTTCATACAAGCTAAGTTATTTTAATGCAAAATAATGCTTCATCATAGAAACAGTCCCAGTACTGAGAAACAAGCAGAGGGGTGGTGAGAGGAGGAAGGAGAGGGAGAGACAGGAATTATTTTTTAATAGAAGTGGATTAACTTGAAGCAAATGTCCAGTCTTTTGGCTTAGGTTTAAAATTTCCAAAGCAAACCAAATGCAAAGGCTATCTAATGAAATAGGGTAAAACACAAGTATTCATTGAAATGGAAGTAATGTATGAAGTTTGGTGGCTTTTTTTGCTTTGGCTGTTTTTTTTCCAACACAGTTACAGTTTTGAAGGTGTACATAGGACAGACAACATTAGAGTTTCAAAAGTCTGGTTGAACTTCAAACCAAATTTATGCAGGTCAGCCCCAAACCAGCCACCTGGAATGGGTGCCTCACTACTGGGAACTGCTCCAACTGATTTAACTGCACTCACCAGCATGCAGGAGTACAACCTGCAAAAGAGCTCTAAACAAAGCTGAAATAAAATTGTGGCAAATGATTGGCAAAGGGCACCACCTTGGCAATTGTGCTGAAATACATTATCAAGTTCAAAACAGTCAGCTGTAATTTCCTAAAGACTTCTTTGAAGATTACACTTTCAGTTTGCAGTGGCAGACTACACACAGCTTGTTTTGAGTGCAGCCAGCATGGGAGCAACTGAAGTAGGGAACTGTTTTTTCCTTTCGACATCTGAGTTGTATTATGAATCTGTACATTAGTAATACAATTTTAATTATGAACCTTAACAGTTGTGTTACATGTTACCACAAACAGAACAAAGTGACAGACCGAAATGAGAGAACTTCAACTATCCAGAGTTAAACTCGACTTCAGAGAAAGTGTTTCACACATGCATACACATCCCCGGCTTTGGAGCCTAACGGAGTTCAGACTGCACAGAGTACCTCTGACGTAGCTAGACTTGTACAACACGGCTTAATATTTACCACGTCAGGTTCAAAGGTTTCACTTTTGTTTATGATGTGCTCAGTGAGCTGATGAATAAATCAGGAAGGACAGCTTCTTGGATCTCCCTGGTCACCAGGTTTTCAGCGTTACTCCAAACCCAGAACTCTGAACTTTCAGGTCTCACCCCAACATCCATACTCAGTAAACAAAGTTAAAAAGTAGTGTCTAACAAAAACATTTAGAGTCAGTGACTGCATTATTGTGACAAACTTGCACTGCTCAGCTGAAAAGCAATAAATACTGCATCCAAGGAAAAACAAAATTTAGTAAACTCAGGAAGCCTGAGCAGGTAGATTAAGAGTCCTTTAGCACATACCCAAGACTATTACACATGGAAAAAAAATAGCATTTCACACTGTACAAGAAAGTGTGCTGATGGGAATTAGTTTAACCAGTGTTAAAGCAATAGGATAAATCAGGAAACTGTACCACACATTGCAACCAAATTTAGCATGACTACAAGAGGAGGACATTAGCAGCCTAAATGAACATGCTGGTATCCAGTTCATGTTCTGAATACCTATACCACTGTTCTGTTCCTCCTCCTTTATATTCAACCATCATGTTAAGGGAGAACATGGATTTTGGGAACAATTAATAAAAAAATTATTTTGTTCTAATTTGATTCTAAAGCTCTGAAAAATTAAAGCATGTCCTCAGAACCGATTTACAATGTGACTCAAGCTTCAGCTACAAAAAGTTTTAACAGCAAATGCCTTTTAATATAGACTATAGAAGAGAATTAAGGCAATGACTTTAAGTACATCCACTGTTAGTACTCATTTGCAGATCACCTGCACCACCTTCTATTGGCTCAGAAGCAGAGGTTATGCAAGACATGGTAAGTATGCACATGCATAATACATACAATCTTACTTGGTTAGTTAGAAACCTGCTATCATAATTAAAATTGTTTGCTTAAAGGGCTAATCTGTCAAAAGACTGTTTAGACTTATATTCTCACATTCTTCTCTGGAAAAGATGTGAACTTCTAACTTTCTACTCCCAAAGTTGCACTGTGTTAATCAAGGAAGAACATGTTATGCTTATGCCTTCCATCTGCAACTGTTCCATGTCTCAACAGCATAGAAATTAAACACTTTACATCCCTGGAATGAAAAAAGCTGCTTGGTTTACCTGAAAATTATAGAATGTTGCTACATGCATGTTAATACCTCTACTTTCTTCATTTTAGAGAACGTGAAAAAAGTGGGGGGTGAGATGTTTGCTATATGCTTTTTTTTTTTTCTAATGAACACTGCCCCCTCTACTTTCAGGAGTAGAAACCTGAGCTGTCTCCTTGTACAACACCGAAACCCCTTTGTTACGGAACTAGTGGCAGTATATCAGTTTCAAAATGTGAAAGAAAGTTTTGAACTGCGTTCATGAAGACTTGTAAAGCAAGACCCAGAAATTATACAGATTTAAAATTCAATCCAGATTTTTTCAGTTGCAGTCGAAAAGGACAATAAAATTCCATCACAAAGGGACACATCTGGCATTTATGAAATCCAGTTTGGAACAGATATTATATAAGAACAAGACAAAAAGCCCTCATGTCTATATCTCAACAGAAGAACAGAAACAAGCCAACAATACTTCAATGGAGGATGGTTTAAGAGACAGGAAGATTGGAACACCTCCAGATCTGCACCTTAAATGAAAGCTCGACAAATAAGCTTGAGAGTAAAAGTCAGTGAATTGAAGGGTTCAAGAAATTAAACCATATGTTGACCCTTCTCCTTTTAACTTATCATAAGGTACAGCTGGAGATGCATAAAAAGGAAATGCAAAGTCATTAGCAAAGCTCAGCAAGGAAGAAGCTCGCTTAGATGTTAGGAAGCCAAGGTTCAAGTCTTGCCCAAGGCTGAAGAATATGAAGAATTGCTAAGTCTTCCTTTCAGGCTTAGTAAGTAATTGTTGTACAGAAAAGGGGGACAGACAGGATGAGAGGATGACAACCCCAAGATATGTTATAATCCAGTAGTTAGATTGCGCATCTCCAATACTGACGTACAGATGACAATTTCTAGAGACTGGAGGCATAGAAACTCAGGCATCTCCTATCCAGAAAGGACTCTCCCAGGGAAATTCAGCAGCCTCAAAATCTGCTGGAAGGGCAACGTGACAGGGTGCGAACAATTAAACAGCTTTTTGACACTGCTGTTGGACAGGCCTAACAGGAAAAGTGCTCTCTGCTAATCTGTTGCTCAGGAGCAAAGATGAACTAGTTGGACATGTCAGCAACAGCCCTGGTTGCAGTAACCATTAGATGGTAGGATTTCAGGGACAACCTCCTCAGAGCACAAAGACATTCCATCCCCTCCTGGAAGAAAACAAGCAGGAATAACCAGAGGCCATCTTGATTCAGTGAGCAATACCTGACTGAGTTTATACACAAAAAATCATGAGAGGTAGAAATAGACTGCCTACCGAGGACAAGTACTGAAGCATCACACAAGCATGCACAGAAGGAATTAGAAAGGCCAAGGCTGGAGCTAGTGAGGGATACAAATGGCAATGTGAAGGTGTTCAACTGGTATGTCAGCAGCAAAACAAAGGATAATGCGTGCCCACCACTGAACAGGGTGAGCTATGCCATGCCAAAGGGAACAGAAAAGGCAAAGGTACTTGATACCTCCTTCTTTGCCTCAAGTTTTTAAGTCTTTTCCAACAAGATCTTTTCAGCCTCTCAGGTCTTCATGCCTAGTAGTGAAGTTTAGAGGAGAGACGTACTATCTAGTCAAGGAAGATCTAACCAGGATTACTTGCATCCAGTGGTGCTGAAGAAGGTAGATGATGCCATGATGAGGCTGTTTAGATATCTTCAAGAAGCCATGCTAAGGAAGCAGGAGATCCCTCTGATGATTAGAAAAAGGGCAAGAAGGACTGAAAGAACAGACTTTCCCAACAGGCTGCGGAATTTCCATCTCCAGAGCTCTTGAACAAAGTCAGGATGCACAGGGCTTTGTCAAAACTCTACAGTACCTCTGCTTTAAAGTGGAGGTCCAACTAGATGACCTCCAGAGGTTCCTTCCTGTATATACACAAAGGCTTCCTAAGCATCCAGCCACATATAAGCCATTCTTGGTAGACTTTATAAACAAGGTCTCCACAGTCTTCAAGATGATGTGGCCATTAACAATACGGGGGGGGGGGGGGGGGCAGCGGGGGGAAGAAATCTATCCCGCAGTAAGAAAAGGTTCAATTAAAATTTCAGAGACAAAGATTCAAAGTTTTATAAGATATAAGGTATACTCAAAAGGGCAGAAAACATTAGCTTTTGAGAACCCAGCAATTTTCTGAAAAGTTCTAATATTTGTTTAAAAAAAAAAAAAATGTTCTACAACATCACCAGAAAAGTGTTCACCATGATCTGCAGGTAACACTCATCCTGAAATACAGTATTAAAAATACAGATTTACGTTAATCCAAAACTATGAAGAATAACTTCATAAGCCAATTGCCAGGTATCTGAAACTGATTCTTAAACTTTTATCCACTAAATTGACTGGTCCCACTTAGTTTCTGTTTCAGAGATTTTTGTGACCACTGTGGCACAACGAGCAAATTAAGTATGCTGAACATGTGATAAAAGGAACAAACTAATTAAAAGCCTTTTGCTTTCAAAGGTTATAAGTTCAACACGGCGTTACCAACAGTTGCGTTTCACATTCCTTATTGAGTACTGATATTACAAACCTACTTTTTTCCTACATTATTACCACAGGAAGTGTTCTAAAACCAGAAAATGTAAGGAAGTACGCTTTATAGAGTTTTGAGGGAGGCATCACTTGCACCAGCGGCAACTAGAACTTACTTATTTCCACCCTAGTATATTATTGTCCCTGTGAAACTATTCAACGGACACTGAGTAACAGTACTGCATACTTCATGCTACAACATTCATTCTTAACAATTTGTTGGTAAAAATGTAAGTTTAAGTAGTATCAGATTCTATATACCTGACCTTTACACAAGGCTTTAATGTGCTGTTTGTGTTGCCAAGTTTGTAACATGATATATATATGAAAGTGACAGCACAATCCTAAATTAAGTTCTAAAAATACTTTAAGCTGTATATAGCACCTGCTACAATGTTTGAGAATTAAAAAAGCCCTCTCATTCAAATGTTCTTTCAATTACACACAACTCTTCAATACCAGAAGCTTGGTTTCTGGGAGTTCTTTATTGTTGTTTTGGGGGTGTTTTTGTTCAGTTGGAGGGGTGGGAGCTTGGGGTTTTTTGTTTGTTTTTTAGTTTTTACCTACTTGTAGAAAGAATTTTATAAAACTGGAGAGAAAAGCGTATTGCCATTCCTAAGTTCCCATCTTTCTCAGAAAAATATCAACTGAACCTTTATTTAAGCCACGGTTATGGTCCTTTGAGAGTGGATTTTATAAGCAATAAGAAATACTTATTCTTTCCTTAAGATGACACTCCAAGTTTACAGACACACTTAAGACTGACCTTTCCCAGGTTCAGGATGGTCTGGTCAAGCATGTTTCCTGGATTCCAGATCCTGCTACCTAGGGATTACCAATCCTTATCTGCACAGAGGTGATCAAGGTAGAATTAGCAACTCCTGACTGCCAAAATGAGTTGGGAGCAACCAGTTAACATTGCCACACAATATATCAGTACAGTCTAACAATACCGTTAGAAGGCACCCCCATCACCATGTTGAAGTAGTGAAGTACAATACATTTAAGTGTAACTAAACAAATAGCTTTTAAATTTGCCTTTTTTCCCCACTACCAGAAGACTAAAAATTTTTTCCAGACCAATCAGGTTTTAAGATACACTAACAACAAAGGCTTTTTTGAGAGTGTCAAACACTTATCCCACAATTCATATACTAGAGGAAAACAGAAGCTCTTTATGTTCCACTGTGTTACTCTACCAGACATTCAAGCTTCACTGTTTACAAACTCATTTCAGACAACCAGCAACCACAGCAAAGTATACTCACCACAGGAAGAGTGAAATATTAATTCACAGCTCCTGCTGCTGAACATCTGTGGTTTCTATTAACTCTTTTGGATGCAAGAAAGCTAACAAACAGGATGCACAAGCAATCTGCCATGGACTGGCTAGAGCAGATAGGTTTGGGAAGTACGCCTTAGCTACCAATAAGGAATGGAGAAGTCATCATCTGTCTTTTCAGTGTCCTCTCTGCCTACTCCTCTAAGAAATTTGGGTATCTTGCCAACCAGCTCAAATCCAGGCAAAGGTAAGCAGTAGCAAGCCAAAAGAGAAGGAAAAAATTGAACAAGAATGGGTGCTGCAAAAGCTGAAGAGATCAGAGATTAGTAGAGACTGCTCACTCAACACCCCTGCTTGATCAGGGTTATAGCCTAGCACACCTACCTATTTTACTGAGCCCTACTTTGCTGATTTGAAAAGGATACAGCCATTTGGCAAGTCATTATCTTTATAGGTACTAAAGAAAAGTACTTTAAAGGCAATCCAGTAGCATTAAAGTATACACTGCTATATTAAGAGTGACATGCTAATTGCTAGCACTGGTGACAGGAGGATCCCTTGGATTTGGTCTCCATTCATAGATACTAAAACTTGTGCTTGTATACAAAACTTACTTTTCTAAAACACTAAAACAAGCTACTGTCTCCCAGTAACAAAACTACATGATATGAAGTTCTGTACCTTTCTGCCCAGTGCAACTACACTTTAAAAATATGCATCTTACTCAACTGTGCTTTAAGGAGAAATTTGCTATTTTGATACTCAAAAGAAAAATCACCTTCACAGGCCAAGCACCTTTGAATTACTACTCTTAATATTTATTTTAATGTAATATTACAAAGGTCTACACACAACTAGCTGGCATCAAATCTAGCTACACCTTCATAAAAGCTTGAGAATGCAGTTCTGTGAAAGTCATTCACCCACAGAAAACTGCTGTGAAGTAGCTCATACCAAGCTGCTGTGTCTAGCTTAAATTAAATGACAAAGACTGCCTGAAGAAAGGGTTGTCTTACAAAGACACAGAAGCACACAGTTCCTAATGCTAATACTTCAATTTACTAGCAGTTTTTAATATATCTAGTGATTTCCATGCATATTTCAGAGATCTGCAAGTGCTACATACTTTCTAGTAATATTTGCCAAATCTTACATACATCTTTCAACAAATATGAAAGAGATTTACTAAGCACACAACTGTGATTGCAATCCTCAGCTTAGTTTAAACACCAGTAGTACTGAAACTGCAAACACACTATAAAAGTTGTCCAGGAGAACCTAAGCTACTGAAAATTGAAGAGGACTGTTTTCAACATGATGCAGAGCAAACAAGACACTTAAGTCAGCAACAATTAGCTTATCAAGCTCAGGTTAGAAAGTAAAACCTTACTGAAACAACTCAAAAGCCACAGACATTTTATTAATTTAGACAACCAAGCATAAGTCTTACTCTATTCCAGACTAAGATCTGCTCAGGGATGCTGCATACCAAAGCTATTTATACTTTTGATAAGTATAAAGTGATGAGAAGGGAGAAGAGAACAAGACAGAAGAGTACAAAATGCATAGTGGAAGTACACAATGGATTTTTACACTGGAAGCATTGTTTTCTTGCTATGAATTAAGAAATAGTATACAAAGATTAGATTTGTCTTTTTAACTGTATAACTGAGCATGAATCTCTAGAAATATTCAAAACCAACCTCAAGTTCTACTACTACACAGAAATAATAGGTTCAATTCAGAACACACTATTTTGTATGCAACACTATGATTGTCTTGTTTTCATTCTTTCTTGTTATTTCTATCTGCATATTTATTTTATGGAAATAAGGGTAGATGGTAATAAGTTGGCCACTAATAATTTTGTCCAATTGATCCAAAAATTCATCTCTGGGTTACAGTTTGAGAGCCCACTGGCCTCCTCCAACTTGCTGCAGAACTCACTGCAATCAAACTCCCTCCTCTTAGTAGCTTATTAACTGTAAGGTATGTAGGCATATGACCTAAGATCATTGATACCACCCCTTCAGAGGTAGGGCCCAATTTCCATAAGAAACCTAGAATGATTTACTGGGTCATTGTATCCATGATGTCCACCTGTACAGGACAACGTCCCACTTTAATCTACTCATCTATGACCACTCATTAACTTTGTTTACAGTTTCCTGTGCATGGAAAAGCTTCAGTTGAGAGACAAAACAACACTGGTGATCTCA
This sequence comes from Grus americana, assembly GCF_028858705.1. NCBI lineage: Eukaryota > Metazoa > Chordata > Aves > Gruiformes > Gruidae > Grus > Grus americana. Next base: position 20,301,629 of record NC_072891.1, read on the forward strand.
CACTGAAGTCATCACTTCAAGGCAACCTTTGACCAAAAAGGAGAGCCCTCTTACATCATTTTCTAGGGAGCAACAGGGACAACGGAAAAAGGGGAACAAAACAGTAGCTGGGAATACAGCCTAACAGCTCATCAGTTAAGAGATGACAGACAAATCTTGCTTCCAGTATGGAAGTCTGAGATTTCAAAGCACTAGTTGCACAGGGAAGAACAAAAGCTAAGTCATCACTATGCCATTGTTCCCCCATGTTATTCTCATACAACAGGAATCTGTTTCCTTGTGTGAGGATAAGCTAACTCTGTTTTTCAGCATCCCCCAAAACCATATCATGACCATTTTAGTCATGACAACTCAAAATTTTCTCTTTCCCTCTTTACATTTGAGAAGCATTTTTAGATTCATGCAGCAAGTTCAGCTGAAGACTCAGAGCTATGCCAAAGCTGAATTTTGACGCCACAGTTTCACAAAGCAACTGAGGACGGGCAATAAAGACTCATTCAATTTGCAACTTTGACAAGTATATTTTCACATAGTAGCAGAATAATAAAAAATGCCGCTTCAAGTGTGCAGAAGCAAAAAAAGTAAAAACATTTTACTCCTGCCACAATGTAATATACAATAAAAATCTGTATTTCCCTTGTCTTGTGTTAGAAGTTACCATTTTATCTTCTTAGAAACTAACTCTTCAGAGTTTAAGTCAATTACTTCTGCTAACTCACCACACAAAAATTTGCAAAGCTGACAAGATAGCAAGACAATTTGTTATCTTGGAGGAGGTATCATTTCCTTTATTTCATTTATTTTATTAATGTTGCTCTACTGCAAGTCAGATCTTTGACAAGTCAGTAACATTTAAAAGTCTGACAGACGTGCTATTTAGAAATGCTTTGTTTTCTACATTTCATGAAAATCCTCCCTTGTTTACTCTGCCTTTTTCCCAACTGAAGTTGACAGTCATATAGAAAGTGACCATTACAAGTCTTCAGAAGTACATCACAATTTTCCCGGAACAGAGATAAAAATTATACTTTACTAGTGGATATTCTGACTCTACAGGGCTACTCACAGGCAAGGAAAGTCTATCCAATAATCAGTGTCCAGAATAGTTTAAGTAAATAAAAGATTCTAAGCACAATTATGGGCATTATTAATACAAAAAAAGCTGCACATGAAGCACACTCTACTTAAATAATCTCTCAAAGAACAAACTCCAATTTGTCTCTTTACAACCAGCATGAAGTTCTGCTCATTTTAGGAGTATCTGCTACACAGCAGATCATCATGTACTTGCTCCTCTACTAGCAATGGCCATTAAAAATACAAACTGCTCCTGGCACCTTTGAACAGCTTCTGGGCATAACTTGGAGCTGGACCTGGTCCCCCACCAAATCAATATGCAGTATTCTCCTGTGGCTGCTGAGGAATACCATTGATGCTACTGGAAGATCCACAGGGGACACATGCTATAAGAGCAAATGAGCAGAGGACAGTGAGCAAAACCTACACACATGTATTTAAAAACCACACAGAGAGAGAAAAGTTCTAACTAAGAGGGTATATAGGTCTTTTGAAAAAAGAATGGCAAGGAGCTTCTCTAAAGCTAAGCTTCCAAGCAACTCTAATATTAGAAATTATTCTGAACATACTTTAACATTTCCAACAGCATTCAATGTTGTTTATAACAAAACTCCAATATGTCAGATGCTTCATTTTTGTTTCCTTGTTATCTTGCTGCAACTGAACTGGCAGGTAAGCATGCCTAATACTGAGAAAACTGACTAGAGTTATTCTCTTAACAGTCCTCCATAATTTTTATATGGATACACACAGGTTTTATTTGCTTTCATTCTAAATCTGAAGTGTTTTCCTTGCTCTTCCACATCCAATTTTGAAGTCAGATTTCAAATTCTTTTCTTCATTGGGATGTGCAGACATTTTAGAAACAGAAGTAGAAGTGAATCAAAACTGAACATCACCCACATTTTGTAAAAACGTAGAAATGAATAGACAATTTATGCATTCTTCTGTATATTAATAAAACAAGCTTCCACAAATTAGAAAAAAATCCCAGTGTCTAGACAGGGCTCAAAGTTTAAAACCCATTACAAGGAATTTATTCTAGGAGAAAGCACAAAAAATGCAGTAGCAATACCGAACTCATTGTCCAAAGTTAGAAAACAGGTCTTAACAACCAAGTATACAAGGTTAGTCAGACTCACCTTCCCTCGTCGATTTTTGCTTTGTCTCCTTGACAAGAGAAGTTCTCAATGTAACCTAGACTGCAGTTGATTCGTGCCCAGTCAGGCTGGCACACAGCGAGGAAGTGAGGACGCAGTCTACCTATGGAGTACTTGGCAATGTCTGTCAACGACTGGCTAGCAGCTGCTCCAAAAATGAAGGTCCCAATGGCTTTGTAAATAGTGGCTATGTAGTTATTTCTGACAAATGAATTTGAGTGCAAATGATTATAAAAGACCGAGAGAGTCTCTCCTAGGATTATCTGAAAGAGAAATAAGGACAACAGTTAAAGATAGATCATCACTTAAAAAAAAAGAAAGATATTACTCTATTGTTGTTAATACTCAGACATGTAGTTTCAGAAATTAATTATTTTATAAACATTAAGCGGCAAATTTAAGTTTTCCAAGAGTCAGCAGTAACCATGCCTAAACTTTAAACACTTATGTAGAAGAAAAAACTTTTACCTTATCCTGCTTCACGTTGAACTTAATATTATTCATTTTCAGAATATTTATTAAAAACGAAGCCTTCTCGGAGTTAACATTTATCTGTATTACTTGAAATGGCCCTTTTTGTGAAGCCTGAGACTATTCTGAAGGGTCTAGACTTTATTTCTGGATGTGAAAGGCCATTTATTTAAACACAGAAATTTTCTATTCCTCAGGAAAATTAAATCTTTAGAGGAGAGAAGAAAACAAATGAGTGGGGAAAGACAGGCATTACTGAGGTCTTTCCAAGGACTTTTCACCCTGCATGTCCCAGGTACATGCATCAAATGTGTATCAAGTGTTGATAGGGAAGCAGGTTTAATTTTGTTTTCCTGCAACTTTATCTTTTCCAGAAAGTGTTGCGTTAAATCAAGTACAAAAATTCACCTAGACAAGTTGGATATTGAACCAGATGGTCCCATTTTGTACAGAAAGGCTCAACTGATACAAATGATCAGATGGGTGGGGGACTGTATGCATATATGTGAAGTGATATTTAAAAATCCTGTAGAGATTAAGTGACTGCTCCATCTGTCACTTGAGAGTGACAAGTCCAGGATCCCAGCATTTGGTGAATGAAGCTGTTATTAGATACTCCGACACCTGGGCAGACAAAGTAGCTGTCAGCAGCTTTGTACATTAAGGCAAACAGACAATCCCATCAGATGTGTGACACTGAAGTTTTACACTCTGCACCATACCGAAACATGGACTGAAGCAGAGAAACACCGGAACATGGACTAAAGCTGAGAAAGTTTTCAGTAAAGTAGATGTTGGTAAGCTCTTATACAGAATCCACCTGCCCCAGAAAGTAACCTCTTAATAAAGATAGTTGAGCAGAAATCTCACAGCCATGACTGGTAAATACTGAATCCCTTTTAAAGAACGCTGCTCCAAAACCTGCAAGAAGGTCACTTATCTCAGTTGAGGGTGACAAAAAGTTAGGTGATGCCAATGCAGCTACTTCACTGAATGCAGACATCAAAGAGTATTCATCTTCAGTAATCTGATTGAGCATTGAGTAAAGGACACCAACATTTGCTTTTACCATCTGACTTCAAAGCAATCTTGACAGAAAATTTCACAACTAAAAGATAGTCCCTGATGTTACAAAGGTAATATTGTTAGTTAGATGTTAATACTGGCTCATATGGAGATTGTATAAATTCAAAGTAAATACAGCCATTAAAAATTACTACATTCACTGAAGCCTTTTCTGACTCAGGAGGCCCCTGAGCTGCAAATGGCTGGTAGCAAAGTACTGAGGACAAAACATCAATCTTTGCTTGCTCTATTCTTTCTGTTCTTCCTCACTCATCTGTTTTAACCACTGCTAGAAGTGAGGTAACAAGCTATTTGGACCTCAGTTGTGATCAAGTATTGCTGCTCTTAGGTAATATTGACTACCAATGGTAGTAACAGGGTGAAAAAAATAGTTGTCTTAAGAGGCAGGATCTTTTAGCATAAAACACTTGCCAGTTAATAGAATAGACAAAAAGCAAAAAAGCTTTATCTGCCTCTGAAGAACTTGTGTAAGTTTTTGAAGCAGTTTTTCCAAGAAAAGGAAAACTAGGTAAGTTACAGTTTTGATTCCCAGCCCCACGTTTAAAAAAAAAATTCCACCCAAGACCAAACATAAGCTACAAGCTGACATTTATGTTGGAATCTAGATAAAAATCCATGCAGTCCTTACACAATGAAGAGTTAGGCTGCCATAATATCCCTCCTGATTTTAACTCATCAGCCCAGAGAAACAGCTGGCCAATACTGAGGTTTACATTTAGCTGCTCCTTTCCAGCTTTGATTCCTAAAATATACTTGGATAAATATTTATACACCTAAAAATCTTATTTGGCATAAAAGAGTTTTAACTCTGCTCAAAGTGTAGCCCTGATGAGCTTGGATGTCACCCAACACAGAGCCATGAGTGGAGTCTGAAGCTTTTTAGCACATCTGGACAGGGATCTTGAAGCCCCTGTTGAAGGGCCATTGTTAGAACTAATGTGCAGTCCCAAGTGACTTAGGACACAAAATGGTCCATCTCTTCCCTCTGCCCATTCCCAAGGACATGCCCCTACCACTTTTTGCCCCATCACACTGACACTGTATTCTTCCAGGAGCCATTTCACTCAACCTAGCTCAAAAAAAGCTGCTGTTTTCTGCCTGTTTAAGGAATTTCACTAGCTTATCCCTGTTCAGACAAGCCACCACAGGTGGCAAAAGACAGTGTTAACAGCAGGACCTCAGCTTTTGTCCATAGTAAGCTATCAGGTTAGCTCAGCTGATAGTATGTAACCAAAACTTATGGATACAGAGTCACTATATGCTTAAGCCAGTTCATCTGAGCCAGGAGCTGCGGTCAGAGGGAGATCCCAAACTGGCAGTTGCAGAGGCAATCTCTCCAGCTCACTGACATGGTGTGAAGAGGAGGCAAGGACAACAGTAGACCATTTTCAACCAAGTTAGGTGCAGCATGGAAGTGAGCCCTAGCATCAACTCAGACACAAATAAGCCCAGTGTTTTATCCTGATCTTTGGGGAAATACCCAGGGAAAAACTCCCCGGCTACTTATTCTTTTTATTCTAGTTATGCTTTTGGTATGTTCTGATTGGAAGCCATAATATTTGTCTATTAAAGAACTTAGTATCTGCTATCGCACTTCCACACACAGAAGTATTTCCAATGACTCTGTGGCAGATAAAAATGATGACTTAATAGGTCATGCAAATTCATATTCCAAAAGTAGTAGCTCCCAAAATAGCAAAGCTTGAGACAGGCATTTAAAATACATTAGTGTTATTCTTAACTGATATGGTAAGGGAGAAACTTTTTATCTCTCAGACTATAGAATTAAGCCACCATAGTTCTAAGGTATTCTTTTTCTGTTCTATAATTCTAGTTGTTTTAACTCAAAGAAAACCTTTTAGTTCTTCTTGCCAGAACACCATTTCTACTGCTTTAGCACCTGGTCTATGGCCATTAAAGTCGAGAAATCTTTACAGTTTTAGAAGTCTGTATTAACAGATTGCCCCTCCTCCCTCTTCCCCATCCCCATTGAAATCAAATGCAATTAAGAAAAGTTTAACTTACAACAATTATACTGAAAGGAATAATTATTCCTGCTAACAACTTATAAGAAATGGTGTCCTCTTTGTATGGATACCGGATGGATTCATCACTACAGAAAACTCCTCTCTGGAAGGGGATACGTCTTGAATTGAGAATTGCAAAAGGCAAGCCAGCTAGCAAAAAGGAATAAAAAATACATTACAAAAGCAACACAAACTCTGGCGATGATTATACCCCCGCATTTCCACGGAGAAGTGCATAAAGAGGAACGGGCATGCAGGAAGTTAGAAGGCTATGCACTTCCTTTGGCCAATGACTACAGGCCCTGTCTTTGCAGCTCCCAGGAAGGACTGTTGAACGTTGGAGAGCAGGAGGGTATTCCTCTCACCTTTGTATTTGTGGCACATCAAGTATGGAAGCATGCCAAAACCATGACTGAGTAAACAGTTCAGTGACAACCACTGAGTTACTCAATCTGCTGCTACTGCCACAATTATTGACTATTCCTTTATATTCCAGTGAGCAACAGTTGCCCCTTTATACCTTCTCTGGACAGCTTTACAAGTCAGAAAAGCATAAATTGCATTTCATGAAAGCAGAAAAGGGGTGTTTCTCAGGGAGTGCAAGTGCAGAGGCAGTTTTCAGGAAGAGATATGGAAAAAAGGAAAAATTACAAATGCATGCGATCCCCTCGCTTCCACACACAGTGGACAGTTCCCTGGAACAATGTGGTCACTGCACAAGCCCTATAACCTCAGGGCATGGAGATTTTATTCCCCCCTCTTCCACAAAAGAGGAAGTCTTTGGGACATCCTAAACTCAACGGAATACAAGATTAAGGCACACAATGCTTTGTGCTATTGCACCTCAAGAGACCTGCAACACTAACCAAAACTAGCCATTTGAACAGCAAGGTTTTTAGAAAAAGCTCAGAATAGGACACAAGTTACTACAAACTAATAGAATCACATTTTTAAACCCTGATCCTCCATCCTTGACACACATACAGCGTCGCAAAATCTGTTCGTGCACAGGGATGAATACCCTCAAAAAGAAATGGCTGTATGGAAAGAAGCGGGGGACTACCAAAAGGTTCAACAAAACAATAAATAATAATCTTCAACTTAGGGATGTACAGCCTGGTGGCATTAAAGTGCTTTTAAAGCCCTTAATTTTGTGCTCAAAATTCAGTAGTATTGCACATAAAAGGCATACCAATTTAGAACTGGACAACAAAAATAATCTGGGGGGAGACACTCCTGATCTGCCAGTAAAGGATCAGAAGGATCAAAAACAACCTCCTTCCTTCCTGCCAGAGAAGGATGTTGCTGTAGTTTCAGTTCTCTCCCCAGGACCTCTGTGTCAAGGCATAGCCCACCTCTTCCTTTCCACATACACAGCTACCCCTAAATAAGTGTGTACAAATAAAAGTAAACATGGAAAGAACAGGAGAAAAAAAAAAGGATATAAAAGATACCCAAGCAGTAAGAGAACTGTTAGGGAATAGAAGAGAAAAACTAAGTTACACATTCAGGATTTAAAAGAAGAAGAAAAAAGAAAGAAAAAGACCAAAAAGACCTGGGATCCTTTTCAATCCTCCTCCCCCTTTAACCTCTACCCATGAAGTCCTCCAAACTTAAGCCTGACTCCGGGGCTTATCACAAATAAGACATTCTGTGGTTTCACCAATGATTTGCTATGGATTTTGTTCTTCACACCATAAAGCAACTGGTTAAAAGAATGCTTCAGTCTGAAAACAGACACAGATAACAAATAATCTAATGGCTCATAAGGTGAAAATTTCCTTGAAGTGACCTCTGATGAATGACACAGCTTTGTTCCATGACCAAGCAGTTACAGGCTTATCATAGAGCCCATGTATTCCAGCTAAGCCCATCACAAAGAATCAAGTATCTTCTGCACTGTTAGTCATAAAATCAATAGCATGCAAAACGTCCCCTCTGAAAGGAGCAGAAAAAGCCACTGTCATTGTGAAGAGGGGTTGTTTCCACTTCCATGCCAGCAGGACTACAACTGACCCAGCTCTGGAAGCTGTCCAAACACACCAACAAAGCAGAGAAGGACAGCAGGACGGGCTAAGAGCCAAGCCAGAGCCTCACCAAAACACTAAACCATTCAGACACCAGCCAGCACAGAGCCCTGGAGTTGGACAGTGCAAAAACATAGCCTTTCCTATCAGGAAGAAATCCCTCTCCCTTTCTCCTGATAGTAGGAATAGCAGTGTTTTGCAAGATGCTACAGTCCAGGCCTCAATTCTGCCCTCCCGTTGTGTTGGTACTGTGACAGCATGTCACAATATGTCATCAGTTGATTAGTATTTATCTAACTTGTGCAGAAAGCAGTGTGCAGTCATGGTGAGGGATGGAGACTTGTTAACATAATGCCACGGTGTGATACCAACACCATTTATTCTATAAAGTATGTATGGAATGAAAACATCATCCCTTGCCCTGCACACATATTAACACCAAGATTCAAGACTGTGTATTTGAGAAAAGTGTATTTTTTAGATCTCCAGAATTGGAGAATGAGGCACACACAAATAAGAGTGCCTTGATTATTTACAGGTTTACTTCTTTAGAGTAGAGAGTTTTAATCATCATGGTAAAGCAGTTGATCACAAAATTAAGTTCAGCCTAGCAAACCTTATCACAGCTTCAGCACACCACCACAAATACTTGTGATCTTAGTTAGGTGGTGTTACTGACATCACATTACCAGCTCTGCATCATCCTTTTTAAAGACCTGCTCTATGAATAATGGTGTCATGGTGGCTTACTCCTCTTTTCCTCCTACCCACACCTGAATGTTTCAGCTTCAAGGTGAGAGACTGGAAGTTTTCAGACTGATGGGGTTATTCAAGTCTTTTGGGGTGCTTTTTTTATATGTAATTACCTCCTGCTAAATCAGAAATGGAAAGCAATGGTATATGGATCATGGGAATCAAATCCCTCATGTAGTGACATGTGCTTTTCCATGCAAAGAGAAACTGCCTGAAATGTGTGCTCACTCTTCAGCAATATTGGTATTATCATGCAATTAGTCTAATTGCTTGCAGCACCTTCCTATACCAAGATCATGCAAACAAAATACTAAACAACTCAAAGTTTGGTTTTGTTTTGCTTTTCAAGCAAGTAAGAACCAGCTAAAGTAAGTTAAAATGCATTCTCTTTCATAAGTTCATCTCTATCTGAAACCAATGCCACTTTGCTAATTTAAGCAAGAAAATTTTATAAACAGTTTCCTGAAGTCATAACCAACAAAATTTAGGTAAGATAGTATAAGTCTTAAAGTTCTAGGCATCTGTCTGGTTTGAAGTAACAACTAATTGGAAGAGCCATACATTGAAATACAATACTGCTAAAAAAGCTTATATAGTAAACTTCACTACATGTTTCTGCAGTTTCCCCCAACTATGTAATAGATTTAAAAAGTAATTTCACCAATCATTTGTCTTATTGCTGTTCACAGCACATTTCAGAGCTGAAAGGAGATGTGTTCCATGAAAGCTTGAGATAGAAGCTTTAATTTCTAAAAACCAGATTAGTTTTCAGTTTAACAGTGTTAAGCTAAAGTCACAAAATTACCACATTTGTTATTTATCTTTTGCTTAATCCAAGGCAATTATTAGCCTGAAAAACCATGCCAGTACTGGCTTTTCATTATTTTGTTTGGTGGTGTTTTTGTTGTTTTTTTTCGTTAAAGTACTCTCTGATGTTAATACCTACTCCCTTAGAACACATTCCATACAGCAGGTTTAATTTACTTCTTTTAAACACGCATGGATTGATTGGCTTTATTAGCTGGTGGGAAGGAACAGGAAAGTAGAAGTCAAACCTGAAGAGCAAGTGAAGCTATTAAAAGAAAAACTTCTCACAATACTTAAGGGATTTGTTCTGTTTTAAATGAGTTGGCAAAGTCTGGTTTTGTGTGATTTTAAGGTGGGTTTTTAAAAAAAAAAACCAACCCAACAAACAAACAACAAAAAACCCAATCCAAACTTAATTTCTAAAAATCAAATCAAAGTTATTTCAAGTATATAGTTTAAGTACTTTCTGTAGTGCAAGTCTCTCTCCCTCAAAGACAATGCAAAGACAGGGAAAAAGTGTGGCTTTTTCATGAATATAAGTAGGACAAACAACCAGAAGAACTGGCAGAAGTGATGGAAGAGGCAAAGCTTCTTACTATGGCAAGCACAACAGCAGGGTTTCCCTATAGTTGTGATAGGGATGTTACTCTTTCACCCTGAGAGATACCATAATTTCAGAAGACAGGAATAAGTTTTTGCATCACAGTAGCAATTCTCTAAGTATTGGCACAGGAGGACTGGATATGACTAAAGATAACAAATTATATTTGTCTTCATAATGGTACAGCTAAGATTAGTGTCAAGGTCTTTAACTTCCCAGATACAAATGAAGAACAAATTTAAATAGTAGCATAGAAGATACTGTACTTCCTTGCCAGAAGATTTATCCACATAAAAGTCTAAAGTAGTTTCTCAAGGAAAAGTAGAAAAGATTCAACAGCAGATCACTGGGAAAAGAAATCCTGCTTATCTGCCATAGTAAGTTAAAAGAAAGGCCCTGCTTTTTCTACAAATATCTATTTTCCCTCCTAAACAAGCTACAACTTCTCAGGGCAGAGTTTGGCACATTAGAAAGGAGAATTAATAAAAATTAGTAGGGCTCAGTTTTACACGAAAGTAGAAGAAATTGGGGAGTTTAAGTACTCCTTTTAAGTAAGGAGTGGAGATGACAGAGGGTCATTAAAAGGCTCTCTACTAATACTTCCCATATGACAATACCAAAAAACATCCCTGATGCATACTTCATTTTCCAAGTTAATTGTAACACAGCGAAGAAATTGCCTAAAGGGAAGATGACAACAGCTATGTTAAGAGGCATTATAAAGTTGGGAAGCAGTTACCAGTAGGGTAATCTCAAGGATAAAGCCAACAAGCTAGTGTTATGCAGTGCATATGCCAGCATCATTAATGAATAACTAGTAGATGTACTGCTGACAGAGCTGGCAATTCTTTTGATACAGTAGAAAATCAAGGTCAGCCAGTTCTGCCTGCAAAACAACTTTTAAAGACTGAAGCAAGAGAACAGATGGAGATTTGTGCAGCAATGAGTTCAGTCATGCACTTGGAGGTTAAACAACTCTGATGAGCTAGGAAGTTTCAGTTCAAAATATGAGGGGAAAATAGTGTCTGTTGTACATCAATGTAATAGTGTGACCATTAAGCAAGTCTTTCTAAAGGCATTAACACTTTTAGCCACCCAACAAAAATTTCTTCTGAAACAGTTTTCAGTCAGAATATTCAGACAGAGGAGGACTGCTAAGGTACGTTCCTCATGTCAAAAGCTAGAAAAGCTGGGTTTTACACAGTTGAGCAGAACATCAGTACATCAGCTAATTGCACAGGCAGTAGATACCAGAAAAAAGAGCAATACTTATCCAACAATAACCAAGAATTGGAGAGCTACAAATACAGTTGGCAATAAAGATATTCATAGTGAAGGAGCTATATAGGCCTCTGAAACAGCCTTTCAGTCAGAATACAAGAGGTAGAAACACAAGTAGCTCAAGTGATAAGACTAAGTATTTTAAACAATTATAGTACACTTGTCCAATAGTCTGACTCATACAGTATAATGGATTATATTTCCTCACAAGCTGAAGTGATTCCTGACTGATTACGTTGAGTTCTTTTCCCATAAATATTCTGTATAACACAGGTCTATTTATTTCCAAGTTTCTCATCTTGATTGGCTTTCTTCACTGTTACTGGGCATGAAGTTGATCTCTCCACGGAACAAAAAGCTGATCATTACCACTCTAGTAGAGAGAGAGAACATCACATTATACACTGCCCTCAAGTTCTCCTTTCCACTCTCCTCAGGAAGGACATCACTTGACATTTATCCTTCCACTCTTCTCACGAAGGACATCACTTGACATTTATCCACATTGTATTTCACCAGCCATGTTATTGCCTTCTTTTGTACTTACTGCTCTGAGTACCCTACTTTGCTGCCTCACTACACACAACCTTGTCCAGGGCATTTATGACTGTACTGAACAGGGCAGACTCCTGGAGAGCTCTACTTGGTATCTTCCTCCCTTGTGAAAGCCAGTGAGGACTTACTCCTACTGTTCAATTCTCACATTTCAATGCATTATTTTTCGGACATTTAAGGATTCTTCATCTAATCCCATGACTATTTAGTTTCTTAAGATTTTGGTGAAGTAATCATTTGAATGTACAGACCTAAATAATGAGGGGGGGGGGGTTGTTGGGGTTTTTTTGGGGGGGTTGTTTTTTTAAATGCTGCCTTTAGCTTGATTAGTCCATCTTCCTGGTGTATTAAAGGGATTAGGAAGAGAATAGATGTGACTGACACCAGGAAACAGTGGTTATGTTTCAGACAAAATAGCTTTAAACATCCATGCTTAAGCAGTGGGTAGCAATAGTCTTTCTCCAGAGTCTAGAAACAAAACAATTTAAAAAGATTTTGCTGTCTTTTCTCCCAGCACTTCAAGAAAAGCCACCACCACTCTTGTGCTATTATCTAATGCCAACTTCATTAGTATAGCTTTAAACTAGAAGTTACATCTAGATTACTTAAAAAAATCATATGTAGTATTTTGAGGTTTAAGTCTCCTTACACTAGAAATTAAGATAGAAAGCACAAATTAGTGTTTTTCCTAAATATGCTGTAGAGTTTTAATTATTAATTGCATCAGCAAAAACATCCATAATATTCAGGCAGGATTGTGTGTTGTAGAAATGAAAACACATGCGTTTTGTGAAAGCTTGGTTAAAACTTTTGAGTTGAGTATTACTCTGAAAAACTGCTCACATTCTGTGAGGTTGGTTATAGTATCATACAGATGTTTGCAGAGTAAGTTAACAGTTTGGCTTCTCCTCAGTACCAGAACAATGCTACTTTCCATTTCTTAAAAGGAACTTTAATGTTCAGGAGGGCACCTAGCAAGAAATATGCTTGTACCATCTCTCCACAGTTTCACCAGCTGCTGCATTTTGTCATTCAGCTTTCTCCAGAAGAGATGGGTAAAAATCACCTCTCTGAAAGAGCATTTTAATGTTCAAGGCAGAACAGAAAGGTACAATGGGATGAGCCAGAGGAAGGGAAATAGAAGAAGAGGCAGCACAAAAAGGAACTTTCCCCCTCTTTCACTTACTTTCCCTGTTGCTCATCTCTGGTTTCTGGTGCAGTTCCTTCCCTTTTTCACCACCCCCTTGAGTCTCTGGCCTAAGTCCTGGCTGTCAACAGCAAGTTATTAGTAACTAGGTAAGATACTTGAGACAACAACAAAAAAATATCTATGCCACAGGGGTTTTTTGCTTAAGTGACAAGACTTTAAATATTTAAATTGCAACTCCCTCTTCCTATAGTTCTCCCTATTCCATTTTACCATTTTGTACACTCTACTACATAATACCTTTAAAAACAACTCCAAACTACTGTGACTGCTTGACTTTCTCATGGTTATGACCAAGCTTCACTCAGCATTTTAAAAGCCCTTGTCTGGAGCTCCTTTCACTGTCAGGCTGTCAACTATTTTACTCAAGTTTCATATGCTGCATGAGTTTTTCATCACTGTATTAAAAATGTGCCTGAAGGATTGAGAAAAGTACATTATCAAGTCCACAGCCTTAACAAGCAAGTCACTGCAATTTACGTATTTAAAATTAACTGCATCTGGTAAGACTGATTTGTACAAGTACCAAACTGGAAATGGTGCTCCTCAGATCTTTCCTCACCTGATTTCAAACTAAGCCTACCAGAACCACCTTGCCATGGACAAGGCAGAAGTGGGGCCAAAGCTGGATGCAGCAGCTGCCATTTCTCAGCCTCTGTCCCCCACAGCACTGATCTCACCTAGGGATTATTCATCAATTCAACCAAAGTGCATCACCCTGCACATTAACCTTTCACAGAGCATAAACATAGGCTGTCATTATGTTGGCTTTAAACAGAATTTGAACAAACATCAATTAGAAGTTTATCCCTGAGAATAAGCTTTGGTTCAGAGATAATACTCATCTGTAGTAGTACAAAATGAACAGCTAGTATCAAGTAGAACTCATGCCAGATTATGAAGTTTCAACAGTGTTGCCCAAAAAGGTTTCCAGTGCCATGAATATACCAAAAAACCACAAAGATAAAACATTACTCTCCTTTTCAAAAAGTTTACCAGGTAAGAGGCAAAGTCTTGTTCAGAGCATAATAAAATTAATATGTAATCTGAAACCTGAAAGTTAAGTTAAAGGATACAAAAGTCTACTCTAGTGTCAAATAGCACGTTTAATTTCAATTAGTTGCAAAAGTATCAGTGGGCCATAAAGCTTTGACACTGCTGTAAAAAAATGAAGTACACATCCACCAATCTAACAGTCTTCAATAGGTTTCATTACAATCCCCTGCTTTATCAGTCTTTACCACAGCAGTAGCTACTTTTGTCCCTCAGGAAACATACAAATTAGCCCAGTGCTTATGTCGTTAGTCAAATAGGTGTTTCAATAAAAGTTTCCCTGAAAAACGTATCCATTTCACAGACCATAAAAGAAAATCAGTTGCTTTTGCCAGAAATCAGTACATTGCCTCCAAACTATGATTGTGCTAATCTACAGAAAGGAAAAGTTAGAGTCAGAAAATTGATACATATGGTAGGAGACATTTCTGAAAACATTAAGCATAATGCCTAACAGGTTAAAGCTGGCACAGAAGCAAAGCTACATAGGTACCTTTCAGGAAGGCGTCATGGTACTGAAGACATTAGCCTTTGCCAAACCAAACTAAGAATGTCTTGGTTTTGTTTTTTTGAAGTAGAAGACAACATGGCCTGACCACCTAAATATCTTTTGGATGTCTTCAGGATAGAGGAATTAAGTCCTACAGCCCCTTAACATTCCTTTCTCTCAAAGAAGTCCCAAATAGCAGAGCTCATCCCAGCGAAGTAACTTATTCTAAACTCTTATTTATTACTGAATACTTCCTCTGTCAGGAATATCAGTATTTGCATTAGCTGATTTAGGAGCAACAGTTGTGGCAAACTACTTTGTTTCCCAGAAACTCAGTGCAGCACTTTGGCTGAGCTAGAAGAACTGAACTCTTGTCCTCTCACGAATCAGCCCATCATACAGAAACTCACCAGCAGGTTGTGTCCCTTCAGCTCCTGAACACAGCAGTAAAGCTTTGGCAGGGAACTACAGAAACCCTGCTCAGAACCTAGCACAGGGAGCAGATGAAACTCAGCAACTCTTGAGATGCTCTGTTCTTCTGCTTCTTTGGTGAGAAGGATGATTCAGAGATTCCTTTGCTCTGTGCTTCTTTCCCCAGTCGCACCTATCACTAGATCTAAGGGTCTAGAGAGTCTAGAGACTAGAACGTCACCGAAGGCAGTGGTTGTAAGAGGCAAGATGACTGGAGGAAGAGAAAATGGAAGGTGAAGTCATCAGAAAAGACCATCTGAATAGGACACATGCAAATAGGCATGGTTAGACCTCACTGCAAGAGAAAGACACTAACATTAATTTGTCATTTATACTTGGAAGAACTGATTTCATGCAGACAGCTAAAAATCAAAAATGCCAGACCAGGTACATCATCTTAGAGATTAATTTCAGAATACTCCCAGAGTTACAGTTTATAGACACTACCCCCTAACTAGCCATTGCCTTTAGACTATCCAGAATTACTTTCTAAACATCTCTAAAAAGACTTGGGAAGGTAGAAGCATCAGAAAAATCTTCTGGGGTTCTTGAAATGTCAGTCATCATGGATGTCTGCTGCTCTGGACACCGGCCTAGACACCTAAAGAGATTAATTTTTTCCAAAGCACTACACCAAGGCTTGTTTGACCCCAACTCTCCAAAAATTCTAATACAAAAATCGTGCTTCCCATCGAGACACAGAAAACTATTTGGAAAATAGAGAAGTATCATACTATGAAGTGGTACTTGGAAGAGAATAAAAATTAGTTTCTTTCCCAGAGATTTTATTTCCTGATAAAAGGTGGCAATGGAAACAGAAAGAGGTCATAGCTATAAATGGAATTGGGAATTCTAAGACCATTCTTTTAATTTATGGTTTTTTTAAAGGAGATACCTCAGAGTTTCTAACATGCCTTGTAAATCTTCATAAAATGTTCTGAAGACAAATCAATGTTCAGGCAGCCTAGTTTCTTTTATGCACAAAGTGACTTCTTAACAATGAAATACCTATGCCTTACTCATTACTGCAGGTTTGGGGTTTTTTCTTTTTCTCTGAAGTTGTTTTATATTCCACTATGGGCTTACCCCAAGAACTGAACCAGCCAAGACCTTTTATTACCATACAGCGAGATGTTCAGGCCATTTCTTACTGCACTCTGAAGACAGGCAAGCTGTTAGTGAAGTAAGGGGTATATGCATAATAATATTTTGAGCATTTCTGCTTAGATTTCATGAGACTTTAGGGACTAAGGACTAAACTGGATCAGCAATAGCTGTACATTGTTGAATGCTAAAGGGAAGGGCTATAACCATTCTACTAAACTTTTTTTTTCCCCTGTGCTGCAGAAATGATTCCTTTTGCTTCCCATAACTTCCTACCACAAGTTCTCCTTTCTATTTTGCGACGTGACAAAGCTGAGGTCTAAGACCTACTTAGGAACAAGTATCCTGTTCAAGGTAGTCTTTGATTAGGGAAGAAAATTTACACAAAAGTGCAATTTATCGGCTCTTATTTGCTTAGTATTAGACCAAATTTTTACCATAAATTCCTTCATTGAGAAGCCTGTTCCTTTCAGTAAAGTCTCATGCCAGGATAACATTTTTGACTAGATGTGGAATAATCAGCATTACTGCCCAATAAGTTTTCATGAGCCACTTGTGTCCCTTCTGAGGACATTGACTCTGGAACATACTACTTCCATAAAATTCAGCTTGCCTTGGAAAATGTCTCAAACCTCCATTAAGTCGGTCCAAAATAAAAGCCAGTCTGAATGTCCGATTCTCCTATTCCCAGACTGATCAACTTTCCCCATCCCTTTGCATAAAAGAAAGCTCGAAGCTAGAAAGTGTTCAACTGGAACCCACTTTCAACTCAGTAAGTGGTAATAACCCAGATCTCATACTCCCTAGCTTCACAGCTCACCCTGGCTCTGAGTCTCTATACTCCAATCCCCTGCACAAAGGCAATAAAAATTCACTGTGTGAATCCTACAAAAGTATCATAGAAGAAAAATATGAGAATAAACTGGAATCACTGACAAGACTAATTCCAAGTTATAATTTTAGATACCTTGGCAGTTAAAGTTACAATAGCTGTCCATACCACTCCTTAGATATTTATACTTTTAAGTAAATTAGTTGCAAGACAGGTGTTTTTAGAGCCAGAAAAAAAATGCAGTCTCAATTGGCTTTCTATTACAGGAACAACTTCTTCAAATCTAAAAATGGAAAGATAAAAAAAATATCAAGCAATTCAATAGACTGACTAACTGTAACTGAAATACCTCTTTAGAAGTCCAAAACTGCACAGAGCTGCAATTGCTAGCTTACCTGTGCACATATCAATTAAGGTACACATGAACCGTACTGGAAGAGAAATTTTCCTGAAATTGTGCTGAAGATACACGTCAGTACATGTCAAAATGACAAACTTCAGACTACTTTCCTCAGAAGTGAAACTGTTGTGTCTACCTTCTATTTACTGCATAGGACAAATGCAAGCTTTAATGAAAAAGCATTTAAGGGAAGACTAGAGTAATGCATGTAGAGGTTCTGCAGATTTCTGTTTAATTGTTTTAAATGACTGCTTCCATCCTTAAACCAGTTTAATATATACTTCTTACTGATTAATTTAGCATACATGTTTATCAGAAGACCAAGGATTATGACCATCTCTAATATGGTTTGGTCAACCACTGCAGGCAGAAACAGTAAGATACAGTTTCAGGTTCAAGACTATTCTGAAGAGTTAAATTTTGGGTCTCTAAACCAGCTCAAACCTTACTAAAAACTTGGATACAATCAGGCTTAAAATATTGTCAGAAAAACCTACTGAAGAGTTAAATTGTTCTTTGTAAAAATCATGTGATCTTGGAAACACTGAGGCTCTTTTCTACAAGCAACTAGATTTTCAGCCTCTGTATCCCATTTTGAAGGGTTTAAAGAGTCATCACATTTCTTTTAAAACCTAAAACCCAAAGTCCAAATCAGACTTATTTCTGTAAAAAGTATATGGAAGCAACAGTCACTAGTTACAGGTTTGTGCACTCTACTGCAGTGCAAGTTTTAACACCACAAATGTTTATGTTATAAGACTAACCCATTCTGACCAAGACATGCATTTATTCCATAGCATTTTGGAAGCCTGTAGTATTTTTCTCCCCAATTATAAAAGCTTAGACTAACTAATACAGTTTAAATCCTCATCTCCATTTTTTTTTCTGTTCCTAAAACAAATGAGATTAGCAATACTAGCAGTTAGAGATTAGTTCCAGATTTTCTGTGCCAACAGAAAGTAGCAATGGCACCTTTCACATGCATATGACTATACGTATATGGGATTTTGCCTATATAGACTGTCTTTGACTCACAGTCACAGTGCTGAACTCTTGGAAGGCATACATTTTACTCCCATCACCAAAGCTCCCTATATATTAGCTACTTACAGAGAAAATGGGCAGGGTGAACCCCACTGTGTAGAGGACAGTGGATGTGATGGTACTGTCATGGAACGGATACTTGATGCTGTCATCATTACAGAAAAAGCCTCTCTGATACGGTTTTATTTTGGCCAAGTTTAGAACACCAAGGGGTAAGCCAGCTGTTGGGGGAAGGAAAACAAAAAAACAAAAACAAGAAATACATGTGGTTAAATCAAAAAAAAAAAATCATTTTTAAACATGCATGGAGGAAGCTACCAAACATGCAAAACTCAAATTTCTTAAGTAGCATGCAATGCACACACTTACCAAATCCTGTTTATACAAAATTATCTCTTCTAGAAGTCTACTTAAGAAGGACTCCTGAGATTGCCCACCAGATAGAGACATTAAGAAAGTATAGAGTTCAAAGTCCTTTCATCAGTAAGGTGAGTTGCCACACACCAAACCAAGATTACGCTTAAGAAAAGCATTCGCCGCTCACATGACTGAATAGTTATTGAGGGCAGGCTGCCTTTTGTGCCCCCTCCTTCGCCACCACCTCACGACATTGGCTCATATCTGAATTACCAGCCTTGTTCCATACACTACAATCTGGTCAGTGTTTACAGAGAACTAGTCAAAAAAAAAACTTACATACACAGAGAGTTAAAAATTTCATGCAAGTAGTTTTCATGCAGGTAAGGGTCACAAGAGAACTGCAGACACACCAATAGGAAATACAGACACTCTGAATGGACTGCATCTCAGGGTAACGAGATTCATACTTTAAGAGTTGCATTCACACAGCTTTTGTACATTGGAAGATTTCTGCATGAAAATAACTAAGTTATCATGGAAACTGAGACTTGGGTACAAATGAAAGCTCTCTGAATTTACACTTTGTGACATATTACCTATTCCCTCTCTCTCAAGTTCTCTTCCACTATACTGGCAATCATGCCAAAGAAGCCATCAAGACCTCTGACAGTCACTTTCAGGTCTAACTTATTTCTGATAAGAAGAGTCAGCTAGGGAATACACATTTGCAGGAACAATGACCTCAGGAAACCCAAGTTTGTCATTTTGCTCTATTTTCTCATCCCCTCCTTTCCTTTGGTCCCCTGAGCAGGTAATCAATCAACACTGGATAAAATAAGCGATACTATAAGAACTCCAGAATCCTCCCTGCACCCCTCCCCCAAAAAACTGGTTTAAAACAAGGTAGAAGAGGGCAAACTAAATTTAAAGCCTCCTATGGAGGAGAGAGTAATTTTTTTCCACAAAACATCTGAAATACTAAAGACTGTCCACACCTGGCCTGAACAACCAGGGATGCTGATGCAGCAAAGCACTTCAGCAGATGCTTAACAACCCATATAGCAAAGCTGAACAAAACTGCAAATGGCACTACACTTGTTCAACTTTACGCACAAAGTTTTTCATGAAGTAGGATGATACCTTCAAGTCTACTGCATCTCAAAGGTCTCTCTCCTTCCTCTGCTTTGACAATTGAGAAAAGAGCTAGACCTTGACAGAATGCAGATGGCAGAAGTAGCCAAAACAGAACTGCAGCCCTTCAAACATGAAGGGAGTCACTCCGAAAAATTCAGAAAGTTCACTCGGATCAAAGGACATTGCTGCATGTTCCTATGTCTGGAGCCAATTTTCAGCTCCACTCAAGGCCATGGCAAGATTCCACTAACATAAGTCAGAGCCCATGTTTCCTGTCTTTATCTTTGCTATTGCATACCCTGCATCAGGATGATGGAGTGGCAAAGCCATTACCTATTTGATACAATCCTATCTTCTCAAACCAGTCACCAGATTTTCACATGTGGAAATATCACATACTCATGGTTAATTCAAGTTGCAGCTTGTGTTTTGCAAAGTTAACTACTTAACAGACATAAATACATCTGTTTTCCAAGAAAAGGTACTACAACTCAACACCAAGAATGTTTCTGTTTCGTTCAATTACATTTTCAGCCTTCCAGCTCAACCATTTTTAGCCAATATTGCTCAGTTCTTACAATAAGATTTTGAGGTGTTTTGCTTTGGTTTTGTTTCTGGGTTTAACTTCATTAGGATGGGCTACTTCATTTTTACCAGCTGCTGAAATATGTTCTTTAAGTGCTCCAGTTCAGAAACTAGAAGACATTCCAGCAATTCACTTGCAAACACAGCAGAGTTCTTAGCTCAAAAATTCCAAGTTTCTTGCCACCAAAGTACTGAGGTTTACAGTCAGGGTTTTTTTTTTTTTTTTCCAAGGAAGATTTCTTTAGGAACTGGAAGAGTGCTACTACATGACTGTGCATGGAGAAGAGAAAGTTTGCCAAGTTTGACAAGCAGTGTTTTAAAACAAACAATCAGTTTGAATATGAAGGAATTTTTTTGTTGTGTAACTGCAGCAGGAGAGAATTACTCACTCTGTAACCTAGTTAAGACAGAAGCTTGAGGGCTTGTTTTTTTAATTAGGGAAAATTCCTGACAGTAAGTGTTATGCACTCAGTTTTCATTAAACAAAGAGGAAAGGACTTAAATTAAGCTGTCTTTTCTTCCCATTAAATAGTCTTCTTTATGTGAAATTTGTTTATAAAAACTAAGTTGTGAGAACTTTTACATAACCAGCAGTTACCCAAATTTCTCTGATACCTATACATTTAAATATTTCTTCGTACATTTTTGTTCCTTTCCACATCTGTTTCTTTGAAAGAAAAAGATGCACCTCTTTGTTAAGTCAGAATGATTTGACTACATTATGTAGTACTTAGTACTTTAAAAGAGTGTGTAATCTGGAATTGAAATTAAGAAACATGTTTTTACTTTCAACCATGAGACTCTGGGAAGGGGAAAAGAGGAAAAGCAGCAAATTAAAGGGGTCATATGAGGACAGTCTCACCGAAGTGACTGCAAAATTCATTTGGATAGTCCATAGTAAAAGAATAGGAGAAATTGGAAATTGGTAACATATCTTACACTAACTGCTCGTTTCCATTTTTTAAATTTCTGTTAGAATTGCTACTGCAATCTAAATGATGCACTGCTTTCCAGCACTGGAGTAGGAAACTTTGTGAAATGGTGTTTAGTTGTACATTAACCTATGCCAAACAAGTAGTAGCATTTTTACTATTGCTCATTTCACAGGGAGAGAAGACAACACTTAGTACATGTAAGCAAATGGTTCTGAAGTTTTTTGTATGAGAAAAAAACCCCACAGTAATGTACATAACAGGCCAGTATTGCCATAACAGGTGCCAAGCATCACCGTGACCTTTAAGCAGGCTGACTGTACACTGAACTTTGAGGAATGCATGCATGTTCAGTTTCATTAGCTTCTACAAACTGGAGGAAAGGGTGACCAAGCTCTAGTGAAAGATTACAAGGCTAAAAGGCAATCTTGTGAAGAGGATGAGGCATGAGAGTTGATCTACAGTGAACGTCCTCTTCCTTTTTACCTAGCCCATACCAGCAGTAACCTCTGAGGGCACTCTTCTGATCTAGGTAACTTTATACCTTAAGGGATCATAATGGTTCAGTTGTTATTTACATCCTCCAAAGCATGACCTTCAGCTGTAAAAAAAAGAAGAAAGTTCCCTGAAGTTCCCTATGCTTCAAACTCAGAATTGGAGTTTCTCTATTTTCTGTTAAAATTTGTCTAGTTGCTCTTGTCAAGGACTACTGACTAACAGGTTCTGGGCTGCTTTGCTAGGTAGTAGCAAGAAACAGACAGCAGTCTTCTGATCTGGTTTCTCTCCCTTCTAATCACACAGAGAAAACAATTTGATCACTCAGGTGATCTGGAACTGGCCCATTCAAGACTTTGTAAGAGACTGAGGGGTGCTTCTCTAATGCTTACAAAAACAGACTGGCTAATTGCACTGGTTTCAGCTGAGATAGTGAGATAGAGTTAATTTTCTTCAGAGTAGCTGGTATGGAGCTGGTTTGGATTCATGCTGGAAACAGTGTTGATCACACAGGGATGTTTTAGTTACTGCTGAGCAGTGCTTGCACAGAGCCAAGGCCTTTTCTGCTTCTCACACCACCCCACCAGAAAGTGGGCTGGAGGTGCACAAGGAGTTGGGAGGGGACACAGCTGGAATGGCTGACCCCAATTGACCAAAGGGATATTCCATACCATATGATGCATGCATACAAAGCTGGGGGAAGAAGGAAGCAGGAGGTGTGTGGGTTGGGGGGGTGTGTGACTTCAGAGCGATGGCATTTGTCTTCCCAAGTCACCATTACGTGTGACGGAGTGTAATGAAAGAAAGGTTAAAAAGCTTCATACACACTGACAAAAATACAAGTGCGCAGGATGGAGAGGGCAAGGAGCGAGGCAAGACTCATATTTGAATTACTGAGCAGGGGATGAAGGGAGGAAAGAGGAATAAGTTTTTGGCTAGAACTGTAAGAACAGGGCAACACACATTTGAACAGACTGAAGCTAAGCTAGCCAAAATAGCTACATGGGGCTATGCTGAGTTCACAGGGAGTTTCTAAGGCTAATTTTTAGGTTCGAGCCAGATGTGGTTTCCATTGAAAACCTACGGATAATTCACAGTAATATCAATAGCCTTCAGTGAAACCGTATTTAATCACATCTGGCTGGGCAACACAGCACAACACAAAAGCCTGTAAGGAAGGAAGGGAAGTCCAGGGTGGGAGACTAGGGAGGAAGTCACTGAGAATGGTTCTCCATGCACAGAAAGGGAATGTCAAGAAAAAACAATACCCAAGGGAAGGAGAAGGCTAAGTCCTCATTTGGCAAAAAAACCCCAAATTGTTTAATGAAAAAAATGTTAATTTGTTATATTTTAAATATTTTTTAAGATGAAAACAAGAGCCGTTTAAGTTCCACAATTTATCCTGCAAATGGAACTGCTAGATACCTAACTATGATAATTTTTACAATGTGTGTAACACTACACTATTATTCTGATTTGTGGCATTTATCACACTTGTAACTTTAGAGTTAGGTGCTTAAATTTAGAGCCATAAGGAGTTGGGATTCTGATACTCAGGTGTCCATTTGGCTTTGCCAGCAAGCTGCATGGAATATTTTTCCCTAAACAGGGAAAAAAAAAAATAGCATTTACAGCTGAATTAGCTTCTTTTACAGCCAGCAGTTGCCATAAATATTTAAGACCAGCAGAGAGAATATTCTTCAAGAGCAGGCAGCTTCAGGGTCTGAAAAAACTGTCTGTGTTCTACTTAAAATTTAGGAACATTTTTCTGATTATGTCTATGGACACAGTTTTATATCTGAAAGGAAAGAGACAAAGCTTCTAACCAGTTCACTTACAATGTACTCTCTAGACTACCCTAGACCGTCCTACCCTTCTCTCACCTCTGGCCATCCACGGCATTAGCTTTCCACAACCTGTCCAAAAAAAAAAAAAAAAAAAAAAGCAAGCCCATGCCCACACAACAGGGGCTTTTCAGGAGCACTTGCTCATCTGGTCAAGTGCGTGACTGTAAAGGACAGAATAGGAACATGTAGCCAAGGGTGTGAAAGAAGGGACAACAAGGACAGACTGGCCACCGTAGTCTCACACTAGCTTAAATCCCTCATGAAATTGTTTCCCGGTCAGCCTCATGTTCTCCATACTCCAAAGGCATGCACTGTATTTTTTGTAAACATCCTTAAATTAACCGAACTGCGCTCCTTATCTGTGAAAGCAACCGAATCTTCACTTAAGGCTCTGTACCATCTTAAAAACTTGTGCTTGATTTGCATCACAAGTTCTCCAAGACACACAAGACTCCTACCTGGTCCTCAATAAGGAACTTCTTCTCATTTATACAAATTAATATCTAGAAACTGGGAGACAGGCAGTTATCCTTAAGGGAGATTATGGCAAATGAGAATATACTAGCTTGATTATTAACCAAAGTTTATTCCTCATGCTGTACTGAACTCACAAGTACAGTTTAAGAGAAACTGTACTAGGCTAACATGATGCTGAGAATAATTTTTCTGTTTCTCTACACTTATCTTGAAAAATAGGATCAATGCATTTTGCACTTGACGTGCTGACAGGAAGCCAGCTTCAGCTTTTGTAAAGAAATCCACAATTTACAGTTAAATTGGGGTGTGTCAAACAGGAATTCTGGCTGTAGCAGATAAATAATCTCCATAAAACACAGCAAATGACAGCCTCAAAACAGATCAGTTATTGAGCTAAAAGCTGATCATTTAAGAAAAAGGTACTTTTCATAGCTTACATTCTTATTACAGATGATGCTGTTAAATAACCCCACAGAGATAAACACCATTCTGAGCTGAAGCTATACAGCTGGTAATTACTACTGAGGGCAAGGGAGAATTTAAGTTCTCCCACTCTTACATATGTATTTTTGCTTTTATTTTCAGCCAGGACAACCATGTTTGCTTTGCTGCTCATTTTGCGTTGTACAGTCTGGGGTAAGGAAGTATGCAAGAGATTTAAAGAAGCTGAGACAGGTCAACCTCATGCTGCTGGAGAGTCTGGGAACATCTGTAAAAAGAGACTGTTCTTTGCATAAAAGTGGATGTGTTGAAAATTCTTTTCCAGGTGCAGCCAAGGGGAAGAATCAACACCTCTTGGAAAGGTGGTTTTGGAAATACAGAAAACTAAGAGGGAGAAGAGACTAAAAAAAACAGAAAGCATTTAGACTTTTGACACCTAGAGGTGAGGTATGTACAACAGAAAAATGAATACATTATTTTCAGTAGCTGAGATGAGTGGGTAGCCTACAACTCACCTCCTAGTCTCTTTAAAGGACTTTATCTTATTTTTCCACCCCAAGGAATGCAAAATATTTCTAATACCAGCACACTGATTGTTCTGATAACGCCAGAAGCTACGCTAGGCTGCAGTAAACAGGATATGTGTATTTAAAACCATGAACTACATTCTACTCCCTGCTACTAGTCCACTTGCAACTATACACTACTTACACTTTTATTTGTTTTCTGATCTATGATTTGGCTAGCAGAGAAGCCAGATCAGCAACCTGAGCCAACTGACGACAGTTTCACTGAATGACTGACTCCCTTACCATGCCTTACACTTTTGGTTGAGCCAAGGCAAGGGTGGTAGACACAGGAAGCGAAGGAAACCTTCCTCTGAGCTGGACCAGCCTTTCTAGTCCAGTCATTTACTAACCAAGAACTACATCATATTCTAGTTTCTCTGCATCCAACAGTTTAGTACTACATGGGAGCACTGGTTCAGTTATCTACATTACCAATCCATTAGAACAAGTCACAACACAAGTATTCACATAGACAAGTGTATTTTCCCTTATATCTACACTTCAATCAAAAAACTGGGCTTTTAGAAGCACTAAGTACCTATTAGTCTAAAAACCACAGTTGTCTCTTCTGTGAGCATTTACAGAAGTACAAATACAAAATAAAAACTGCAGAGAGGCAAGACAGTAATACATCCTAGCCTGTTCTATTACTTACACAGAGAAAAACCATGCAGCTCAAGTGAGCCAGTTACAGGACACAAGCAAAGGCTATGCCCTGAGCTCTGCTCTGTTCAGGGGGCAGAGAAGGTTGAAGTTAGAGGAGGCAATCAACAACCACCTGGAACTCATTAGCAGTTCACCCAGTGGGGCAGAGGCCAATTGGCCTGATTACTGACAGGCATGACAGATAGATTTAAGACCCTCAGACTTAACAGCAAGAAGTAAAAGACACTAGAGGTTGGAGGAGGATGGAAAGGGAGAGGTCAGCAGCTCCTTGTGTTGCAATGCTGCTCGTGGGGTTGGGAAGAATCCAACTGGCTGCAGCCAGAGCAAGCAAGAGTGCCTTCTCCCACTATAACCCTTCCTGTTTAGGGGAAATTAAATATTTTAATCACTGCTTGCATTATATGCTCAGTATTACATTCACTGTTAAAGGCTTTAGCTGTATTGTCTAGAGAATTAAAAAGCTCACAGATACAAAACCATGTATACACCCCCAAAGATCAAGATCTTCTACAAATAATCTACATAAAGCTCTGGGCTTACAGACAGGGAAGACAATACAGCAGAATAAACTGAACTATCAAGGTCAGCTGTTGGCAAGGTAGGGAGGGATTTTTTTTTTTTTAATTGTGGGTGACATCAACTCTGAATGTCATTTAAGACCAGTGCTCTTTTAAACTCCAGAAGTTGTAACTATTTTTCCATGTAAATCTTTTACTGTGGAAGCACACAAGAAGAGGCTTTCAGAGTATTTCACTTACAGCTACATATCCTAACCTGAAACATCATCTAATCTCTAGGAGTATAATAGGCAATTAGTTGTTAGGAGTATAAATGCTCTTTTTACAATGAGTCTTACAAGCTTAACAATATTTTATTTAAGCAGTCTTTAATAAAGTCAGGTCTTACAATGGCAGTGCTAGAGGGACTCAATTTCCATAAGAGTGTCTACCTTGTCATCCACTAGAACTTCATTTTAAACTGTACACAGTGCTGCATGCCACCACGTTTAAGAGAAGTATTTTTAGTTATCAGAACCACATTTTTTCAAGGTACACTGAAGTTTGTCATATCTAACAGCACATTTTGAGGACATAAGTATTCTTATGTTCTGTATTAAACTAGATCTAAGTACAATTTTTAAAAGAAAAATGAGAATACCCTATATATTTTAGGGCTATCGGTGCAACTGTTTTGTATTGATTCAGAAGACTCCCTGCGAAGTTCATTTAACCAGAATTTGTAACATAATTATACAACATTGCTCTAGATACTCAAGTATAATGAAAATGCCACGGCATTCCCATACTCATACAATACAGCAGGAGTTGCTTTCCAGTTTCAGTAGAAATTATCAGCATTAATATATAGAAACTAAGATCACAAATCTAATGATTAGAGATTTCATTTTCTAGCATTGATGACTGGAGTTATAGATTCAAGAGATGGGAAGAATGAGAAGAGACTTGAGTCTGCAAGCAGGAATAGTGACCTTACTTCCAGTGCCAGGATCTCCATTAGCATTAGACCCAGCCACCATACTGGCATGGAGTATTTTAACTGAATACTAGTACTGTGGTATAGGCTCACCTAATGAAACAAAACTGAAGCCTTAATTTCTCAGAGTCAACAAAAAGCTACAACTCACCCAAGAAACACCAAGAAAAAGAGACACTGACTAAAGAAGATGATTTTGGGAATTCAATGGGTAACAGTTCCTGACTGGAGCTCTTTGCAGGGCTCAATCTCACTGCCTCCCTTCTATATCTCAGCATTAAATGCCCTCTTGACCCCCTAAGGGCCGTACCTGCTCCCCATTAGCTTGCTGAACATCAGAAGGTTACCTGATTAGAATTAGAAGTTTATTCTCTCAGGTCTCTCCGCCATTAGCTTCCAAATCAGCCCCTTCAGCTTAAGGTAAGCTTAGTCCATTGCCCTTTGGATACCTTAAAATAAGGTAGGTAAGCTTAGATATATGTGTTCCTTACCATTCCAGCACTCCATTTTCAGAAAATATTGCACCTACTGTTAAGTTTCAGTGCCTCAGCCATCTAAGACTCAGTCAGAATAGGCTTACAGTAATCTGCAGTAAGAGAACAAAGTTAAAGGCACAAAAATGCCCTAAGATTGAGGGAAAAATTCCACCTTATTCTAAGAGAGGCAGAAACTACCCAAGATGCTGACATTTGATACATAATCCCTTCTACACTTAAGGCAAAAACTGAGCAAAACTCCTGTTTGGTACAGTTTCAGGAATCACGTAACAAAAACTTATGACTCCTCTTCTATACCAAGGATGACTAGCTAACATTTCAAAGCTACCTTATGAGATCAAGCAATCCCCATGTGGTCCCTCTGAAAGCTGCATGATTAGCAATGGCAGCCGAGGGGGAGGAGGCACTAAAATCTAGGCCAAGTCTAGCAAGATCCGTTGTTGCATCAGCAGCATCACAGAAATAAGGCCCTATTGATATGGCTCCTGTGTACCTTTGGTTCCATTTAGTACAATCAGGGTTCATAGCCATTACAAGATGGGTGCCCTGACCTGGCATACTTGTCTCTTCAATTTAAATTAAAAAAAGCTTTATTTTCCTGTTGCCAGATATCAAGATGCCACATGAACAGAAGATGCCAAAACTGTGTTGAAGTACAATACAAATAAAACTAAAGCACCTTAACACACTTCAGAGTCAGGCTGCTTCTTGGTTACAGCTTTTCAAAGATGAATCAGCAGAGTCGATAACAGAGCAAATATAGACCATTAATGCTTCTTGTACTGGTGTTTCAAATCCTATATTCAATGTGATAACAGAAAGAGTGTCTGATAAGTGCACCAGACAGTTCCAACATTGTTTTTCTGTATCATATTCTTCTAAAGAAGCTTAGTTGGGTCTATTTTTGGCTTCTATATGAAGAAGCAGCCTTAATTTTAAAAGCTGGACCTGACTGTGCTAGAAGGATTTCTGTACCAGAGAATCTGGCAAGAGTAGTTTGAAAGACACAATGCAAGTTTATCAACAGACAGTTTTTAGTTCTGTGCCTCCAAGATCAGTCTCATAACCTGGAAAAGAAAATTCCTCCCACAAAGTGGGTCAACTCATTGATTGTTAAACAAGAAGAGATGAGCAGAAGATCCTTAATATAAGTGCCATGGTTTTCTTCCAGTTTTTAAACTGCAGGACTACACCACTGGCTGGAAAATTGGCTGCAGGTCTACTCACAGGTGGGACTGAGAGGTCTATTGCTACAGCTGAACTGCAAATTATTTCCTGATGTAGTAGCAACTACATTGTTCCAAACAAACAGTCTAAGAAAGTATCTTAAGGAAAACTTGCTTCTTCAGGACAGCTTTCAGTGGTTTTAATTTTTGTCATAAAACTAGGTTAAAACTAGTCACTTGTAGTCATCCATTATCTGAATTTCTAGTGTTTGTGGATTTTTCAGTTGTCTTCAGTCAACTATTTTACCTGATTAAACCCCAAGAAGGAAGACCTTCCTTTGTGAGACAGGGAAAAGAACCAATCCCTGACACCCCCACCCCTCCAAGTAGATACAGCAATAATCAAGGCCATACCAATGAATTAAAACTTTTTTAAAGCCACATTTCTGTGAGTGGTATATCTTGCCAATAAGGTTCTATGTAATTCTGTCTGGCACTTTTTCTTCCCCATTGCCAAGGAGAGTTTGTTTTAATTCTCCTGAACTAATTCTGGAAAGAGCATTATCAGTTGTCAGGGATAAATCTAAGTCACTTGGAAGGCTACAAAAATAGAGTTATGTCTCATTATCAGGTACCTTCCAAAGTTAGGTCACCTCTTCATACTACCTGCTTCTGTGACTCTGACATAGTCACAGACAGAGGGCTATCCCAGCTTTATCTTGTCATCAGGATCAGGTCAGTGCAACAGTGCTCCCGCATAAAACTATGCAGAAGCAGGCAACCAGTAGTCAACTCTACTTCCTCTCCCACCAGGGCTGGGACTGTGCAGGTTGCAAACCAAGCTGCTTTTAGTCAGTATGTGTTCATGCTATCCAACTCTTTAAAACCAGGTCAGTGTATTGAATCAGCTTAGCACAGGCTCAACAAGCACCCAAGCAGCTATAAAGGCGAGGTAGGACCTCTTCAGCCGTTAAGTGATGAGCTATTTTACCATTTAGCTGTAGTGTGGTGCTTCATTTTCTCCAGAAAATGTCAGAAGCCCCTTCCCTCCCATTCCCTTAAGCAAAGGTCACCACCTTCACATCAGCATGCTGCAAGAGTCCTTCTGTCTGTTTAAGATTAAAAAGTCACCAGGACTCAAGCAGCTGGTAAGGAACCTCACTGCTGGCAAGTATCTTCCTCTACTATGCCATGAGAAAAGCATATAGTGCTCAGTTCAAGATTTGGCTCTTGAGAAGGAACTGGAAGGTCAATTAGGATTTACCCATCGCTGTAAAAAAACAACTGCAAGATATTCTTTGGGCCAGGGGTTAGCCAGAGTATAAGATACACTTTAACAGCGACACCTGGCAGAGCAAGAACCCAATTGCTGACTTTGAATAGTGTTCATCAACTAGTTGAGTTCTAACCTGAAGCTTTTTCTGTAGGCTTCCTAGCAAGACAGAGAAAGTCTCTGGGTAGAGCATCTTTCTTTATGTGGGGGAAAATAAAAGGTGACTGTTGCCAGGAGCAGTAATTGACAAGGTACAATATCACAACCAGAGTATTCACTCTCATGTTTGAGAACACACATTAGGAGAGGAAAGTTTTTTCCCTGTTTTAGGCAACAGCCATGTTTCCAATGAACTGAGAGTCAACTTAACGAGTATCATCTCAAGGTACCTGGTAGACAGTGTCATTTGAAGACAAGCTGCTCTTTCACATGAATCTGTTACAGCTTAACAATGTATTCATGCCCTAGAAAAAAGACTTAGCATCCACATGATGTGGAAAATAAGGTTGGTGACACATATGTCAGTGAGTCACAAATAATAGGGGAGGAGGTTTTATTTCAACTAGGGCAATCAGGAAGTGCTACCCACATGGAAGGGGGACTTCCTTGACTGAACAGCAACACCTTAATCGTCACAGAGACGGCTGCCTTCAGTGATGGCAAAAGTAAACACTCCCAAAAGGGGAGAACAGCACCTGAAGCAAAAACACTGTACAGGGTGTGCAGAGTGCTCCTGCCATCTCACTCTCCCAAGTCACATGCTGCAAAAGCAAATTCCTATACACATGCATCTGCTGTTTAGCATATTGCCCTGTACCACACAACATTACAGCAGTTTTTAAATAGTAAGCTTAAAAAAAGTGATTTATGCATTTGTTATTTCTGGGTTTAGTTCACATGTTCTTCTCTTTGGAAGATTAGAACTTCTTCTTCCCTTACTCAGATGTAGTTTTATGGCAAAAAAAAGATAAGTTAAAGACTGCCACAGTCCCACCTTCCCCACTACCAGCCACCTACCAACCCTTCTCTTTTTTGCACAGGTACTGCTCACAGCTCAGGGTGGCTGAACACCCAAGTAGCAGGTAGTTCCACTGCTAGAGAACAGCTGGGCTTCAGGGAAATTTTCAGATGGCTTCCTGAACCAGCATGAGTTAGGATATGGAGAAGAGAAAAAAGAAATCCTTATACATACACTGAACATAACTAGATTCCACAGCGGTTTTAAATTTAACTAAGTAATTGTTTACTATTATTAGCATATTGCAGAAAAGTTGATCAGAACAGTGAAGTGCCAAATTCTTCAGAAGATATCAATTTTTCTAATCTTAGGTTGTATGTATTCTTGCATTGCACCAGCAATCACATATTGACAAGTACATTCCCTAAATAGTTACAATAGATTGCCAGTGATTTTATAGTCAGGCAAAGGACTAAAGAAACACAGTTCTGTTGTATTGCATCCCCGCACTGAAGTTAGGCATGAATTGCAACAAGCACAGACCAGATGCTTGTCTAGCACAGACTAGAACTAGATGCTGTCCTATAGTCCAGCATCACAGAGAATGTTTTCCTTACTGCTTCAGTCACCTCTGCACAACTTACATTTACCTTTAGACCAAACTCTCACTGAGAGCAAGTCAGACTGAAGTATTCAGTAGTTCTTCCACTCTTTACAGGATATATTACCATGGGTTTCCCAATTTTGTTCTTTAATTATTGTTTACATGCCTTAATGAAGGAGCCTGATTGCAGTCAAACAACAGACCTGTAAAAGCAGCACAGAGTATTATGTACGGTACCTAATGAAGACATCAGTCACAAGGTAACTAATTAAGTTATTCTAATAAGCTGCTATTTTTTGCATGACAAATTGAAAGTATAATAAGAATCAAGTCTCAGTATCAGTGACAAACCGCTTTACTATTATCTAGAACTGTCATTCCATTTACATGTCTGTGCCATGCTATAAAAAAATGTCTCTCCCATCAGAAAAATAAGGAGGGAAAGTAACAAAAGTATGCAGGAGAAGAAAACCCTGCAGCCCAGGCTTTTCAGCTTTCCAGAGAAGTTGACCACTGTCCACTGGACCGCAAAGCATAAGGGAGTTGTTGCCTGCAGCACTGCAGAGCTGCATAGACATGCAGCACGCACACACCCAGCACTGCAGATCAGCACACACTCAGAATGCAGATATAGCCTCATCGCGCTATTTAAGGACACATACTGCAGAAATCTGCAGCTTGTGTTTTGGTGGGAGGTTTTTTTGTTTGTTTGCTTTTTGTGGGTTTTTTTTTAGATTACAGAATATATAAATAGATTAATTCTGAAACACTAGTATCAGTTCAGATGGAAAGAGTTATCACCCTGATAAGAAAGATTTTATTTATTTGCTCAGGGTACTGAAGACTGCTTTCCCTGAATTCTCTCTCCCTTATTGGACAGAAGGGTGGATAGGAGAGGGAGTTTCCTTAAAGATCAGTTAAAAGCAACCTTAGACTTCACTTTCAGGCAACCAAACTGATCTAATAGCTTAATGTCACATAAAGGGGGAGATATTGCTTCCTCCTGTGCTGCCTGCTCTGTCTCGTCTCTTACCCCTGCTCTATCCTGGGTACTTGTCAGACCTTTCAATAAACCTGTTTAAATCTCTAAATTCATAGAACTGTTCTGGTTAGAAAAGACCTTTAAGATCATCAAGTCCAACTGTTCACAGTAAAGCTCTTTGTCCCCTCCTTCCCTTTTGGAAAACTTGTGTTGGGAGAGTTGAACCTGCATAAAGAATGTTTTGACTAAACCAGGAGGGAATAAGTCATAGACATACACAGTCAGAGTCATCCACTTCCATAGCTGGGAGGTCATGTATAAGTCAAGTCACTGTAACCTGAAGTGATATCCTCAGGTTTTTTTTCTGTCCTGTCATTGCTGAGACAATGAAATTTATTTTTCTTCCCCATCGTCACTTACTATGGGGAAGGTGGGAGCGGGAGAAGGAAAAGAAAAAAGGCAAGCTCTGTATCCACTGACAGTAAGAGCTACCTTGGGGATGGATCATGAGTATGCTACTGGTAGCCCTTTTTGTGGTAGAATGGGCTACCACACCAAAACTGAGAGTTTAGTTCTCAACTGAAGCCAGTCTATATAGTTTAAAACTTTCAGTATGACACAGTTAAGGAAGTTTTCTCTTTGAAGCTTCATTGTCTCTTTAGTGGAGATACTAGGTATCAGGTTATCAATAAATATCTAGGTATCAGGTTATCAATACCTCCAAGTCACTTTATCTTGGCAGTTACCTCAGTCATTTGAGCAGATATCAAAGTGCACATGGGGGGAAGGGCAGGGGAAAAAGTAAGAGTTAGAATACAAGTCCACAATCAACAGGACACTATTCTTCTTTCAGTAGAAAAATTAAAACAGATTTCCCCTTTAGACACACAGGCTTAAGACCCATGTTCTTCTAAGGGCCTATCTCAGTCACATGGGAGCCATGGAGAAAAGGAAGAGAATCTGGTCCTATATCCAGTATCTTTCCCATTCCTACACTTACATATTTTTGTCTTGGCTAGAGTTTCCCTGAAACCTGTAACTCAATGTGTTTAAAGTTGCAGGTGTCACGAGACTTCATGTTATGCACTGCCTGCATTCCCCCCCCACTAGTAGGACGTAAAAAAGCCCAAGGGAAAATAAAAAGCCTGTCAACCCTCCAGCACACTGACTTATCAGATTAGGGCGTCTGTGATTCAAATGCTATATGGGGGCAGGGGGAGGTGTGTAAATTGATATTACACTGCAGGGCAACGTCAAGAACCTACCCTCCAAGCAGTAACCTGGGACAGAGGAAAACCCTCATTCTTTTAGCTGGATAACCCTCAAGTTATATGCCTCCTATAGTCGTAATTTTAATATATTCTGTTTTCCTTGATTACTCAGGATATGCATGTATGCTTCAAACAGACAAAAGTATATGCATAGTGCAAACTTTTGCCTGATTATAAAGATTTTGTAACGACAACTATCAGGACAGACAAAACTGCTTTACCATCCATAAAGACGGCAAGGCTTAAACTCCCATGCTACAGCATAGCTGATCTGAATAAAGATTGCTCCTACTGGACTACACGGATCTACTATCATTCTCCAAAAACTCTCTCTCGTACAACGTTTACTCAGAGCAAGGCATCATTCACCATAATTTTGTTCTTTAATGCTACTTCCTACAGGTACCCGTTGCTATCTGAAGCATCTAGCAAGATAAAATGTTGCTCATTGTGTTCGTACTGATGCTACAGACATCTTCAGCCAAGAAGGACCCATTTGACTGATGACCACCCACTGAACAGGACAAGAAAGTGCTTAGATTTATTACTGAAGTACCGCTCTTGTTTGATTAAGAAGCAAACATCAAAACCTAACACTTCCTAAGACTGACCAAAAAGTACATTTTCAGATACTGAAGATACTTTGCAGAATCTCAACACCCAGAGGTGTCACAGCTCTTTACAAAGCAGAACTTCCCCTTCACTGATCAGTAACTGACATCATTAGTCTTTATACTATGTCATTACAGAAAAGGAGAAAGCTGATGCAGATTGACAGGCCACGACGTAGTTTCAACAGAACGGGAGACTGAAACAGAAGAAGGAGACATCAGGAAGGTACTATGACCTGAGCTAGCCAAGAGCAGCATTTGCAGTGCTGTGGCAGTGTGCTGCGGCTGTTACTGTTTAACACACGGCCACCACTGCACCGAGGCATCGCTCCTGCCCCTACCCGCTGCACAGACAGGAGGACGCAAACACCGCGTTCTAATAAATACCCCGTTTCACCTTCAGCCTCAACTTAGAGCAGTAGTTCAGCTCCCGTGAGACTGCATACAACTCAAACCCTAAAGTGAATCTCTCCTCCACTGCACACCACCTACGTGCTACCTCTGCTGGACACTGGGATGAAGTTCGTTTCCCGTGATGCCGGCCCCTTTCCGGGCAGCTTTCCGACCCACCAAGGGTAACAAACACATCCCAGCACAGCCTTTTACCACAAACGGTTTACAGCCGACAGAAGAGGTTAGGGAAGAGTAAGGACACCAGAGAGAAGAGGGAGTTCCAAATGTCAGTGGATAAGCGGCAGCAGCTCCCTCCCACCAGGACTCCCCGGCGGGCGGGAGGGGGGGCGGCAGTGACCAGATTCCTCCGGGTGAGGGGCGGGGGAGCGCGGCGCCACCGTCTCCCCGGGACGACAGCGAAGGTCAGGGGAAGGCGAGAGGGAGGGAAGGACGGAGTGAAGGCACGGCAGGCAGCAGTGGAAGCGGCAGACAGGCACAGCGAAGGCGCAGGCTGAGGAAGACCCGCTCCGGGGTGGTGCCTGGCGCCGAGGGGGAGGAGGAGGCGAGCATGCGATTAGCCCGGTGCCGTGCGGAGAGGGAGCGGAGCGCAGCGCCCCTGGGACGGCTCCCCTCGCCCTCTCCGCGGCCCGCCGACCTACCCAGCACCACGCAGACCACATCCAGCGCCACGAAGGGCAGCCGCGTCCTGTCAAACATCCTGGCAGCGCCGGGCGCCCGGCGTCAGGCGCGGCGGCGGCGCCTCCTCGCGCGGCGGGGTGACAGCCTCGGCCCGGGGGCGGGAGCGAGGCGGAGGCGGCAGGGAGGGGCTAAGCCGCGGCGAGGCGCTGCGCTCCGAGCCAATGGCGCCCGCCCCTTCCCCGCGATCCCGGCGCTACCGCAGCCGCCGCCCGCACTGCGATACTGCCACCACTGCGGCGGCCACCGGGACTTTAAGGCAGGCGGGCGTGAAGAGCCGACCGCGGCAACTTCGCCCGCCCCGACCCGCCGCCTTGACGCCCCACCCGGTGGCCGCTCTTCAACGGCAGGCCGGGGCCGACGAATCGTGCCCCGCCCCCAGGGCGGCCCGCCTCCCGCCCCGCCCCCGCGGCACGAGTGCCCGCCGTGTCAGGGGACCCCCTGGCCTCAGAGGGCGCGCCCCGCCCTTCGCCCGCTCATCCCCGCCTGCCTGAGGAGACGGCGGCCCCGCAGCCCGGGTGCCCCTGGCCCCAGCCGAGGTGGGGCTGCCGCAGCCAGCGCCGCCTGAGGGGATGCTCGGCGGTCGCCCGTGCGCTGCCTTCACCTGCCAGCCCGCCCCTGTCCTGAGGCGATGCGGGCCGCGGCAGCGGAGCGTGACCTGCCCGGCCCCGCGACGGGCTGCCGGGGTGCTGCACACCCGAGAGGGGTGACACCCGACGCCGGGGGGACGCGGGGACTCCAGCCGCCGCAGCGCGACAGAGCTGGGGAGCGGTCCTCTGCTGCAAAGACGGGGGCTTGCTTTTTAATTTATTTTTTTTTTAACAAGGACAAAGCTGTTTCCACCTCTGGAAGACTGTTGGAAAATTGCAAAAGAGCTGAGAAGTTGAGTTTCAGCACAACCCAAAACAATCTTCTCCCCTGTTAAAAGCTTTTATTTGGAAAGAAAATAGTGACCAAGACGAAAAAAATGTTTTCTGTATAACCACATTTTTATTTTCACAGCATTTACCACAAAACAGACAACTTTATTCACCAGTGGCGTTAGTGCTCTTGGGCACAAAGTTATCACTCGGTCACTGAGCACATACCTTCTTTTGTTGTCGGTAATTGCAGGTGGGATGAGCGGCACTTCCCACACTCAAAGCATCAGGCGTAAACTTTTCTGCGATTTCTCGTGTATTCCACCCTCTAATTCTGTAAAAAGCTTCACGTTGTATTATATCCTAAAGGCTGAATAACAGGTTTGGCAGATCAACAAGGGAAACAAGTTCTTGAGGTGGAAATGCCTTGCTAAATGTGCTGTATCTTCAACCGTGCTGCCTAAAAAGGCATAAAGCAGTTCCATATACAATATATAAAGAAACCCCACATAGCAGCCTATACAGGAGTTCCCGATTTCACCTCAACACCTAAGAAGCATCCCAGCTACAAATCAAAATGGTCAGCTCTAGAGACTAAAACTACCCTTGATCTCTGTAAATGTAGTGTAATTTACAGAGTGCATTTTCCTGTACAAGTATTCTGGGATGGTCTCGTGGAGGTAGAAACTCCAGTGTTGCCTTAAAAAGCAGAAAGTAATGGAACAAATTGGAGCACAGCCTGGCAACGAGGAAAACAGGGCTTATCTTTGTGAGATCTGCTGCTGAAAGAAGAGTGTGCAATCTGCTCTGCTCCTCACAAAGCGTGGGATTGTTCACAAGGTCTTAAATCAGGAGTAGATAACATCCCCAAAACTGCAAGATGGTTAGAAAAACCAGAAGACAAGCAATGCAAACATTCCACGCACAATTGCTGTAATTGCTTTCTTCAACCCAAAAGCATCAGTTAATCTTGTTCTGGCTAAGCAGCGAACAGCTCTCTTGACCCACACCCCTATGCAGTAAATTAGAGACCAAAGAGATTGTGCTAATTTAAATGGATCTCTTCCCAGAAGAATGTAAGCAAGATAGCGCTTACACTTAAAAACACCTGGAAATTGGGCAGCAGCAGCGCACCGTTCACCAACAAGAGAAATTAATCATGCTTTATTGTCTTGCAGTTTCTACATCTCTGTTTCACCCTTGAGATGTCGCTTGCCTGAAGGAAGAGACATCTCTGCAATCTTCTGCCAGAATTCGGGAAAGAAAGCAGTCACCCGGTTCCTCTCCAAACTTTCCATTGCACAAGGGATATGAGCCTTGCTGTTGCAACCTTATTCCCACCACTACTAGGCTTGCTATGTCTTGGAAACCCCCAGCTAAGCACAGAACAGTTTGGGGGATTAGGTTAACACTGCACTGCTCTAGCCTCTCAGGCGGCTTTTCTGGGCTCTCATACGCAGATGAGTATTAACCATGGAAGCACAGCAACCCAAGCACTTTCAGCCTAATTACTACTCAGATTAGCAAAACCCCGCGTTACTCCAGGGCTGTGTTAGTACAAGTACTGCATCTTCAGATATGTTGTTATTTCACACAAAAAGGACGTTTTGGTGTAAAACTGAAGAGTAAAAAAAAAAACCCCAACCCTGAATGTTTAAGCACTTTTAACAAATAATACAGTATCTGTGGCAGCAACAATGCCCAGGGTAGCAGAAATAGCAACCTGATGGTGCTCGATCAGAGACATCTGGAGCAGTCCATTCCCGAGGGGATGGAGGAGGTTTATAAACACAAATATAAATCACGCTCAGCATCAGTTGGAGTTTTGTTATTTTTAAGAGTACAACACAAATATCAGAGCTCCTAAATTTCATTTTCTCCCCATACTGTGAGAGTTTTTTAGTATCTTCTGACTTTGTGGATTTTTCCTGTCTAGGCTTTGCTTGGTATCTGTCCCTCGCCGCAAGGCACTTTAGATGTCCACCATTCTTTACCACCATAGTGACCCAGTAATGTCAAGACAGATCCACTCATATGCTTAGCAGGGTCTACGCTAAAGAACATTTTTGAACTGGGACTCAAGTAAAATGAAGGAGGCAGACAAAGCTCCTAAGTTATATTTTATCCCTTCATTAAATTTACATTTTAAAATAGTCTAATAGTCTGTAATTTAGACTCTCCTAAATATCTTCCCCTGTCACCTATTTTTTTGTTTGTTATGGTTGTGGGTTGCAAAATTAAAAAGGAGCCAAAAGACACTGGGTAAATTCGTAGATAATAGGTCCATTGTTAAACACTGGATCCTGGTAGTTTAAGAAATATCAAACCTGCTGATTTCCCACATTTAGAAAGGTCTGCTGGGGAACAGTCATTCTGCAGGGGCTTTCTTAAACTCCCCCTGGACATCTGCTGCAGGTCACTGTTGCACGGTGTTGGGCTGGAGGGACTTGATCTGAATCGGGCCTTTGCATGTTCAAAACCAGTCAATGGCTATAGTCTTAACACTGCAAAATACATTAGAAATAGCAATGATGAAATAGTTAGGTTTGTTTGTAATGTTCTGTCAGATCCAGACTCTGCAATACTTCTGTGTGGTTACCTGGAATTTATCTGCCAAAACCCCTCTCATGCAGTAAGACCTACAGAAGAGGACAAGGAGGAAAGTCTACCAAGATGGCCCTCCTGAATCTCTCTAACATCATTTGTCCGGGATTTGCCCCTTACAAAATGACACATGCTCCTACCGGTAGTGTTGAGACCTGGACCTCCAAAGTCAGTTGACACCCCTCGCACAGAATGTTTATGGAAGCAGAATCTAGATTCCACCAAAATATCTTAGCCTCATATCTTGTCTTTTGTTTGGTCTGGCCATTTAGTTGTTTTCTTTCTTTTGCTCCTATGTTTCATGTTTGTTTGGTTTTAAATAAGGGAGCAGTGAGCAATAAAAACCATTTATATTTCTAATAAACAAGGCATGAGGAGTTTTCTGTCTTCTCTCCTTTAGTTCCTTTTCCTTTAAATACAATTGATACTTGTTTGGGTACTTCACCCCCACATCTATATTGAACTGTGTTGTCTATTCACCAGAAAGCTCCTGCTGTCAGGCTGACTTGAGATTGTCACCTGTGGCACTCCACTCCTTCACTCCTGGGCAAGTTCATATCTGTGAAGGGTTCTGTTCCCCCAGTTTTAGGTCAAGAGCATTTCTGCAAGAGCGATGAGACCTAAGATGAGCTCTAGCAGAAAAGACAGGTTATTTCTAAAGGTTAGCCACAGAAACAAAGAAACAAGCAGACATCCACAGACAGTATAATAACATAAATTTAATATTAATGTCCATGTAATTAATGAAAATGCATTAAAACACAAGTATATAGCTCTGTTTATATATATTTAATAGTATGTATCATACAGCCTCCAAAGATCATATAGTATATTCTAGAAAAAACACTCCAGGCTGTGTCTACACAAGTTAATTAAGTGGGGCCAGCACACACGAAACAGGTACTGGCACATGACTGTCCATACTATTTATTTGTTAGCTCACAAATGGCGGTGCTCAGCACTAACTGGCACAGGCCAGAGAGCATTCCCCATGGCAATTTTGCATGCAGCCATTCTGTTTTTGACAGGAAGTAAATGCAGCTGTGTGGGCATCAGCTATGCTCTACCAGTTGGCCTTAAGGCTAAGAAACTGTCCTTGTTTGCTCTTTATTGGATTTTATTATTTGTTTCAATTACACATACTGCTCTGAAGCAATAACAGATTCTGAAAGAAAGAATGTCTCAAGGGCGCTCACAAAATGTTCGTGGCTGAGTGAACGTTTTATTAAAAAAGTCTTACAATTATTGCAAGTTGGAGTGATTTAGGGGCTGCAGTACTTGTGTCATCTGGCTTCTTATTTCCCCTCTCTTTTCTTTCCTCCTTGGTGATGCTTTCCAGTCAAACTAGCTAGCAAAACAGAGGTAACTCTGGCAGCCATAGGAATCTCAAGAGATGAACTTCAACAGGGTAAACCTGTTGCACAGTGAAGAATTTGCCAATGATGGATGTATCAAAGGTACTTAGTTTTGACCCATCACACACCTAAAGCAGTGCCTGGTTCCATATATATTTGGATATCCACGTATCCGCTTCAACAGATAGCAGAAGATACGCTTGAAGGAAAACATGTCACTGCACCTCTTCCAGGTACATCTCCATGTGTGCTTCACTGGCGGATCAAAGCTGTGCATTCAGAGTGCAGCAGCTAAGGTGTCCACTTCTGCTGCTTGTCCCTGCTTGGCAGCAACAGTCCCACACCTGACACACTGTGCTTTAAACAGGCAGCCATCTACACCGAAACCACTGCGGCAGCAGCTCCCAGTCCTGTACGGTTCAAGGTTGCTTGGGTGCCAGTAGAAGCACAGCATGGGAGCAGACAGAAGCAGAGAGACCCGGTGAGAAATAGATATGAGGTGTTTTTCCTGGCCCAATTCTTATGCTCCTGCTAGGTGGATGAGCCGCCTGATTGCTGCCCATTCAGTCCCACACATCCGGCTCATTTATGTTGAAAAGTCTTCAGAACAGCAGCGGTCACTTACCATGTACATTTCCTAACGTGGTGAGTTGAGCCGCCAGACATAGCTGTGATACTCATAAATCATACTCATCCAAAACTACACTCCGAAGCTAAGGCAAAGCTAATATAACCAGAATGGCTATGGAAATATGTCTGTAGGGGGCCTTTTGCAACATTTTTAGTAATGGTATTATGCTGTTACAGTTGTCAATGTTCCTTTTGTTTGAGCTCAACAAATCTGTGATTATTTTTTTTCCAGTGAAACTGATCCAAAGGAATTTATTCACAAGTACATAGCATTTTGTTGTTTTCTTAAGACATTATAAATATATTGGATAAAATTCAACCTTGGACACATCTCCCTGTACTGATATAATGCAGTTACAATAGCCTAGCACATAAATAATTGCAACTACAAAAATAAATTATGAGGGAGCTTTGAAAGTGAAATAACAATAGGCAAAATGTCACCAAAACCCTCAAGCTGGCAGAATCAAATAAGGCAAAAAAGAAACTCACTTCAGTATTGAATGTGAAGAACATTTATTTCTTGCATCTCTGAATTATTCTTCATAGAGCATGATCGGGGTCAGTTCCTGCTCAAAACAAAATTAAGGGTGGAGGAGAATCAACCAACAGATAATTGCAACATAAATTATTTAGAATTCCTCTTCAAAGAATTATATGATTTGTGTCCTAATACAATTGTTATCTAATGAAAGCTTTTGCCTCTCCATCTTCTGTAAAATACTACTTGACTCCTTGTGTTCAGAGTTGAACACAAAAAGCTACAGCTGGAGCTGCTCCAACATACAGAGCGTCCAGTTTATAAAATCACTTCCTCTTAGTTTGTGTCCTACATGCTGAGCAGGAAACGTGGTATTTCACTTTGCTGTCTTGTCCCTTTACATGGATTCACCCTTGTGCCAACAGTAGATTAAGTGCCCTAAGGTACAAGTCAATCACTCCTGTAATCTATTGCCAGAGCACAGAATGTCCAGATTATAATTAAGCCCTGACCACTTGGTATTTACTTTTATTACACTAACACACTGAGAGGCTCCAGTAAGATTTGAGCCAGTTGTGCTATGTGCTGTACACCCTAAAGCCATTGCCTCAAAGACCTCACAAAGCAGGGTGAAAAAAAGAATTATTTTCCACAGCAGCAAAAAGAGCCTTAATTTTGCTTCTGTTCTCCCTGAGGCATTAATCCTGAGAGAGACGAGGAATAAACCTGTCCCATATGAGTCATCTGTGCAGATGAAAGCATTAACATATCCTCTTATCTCCTGTTTTATCTTTCCCTTCCACATTGCTGCTTCTTTCCTAACTAGAATAATAACAATAAGAGTGAAGTCAGCACTGGGCAGGGATCTGGTAGTGTCTGGAGCACCAGAAGCAGTGGAAGCAGGCAGAAGTCTCGATTGATGTGCTCTGGCTCCTGTAGTCAGAGCGAGCACTTGGCAAAGGAGAGGAGAAGGATTATATGTGTCAGAATAATTTTTATGGGACCCAACTCTTCCAGGGATTGTTTCAAATCCGCATAATGCTCTTGAGTGTTAATGCTTGCATTGGAACGTTTGCATTAGCAGATAAATGTGCAAGAACACGTTTCCAGACATCTGCCTAGTGACTGTACATGGGAGCAGTTCGCTGAAACTTGGTCCAAGGTCCATGAGGTCCTTGGGCTCCTGAAATGACTTCCAAGGTTTGTAATAAATTGTGCTGCTGAAGTGTACCGCAGTTAAGCAATTCTCACATGATAGAAACAATGTGTGGTGCACTGCACTAAAACCACTCTATGTTATTTTAACTTTTCAGCCTTTGAAACCATTCAGAAGAGAACACAAACATACTGAAAAAATTTATACCTACAGATGTTGTGAAAAAAAGAAGAAAACTTGAGCTGATGCCCCCAAATTATCTCCCTCCCAATTAAAGATTTGTTAAGGTATGAGCACTCCCCCAGATTTCCAGGGAGCCCTGGTTGAATTGCTTACATCCCTCCAGCAAGGTCCATATTTTTTTAGCCATGTCGGAGGAGCGAGAACTTGAATGTGCAATGCCATAGGGTTAAGTGGTGGTGTCTGGGAGGGAGGGGTTCGTTTTCAGGCACAAAAGGCATTGCAGTGTTGTTGAGTTTCCCTTCCTGGTGCGCACACAGGGCTTGCGTCAGTGTGACTCAACAAACAGGTCGTGTGGGCTTTCAAGGAACTGGGGCTTGAGAAGCAATGCAAGCCATGAGCTAATGTATGCCATGTGCCCTGTTTGTTCCCTTCTGCCAGGTGGGGAAGATAGAGCTGCTGTACTGCAGGTAGATATTGTGAAGATAAACGTCACAGAAGTGACGAGACTCAGACAGTACTGTCATGGGTATAGATTCAGGGCACAGATTTAGCATGTTCCTTTCTCTAATGCTATTATTATTGTTGTTGTTGTTATCATTATTATTATTATTATTAATTTCACAAATAATAATCTATTATCAGGCTTAGATAGGTGTTTTTGTTTAGCTATACTTAGGATGAGCACAGCTGTTAGCTTCCAGACACAAACCCAAATTATTTGATATGATCCATTAAGGTACCAGTGCATTAACATCAGCATTTAACAGCTAGGATGATTACTCCTATAAACAGCATCTTACAGAACGCACACAAATGATGCATCCCTGTGCAAGCACCAAAAACCAGTGTGACAGCTATTTTGTGCAGTATTGGTTTTCAGGAAACAAATACAAGAGCAGAGCAGCCTCATCATAGAATCCTTGCACAAATCAATAGGGCAAAATCTGCTCACTGCATACGTACCTTGTATGACTAAAGCAATTAAGAGGCATAAAAAGGCCATGCAGTTGCTAATAATAGGCAAATGGGGAGTATCCCATCCCAGACTCAGCAGTTGGCAGAGGGTATGTGCTGCAGTCATTTATCATGAACCTGATCTTTGTTTTGCTTAAGAGCCCATGAAGCGTGTGATAAATCAACTCATAGTGGAGCAGCCATGGCAGGTTGGCAGAGGTACCTAGGACTGAATATGCTTTTTATTGCCCAGTTACCTGCAGTCTTAAAAAGATCTTGTAACAGTGAATCAATATAGGTGACATAAATTCTGAGTGGCATTTCAACACTGTGTTTCTCTGCTTCTAGCATAAAAGCTAAGAGGAAAGCTATAAGCAGAAGTGGGAAAGGGCATGGTACAGGCAGATAAAGGCAGGTCTATAAAACATATTAGACCCTGTTAACAAGTGACATGTGTGATGCAATGCAATTTTAATATTACATCTGCCAACTATGTCCACAGTATGTTTTTTTTTCCTATCAAGTTGTTTGTACTAGCTTGTTTTAAAAAAAATTAAATAGTTTTATAAAATGAAAAAACCCCAGACCTGTTTAAAAATCAGATATCAACTCTATATGGTAAAGAATCTGCATGACTTTATCACATTTAAAGACAACTGAAATGGTTCTGTAAGGCTGGTGATTAGGAAGATCTCTGAGAGATTGTAGCTTTTGCTGTAAGTTTGCTCCACATGTGTCATGAAGAAGAAGGGGGAAC
This sequence comes from Grus americana, assembly GCF_028858705.1. NCBI lineage: Eukaryota > Metazoa > Chordata > Aves > Gruiformes > Gruidae > Grus > Grus americana. The sequence continues at coordinate 20,346,506 of NC_072891.1, forward strand.
ACAGGTTCCCAGATCTCCCATCTCCCAGCTGAGGGCTTTTACTGCCGGACATGGGCAAGACATAACCTGGCTGCTTCTTGGCTGTGTTTCTAGGGACACAGGTGTGCTCTGGCTATTCCTGCTCGACCAGGATCAGCAGGTGACAAAGCCTGGAGAACCCCAGTTTTTTGCATCTCCCTTGCTCTCACCTGTGAGGTAGGCTCTGAGCACTCTTGTCACTCCAGGGATGACTGTAGATGTCTGCAGTGTTGGGTCACAGACATTGTGAATATGCCTAAGTGCCGATATCTAAAAAGCCTGTTAGGCATCAAAGACTTTGTGAATCAGACTCAGAATGGACACTGTCACAGAGCCATCACTCTTCAGCCCTGACCCTTCCTAAGTCCATTTCTTTAATCTTACTCATCTTTGCTGAGACTTGTTTGCTCAAGTGCTCAATCCAACACATGTAATCGTTCGCAAGACGGGAAGTTTCCCTTTCCTCTGCAGCCTGCTTCTAGCACAACCATATTGTTGATTTTTCTTGCACTTTGAAGATGTGGAATACACCTGTATTTAAATGGCTCCTAAAAAAGTGCGTGTGTGTGTATGTGTGTGTGCATACCTATATTTATCAGATTAAATAAAACTATTTTAATTGTAATTCAGTTCAGCACTAGATTTTAGTGTAAGAAGTAGGAAAAAAAGCCAAGGTGATATAGACAAATTATGACATTTGTTAGAGGAAGGGACCTTCTGCCACCAGTGCAGTTCAGAGTGGTACCTGGATCCTAAGCCTGCAGAAAGAGGGGTGCAGCTCTGGAGAAAGAGACAACTGTCAGCAGGAGAGGAGGAGAAAGGAAGCAAAGGAAATGCAGAGGCCTCCCCAGTTTGTCTAGTTAATGCAGAGCACATATGTGATTTTATCAGTGTTAAGAAACTTTGAAACAGAGAGGCGAAGGAGTACTGTATGCACGGTGATGTGAAGGAGTAAGAAGTGGGGGAGCCTCATCTGAAAACATCAGAGAGGTCAGTGAGTGCAACAGCTGAGGTGAAAGGCTCAATGGGTTGCTCCAATAAAGGAGGAGATTAGTGTCAGTTACAGAAGTGTTTTAAATAATATTTCACAATGGAAGAAAATAGTGGACTGCATTCTGTTGTTTGTTTGTTTGTTTGTTTGTTTTTTTAACAGGAAGAAAGATGAAAGAGATGGATTAGAGTATGCCAATATGAAGATCCTGGGTAAACTAACTCAGCATTGGTCCTTCAGGCTTTCTCAAATGACATGGCAGGGTATCTAGCACAAAAACATGCTGAGAAAGGTTCAGATTCCAGAAACTGAAATACAGTGACTCATGCATTTCCAAAACAGTGTTATAACAAGTTGCTGTCCAAATTTCCTGCTGTATTATATGTAATGCACGTTCAGTGGTGCTACTGGCATGCTTCCCTCTGAGTCAGTAGTATTGAACCACTGCCCCAATTCAGAGTTAGGCGACCACTGTGCTGCTGGAGCTTCTGTCCTTACAAACAGATGTAAAACAAATGTCCCAATTCCTTGCAGTCATCAATATCCTTTTACAGGATAGAGTCTAATTCATTTCTGACCTGATGACCATGTACAAAGACGAGCACTTACCTTTTGCATTTCTGTGCTCTCCCAGTTGGTTACAACAATCTTGCAGTTGGATTAACATTTATCTCTGGGGAGCTGGACTCTTAAGGAAAGAGAACAGGAAGCTGGAAGGGAGAATTACTCTATACACGTTGTCTCTTTCTTTCAGTACCTAATGCAATGATATTATATCTTAATGCTACGTGACCTTTCATGTGGATTCTCCTTGCACTATGTGTTCGACAAGCTCTTAAAGGCACGGGAAACCATGGGGAGGGGTTAAGAAGGTAAACTGGAGAGAATTACAAGTACCAGCCTTACCCATCCAGACACGCAGGGATTCACTGATGCCAGGGAGCAAGATAACTTGCTTACTCCGCAAGTCCTGGAGTAATACTCCATGGGGATTTCTCTCAGTTCCTCTCTTTTTTTCTATCCTGGGTCTTACTGTTAAAAAGAGGCATTTTAGCCTTTGGGAAATCATGACCTGTCTACGAGACGTTCACTGCAGCTTGTAAATGAACTAGAGGAAAGTGCAATAATAAATAATTAGCAGCATTGAGCTTGGACTGAAATGATCATACACAAATCTGTAGAAATTGCAAAAAGTAAGAAACCAGACTGCTATCAAAAATTTGCAGATTTCTCTAATCATTACATGCCATCACAAATATGAAGAAATAATAGCAAAAGCCTCTTTGTTTGTTTGTTTGGGTTGTTTTTTTCTTTCCTTTTAATATACTGGTGCTTTCCTTGAACAAAAGACATCACGAGGCTCTATGTGCCTCCCTAATAAAACTTTTGTCCTCTGTAAATATGACTGTTTCATACCATGTGGAAATCTGGAAATAAGGCAATTTAATTGAATCGATAGTCTGGCTTGAAGGAATCAAGTTTGAATTGTTCCCAGAGCACATTATTTGTCTGCTGAAATAGAGTGAATTTTTCAAAGGTGAGGTGTTGCCTAATGTATGCTGGAAAACCACCTTTGTAGATTTGCACTGAGGCAAGATGGTATTTGAATCTGCTGGAATGCTTTACATATTCATATCGCCTGAAGGCTGGAAACTTTTTATCACCAGCAGAGTAGCAAAGATGACAGTAAAGATACAATTCAGGCAATGGAAAATGAGATTAGAACAGTTGTTTTAAACAGTTTTTTAAGCAGTTGACTCAAATTTTCTTCAAAACACTTTTTTTGAATGCAGAAGTCCAGATGTCTTTTGTGGAGATGTACTGATTTGCAGAGTACATTGTACTGGATCCCAGAGACAGCTCAGATAAGTACAGCTTGATCCCTGAATGGACTTTAGATGTAAATACGGAAAACGCAACAGCTTTTCTTAGCTATAATGAGAAGAGTGACATGCCATGTTCCTGCAGCTCAGACTGAGGTGAATAACTCCCTGCAGCATTTCCTACAGCATTTCCTTCTCTACAGCATTCTTGCTGGCTAGATCACAATTCATTTTTTAGCAATAATGGTTTCCACAAATCTTACTCTTCGGGATATAACTCTTCCTCCAAGAACCTATCCTGAATGGCAGGGCAGTAAAAATTAGATGCAGTAATGAAGCAACCTAAATCTGGTATCTTTTTTAACCTAGTGCTAAGAAGTCCAGGAGAATCAGATTATAATCTGGTTTAGTCCTGTCTGAAATATTCCACATAGACTTCTTGCAATTGTCTAATTTTTTTGCAATGAACTGTCTACAACACCACTCTTAAAAATTTAGTTGCAAAATCAGACAAGGCTAAGTCAAGAACAGAGCTACTGAAAGAGGGAAGGACATGGGTGGCTTTTATACTAACGCTTAGTTTCTGCAGCTGACAGGATCCATAGGCTTTACTGATGTCTGGAGATCTCTGGGTGTGTGCAGCCACATTCCTGTGCACACAATAGCTGGAAAAATTGCCATCACAGCCTTGGAAAACATGGCTTTTCTTCACAATGACGATTCATTTATATAACCGCAAGTTGCAAACCTAAGACTGCAGTTGGCAACACAGCAAATAATAAGGGATGCTCTACCTTGTGGGATATATTAATGAGTCGTATTAAATATAGAGTTATGCACTCACGTTAAATAAGAATATTCATGTACTCCATTACATGACATAGTAAAAAAAACAAACAAAAAAGAAAACAGAGAACAATGCAACATGCACACACCCGGGAAAGGAAAAGAAAGGAAACCTGTTGAATAAGTAGTGCTATAAAAAGCAGTAAAACTTTTGCCAGAGACCTTGTAGTCTCCTGCACAGATTTACAATTGTGTTTGATCCTCCTCCTTCAGATTCTCATGGGACCCTTGTGTAGCTTTGTCATTCTTTATTATGAGACTGACATCAGTCAGCTGGTTTGTAGCCAGTTGCACTAATAATAAACTGGCAGGGAGATCAGAAATTACTGGAACTATTTGGTCACCTTGAAACTGAAAAAGGAGGACTACTCCAAAACTCTTGAAGGCAAAAAAAGACACACTCTTAAATGCTGTTTCTATAATAGTTGTTTCACAGCAGAAAAAGTCTACAAAGTTCAAATTGTTTCAGTTTATTTAATGCTATGTTGGCCTTAAGAGTTGTGATGAGGGCCAGGCAACAGACTCTATCACTTCCAAGTGGGATTCATTTAATATTAGCAAACAAAAATATATATTGTTGAGGACCAAACCTTTAAAAGCATAGAAACATAGACATAATTTATTAAGGAGAATGACTTTTCATATCATATAGCCTACAGCTTTACAAGTAATGTACTCCATTTGTCTCATCAGGTTTATAGTCTAATATGGAACATTCAGAGACTGCATAAGCTTTTGCATCAGCTACCCAAGCACAGTCTGTGATGGATTTGCATATTTGACTGCTCCACTTGCACAGTTCTTTTGAAGAAATTCGTCTCTCCCGTGCTGAGGTCATTCACTTACAGCTTTATAGTTCTAATCTGGCTCCACAGGAGTATGTAGTGCTTTGGGCTATCTGGCTGACTGCTTTTGAGTATTTGGCTGAAGTTAGAGTTTGGTGAAGCTTGGGAGTATCTTACTAATACTCTTGTGAGTGGTAAGAAGATGGAAACAATGACACAATGCTTTCCTCTGTCTCTGCACCTCTAGGTTTCTGGGTGGAACTGCACATGTCCTGAGGTAGCTTTTGCCATTGCATGCCATTTTTCTATTAATTTCATATTATTTTTTTCCTACAGCTTTGGTGTGCTCAGTAAGGCATCATTTTATCCCCTCTGAAAGTTCCTGAAGTAAGAACAGAAAAGCAGTCTGCAGAGTTATACCAAGTTTAGCAGCGATGATGTATGTGCCAGCTTAGGTGTGAATGGCTGGAAACTGAATATAGCCTGGAGTAGCTGCGACTGCGTGTACCTGTATTGTACCAGCCCATCCATGATTGCTCCCTCCCCTTTACTGCCAGTGGGGAACATACCTCTTGAACTCACTCCATCATGGCTAATACATAACATGAGATCAACAGCCTTAGACCTAGAACCATGATGTTTTATGGTTTCTGAGAGCCAGCCCGTCAGAGTGACACTTGGTGGACTGGGTATGAAGGTGGCTGCATGACGCAACTGATCACAGCCCAGCATGGACAAACTTCATGACAAAAAGGTGCAATGTGTACTTTGGGCGTTCAAGCAACAGCAGATAGATGCACGTTATTTGTGTGTCAGGCATATCCAGCAGTGCCCTCTCTAACCAAGTCAGCACTGAAATGTGAGTGCTTAGGTCTTTAGATCTCCAAAAGAGATTCCTTCTACTTGAGTTGCTTGGGTCAGTGGTTCCTCTGCAGACTGGTCACAAGAGAAGAACTTGACACAGATACCTGATAGACTATGCAACTATTTATTCATCTGCTGAAGAAGAAATGTTATCGGGAGTGCCAGAACAGGGACAGCTGGTAGTTAGGTTAAGCAAAACTGCATTAGTTGCTCTAAAAAGCAGTGTGATACAATGGACAAGCGGTGGGGCTGATAGAGAAGCACATGCCAGAAAACTGAGTTCTGAGTCTTCCGTGACTTTATATATACTTTGGCTTAACATTTTAAAATAAACGTGGTCAGAAAAGTTCACAGCTCCTCTCCAGCTGTCTGCTGGCTTGAGGTTTGTGGGTCTAGTCAGTAATGAAGGTAGTGAACTTCATGGAAATTCACACAGCACTTAGAAAAGGGAGTATCTTTTAAAGACCTGGGACCATTCCTTACAAGTGTTTTTGAAGAGGACAGAGTGCCCTTAGTGTTTTTTTCTTCCCCAGAAATACATGACAGCATCTACACATAACGGATTATTCACCAAATTTAGCGAGTTCAGCTTGGTGCATACTTTCCGTGTGGTTCAAGTGCTATAAAATACTCCACAGAGAAACACTGTTGACAAATAACTAACAGGCAAAGTACATAGGGGAGCAACAATGCAACTACACACAAATCCCAGAGTGCTTGTAAATTTTTGCTCAAGGAGTCAAAGAAAAGCAAGATCCACCCTGGGATTAAATAGCCAGCTGAGGGTACTTCAAAGGTATTCTGTTTTTTCCTGTATGAGTTATCATTGCACAAAAAAACCATTAAAAAAATCAGACTCTGCTTCCCACTTATATTTTCTGGGGTTTTTTTGCACTTACCTTTTCAGTGAGTTTTTTTAAAAGGTAAATCTCTTATATCACACTCAACAATATAGCATGTAAACTGTGAGGCAGGTCCGACTGCACCTGAATAACAGCTGCTGAAATATACCCAGCTTTTTGCGTGAAAAGCTGAGTCCTGCTGTTTCTGATGGAATCCTCCCCCAACTGCCAAAATCTTTTCAAGAGCAATTTCTCCAAGTTCTGAATCAGTGCCCATTGAAAGCAAAGGGAAAGATTCCTATTGATGGCAGCTGGCCCAAGTAAGCCAGAGGTCTAGGCTGCCCTTGCCAGAAAATTTTGTTTATGTGCATTTTGATGACTTTTAAAGCTTCTCTTTTTGTAGTTGTCTTTCTTATGGATCTTATTTTTCAGTGAATTTTTTCCAGACACTTCACATACTGGATAAAGCGGGGCTGATAATGTTTCTATCCCTGATTCAACACAGAAGATCATTTTATCAGATTAATTTTTGAGACCTGCTTTATTCAGGGGCAACTGGGAAGCATACGCAATGTTAAAACATTCTGCCGTCCAATGGCCTGATTTTCCCTGTATAAACACATGGGATGAAGGTAAAAGACTCAGTCATTTGCTAAAGAAAACGGTGCGGTGCCCTCACAATAAAACCATAGAAGCCAGGTTTTTAACAAGTTTACCCAATGGTTGAAGTTTACTCACAGTTTGGTCTCGGAGGTAAGTATAGACATTCCAGTGTGGAAGGGGACTGGGGGCAGATTTCACTGTGGAAAGAACTGGGACAGTCTCAGTCTCGTAAGCTCCCAGGGAAGGTGTGGGAGCCTGTGGTCACGTACATACTCCTTTGATGCCACTAAATGGCAATTTATTACCAAGGTGCAAATCAGGTGAACAAACCTGTCTGAAAGGGGCTCATTGGAGCATCTGAGTTATCTACAAAAACAGACAGGAAAGGAATGAAAAACCGTGCACCTTTAGGTAAGAGTTTATTTCTGGAGGAGCTCTAGCCCATCATTTAATGCAATTGCAATGATGGGGTAGTTGGCTGCCTGCAGAAAATAAATGATGTCTGTGGTATAAACAAGTGCACTCAGAGTGCAAAGACTCATCTTCTGGCTTTAACTAAACTTGTTTTCTTCTGGAGTAGGAGCAGGAACAGTATATGCAGTCACGACTCACTGTTTTCACAGACCAATATTGGTTTAGGCCAGATTTCTGGTAGTTTAAAAAAATCCACACACATCCCCCCCGGATTAAGACTAGCAAATTTTGTTACACCTTCGATATACCAACTAATTATTCAGAGAAGAAATCACAGTTAGCTGGAGTTTGGCTATCAGAGGTTACCCCTAACTTCTCACTCCTTTGGTGTATGACATATCAAGAGGAGAGACAAGATAACACTTAGACCTGAACCACCACTAAACTAAAAATAGCTAGGGAGTTTGTGGCACTGTAAAGAAATGTGAAGTGATTTCAAGTGCTGAATAAATCTAGTCTCAGGAAGAAGACAGCAGTTTCCCCGGGGAAGAGTAAACTGCTCATGGTAACTTTCACAGAGGCAGGATGTGATCTTTTGCCCATTGTTGTCAATCTGGCTGCATCCTAAACAGCAGCTCTATTTCCATAACACAGGACTTCAGTTATGCAAATCCCCTCTCTCAAGCCAAAAGACTGCAGACAAGATAGGTGAGATTCAGCCTTCCCTTAGGAAAGAGTATTACACTTCTATAGGAGAAGAGATGCCAAATTAACATGAACTCTCCCAAATCCCAAACCCACAAAGTCAGCACAAAACATCAGCAGGAATCATCGTCACTGCCTCTGCCACCCTGTACCAGCCCAGGCCCCTTGAACTCTTACGCTGGAAGGTGAAGGGATGTCCCCAAGTTTGCTTATACTAACTTAGTATCCTGACCTGGGCTGTTACTACACATCTGTATGCAAAAACGTAGATACTCACTGAGGAGATAAATTAAAAAAAACCAGCTTCAATACAAAATGGCCTCCCCTCTCCTCCCACAACCAGCCTTTAATTTGAATGCCCTGTGGTAATTTCATAATACAATCTCCTTTTGCTCCAAGAGATGAAGCCAGCTGGGCAGTGGGGACAATGTCTCTGTTTGGTGTGGCATTTAGTATCTAGCCTGGAACTCAATGTGAAGGCATTTCTCCTCCCCTCAAATTGCAGCTGAATGACTTTGCTGTGTTGATTTGAAATGACCTAACTAATCTCAACTTCCTCTAACAGTTTAATGAAATGTCAGAAGTGAACAAGGTCCACGGAATTGAAAAAAGAGCATTCAAACAACAATGAAAAGAAACACATGGACAGCAGTTTTTAAACAGTCTTTGGGCTATTGGAAATAATTCAATGAGCTTTAGCCAAGCTGCAATATAAACATACTAAGAAGGGACCAAAAAATGTTTATATAAAGACATATTTTTCATCTGGACTGTTTAATCTACTTCAGGATTACAAAAAGGAGGTATATGGCAAAAGCCACAAGTAGGTAAATTTGAAAAAAGAGAAATCCTTCCTGCTCCACTCAGATCAGTTAGTGTTTGGAAATACAAACCACAGAGCAACAGTTATGTAGCACTGGTTCCACCATCTGAAATTACAGGAGTGAGAGGTAGAGAGGATCTGGCAAGTTGAGTCCTGTTCCTTTCCAAGAAAAGTTTAATGGTGTTCTCAACTGCAGAAGAAATTACATACGCTGATCATGGCTCCAACCTCACAGAATACCAACTCAGAGGGAAAAGCTTACACTGCACTCCCCCATCAAGCACAGTACAATAAGCTAAAACAGACGTATCAGCGCTTTGCCTACCATTAGTATTTTACTTCCCATTAGGAAGTTACCGAGAGCTCTGCTAAAATAACATTTTCATGACTGCAGAGCCCCAGATTTCATGAACTGCCCATAGAAATGAATTTCTGCTTCCAACTGAAGGTGAGAGGGACACTGTTTTGCCGGTACGAGCTATTACCAAGCCCTAATCCTTTTCCCATTATTATTTTTCCTCAGGTGCCTTCATCTCCATTATAGTCATGACAGATGTTTACTGCAGTTGTCCTCTGGAGCAAAACATCCTGAAAGGCAAAAATATGTTTTCCAGAGGCTGCCATATCTCTCACTTCCCTCACTGCCACTTCACTGCAGAACACAGCCATCACAGCGTCAGTCTGGCTGTACGTACACAGTATGGAGTCTCTGGGACTTCCCAGAATGCAGACTGTCTATCAGAGATTCAACCATTTCAGTTACCCCAGGAAGTCTCTCCTCTTTCCTGTGGTAGCTCCAGCATTCAGTTATACTGTTGCTGCCTCTCTGCTTTCTGCTATTATGCCATGCTGGACAGACGTTCATGGACATGGGCCACAAAGGAGTTTTAAGCAACCTTAGGGCTGACTGCACATTCTTGTTTATTAATTAACATTTGCCCAAAGTCCAGCACTCAAAGTTAGGAGGTGCCAGGTCTGCACAATGATAGGGAACAATTACTGTTACAACCTTTGCACTCTCAAGCTGACACTCTATGGAAAAAAAAGTTAAGTGACCACGTAATCAAAAACCAACTGCTGTGTGCAAACCTGGTGGAGGAGAGGGCAGTCTAGAGGCTGAGTGGACAAACTGTCAATCCAACAAAGCGTTCAGCATTGCAACCAAATGTCATTATCTTTACATGGTTTTGTATGTGGAGTTCAAAAGGCTGAACTTTTAAGAAAAAAGGAAATGGTACATAAAATGTCCTCTCTGAGCCTGTCCATTTAAATGATGCAACATTTGAATCCTGAATGCTCATTTTTACTGTGAAGATCATTTGAACTACAGGATTTAATAGATTAACATCATATTATTAATCCAGACAGAACAGGAAAAATTGATTTGTAGGAACAGATATAGCTGTGAGTGACTGGAAGAACAGGGGGAAACTGAAAGCTAATAAGCACAGAAGAGATTCTGATGACTGCTAGAAGCTGACAGGAAGAATCTGGGCCACGATAACATTAAGAAACTGGAACAGCTGATGCTAGGCAGTTACAGAGGAGGCGATGAGGTTAGTACAAGCATGGTTATGGAGAAGGTAATTCTTTCTCTTGCCATGGCAGAAGGCAGACATAAAAGTCCCATCATCTGTCCTTGTCCTTAGAAAGTACAACAACTTTTGTTCATCACAAAGCTCCCACTGAAAAACTAATCCCTTGTTTTTGGTGTTCAGACTGTGTGTAATCACCCACAGGCATGTCCACAACTGCTCTTGGAGCTTCCTGGGAATTTCCCTGGCTACTGATGCTTTGGCAATGTCTAAAGGTCATGCTGGGTTAATGCCATCCATATCTTGAGATCTAGATTTTAGCTTGATGGTATCAGCACAGATGACTACAGCTGCTTGAGCCTCATGCAACGAAAACTTCAGTTTGCATCACAGAGTTACCACATAATATGGAGGGCTGGATTTTCAGAGTGCCGTGAGGTAGGGCTGGTGCCAACAAAGAGCCTGGTACGGTTGTGAAGAAAACCTTAAGACTCTTACCCAATGCCCAGAGCTGACAGTATTTCACCTCACAACTTACTGCAGCAAAGCTCAAATGTAAAGACAGAATTCAACATTTCCAGTAGAAATTATTTTTCTTCTATGAGAAGGTAATAAATAACATTTCACAATACACCATCAGGCCCAGGTATTACTTTTTCTGCTCCACTAAATCACCTGATAATTTGCTGGAACAGAGAACACAAGGAATTGGGAGTTAGCTGGCCATCACTGCAGGTCACATGAGCAAGCAAGATGAAGTGTGCATTTGTGGAGAACTACATTTTGTACTTGCATGAAAAGAGATACTGCAATCTACTTCTGGTCTTTTAGACCATTTAAGTTGCCATTTAATTTTAAAATATTACTTAACTTAGGATGTGAACTGTTGACAAAGAAAAAAACCCTGAAAATGCCACTCAACACACTCCTAACTTAGTTCTGACACTTGTGAATATCTCAACTGCATGTAGTAAAATAAAAAAAATACTTATAAGAAAATGTACTTCGGGTGATGACAGTGTAATGAAATATTTGTTATCACTTTAATACTTACCAATTTATAATTCAAAGCTATTAAAGACCTGTATAAATAAACAGTGCAGCAAGAACCTATCTCTGTAACCCAGAGCTAAAACAGGCTTTTAGAAAGATACAGTATAATTTCCTTCTAAATATTAACTCAGATCATTGTACATTGCACAACTGGAAAAGAGACAAATAGATATAAAATGTAGTTAAGACATTTCACTGTGAACTCTGTCTCACTTGAGAATTTTTGTTGAGCTACTAGATTCTAACAGAATTTAACTCTGCTAAAATCAATGGGCATTTTACTATCTGCTTCAATGGCAAGGGTTTAACTTATGGAATCATATCCAGATGGAACATGGAGGCCATAATCAAATTGAAGTACCTGCACTCAACAGGATTTGTACCTAAATTAAGCACTGAATCTATAATAAATAAGTACAAGAGCTTAATGTGAATGAGCCAATGATGCTTGATATCCTGCATCTTTTGTCCTTTCCTTTTGGTGTTCAAGTACTTCTGTATCAAATAACTATGGAGCATTTAGCAACACACTACAGTTGGGGAACTGTAAATTTGTAAAATTTGTTGGGAAGAAGAGGAAGTTTGTTGGAAAGTAAAAAAAACAAAACAAACAAACCACAAAAAACCTCAAACAAACCAAAACCAGGTTTAATTGGTGAAATACGCTGCTGAGAACGTTGAGGGAATGTAGCCATCAAGTTACATACAGTGATGACTACCGAGACATTCAGGGAAGTATTTTATGGGAGAGGTCAGACTCAGTTCCTAAAAAGCAGATGTGTTGGCCAGTGCTAATGGTGTCAGCACTGCAAGATATGCTGTCAGGCAGTGAAAAGGGTGCAGATATACCCTAGAGAATTAGGAAACTAAGCTGTGGAAGATAAGAGTATACACAGGGAAAACAACGAGGATGGGGCAAATACGTCTCTCTAATGCAGAACAGATGATGGATGTATTCTACAACTCTGATTTAAAGGCACAAAAAATTTCACAAGAAAAAAAGAGAGGCTCTGAAATGATAATTATATTCTTCAGATAATATTCCAAACCTGTATGATCTTGTATTTCATACAAAACAAAGGACATTTATACAAGTCAGTGTGCTTTACACAGTTTGAAGAGCCTAATTCAAACAATGGATTTACGTCATTACTACAAAAATTCACATAATTTCCCAGAGAAGCATGGTAGATTATCTAGGTTACGCTTTTCATTGTCTTTCTGATGAAAATACGAACTCTTACCCTGCAATGTAATTATCTTTACCAACTCAACTCCTAACTTCAGAAATATTGCATCACTCCAACTTTTTTCCTCTTTTACTTACTTTGGAATTTAGCATTCCTCAGAGTCCTCTTTCAATTTTTCTACATTTGTTGATTATTTTAATACACTGAAATGCTGTACAAAGAGGAGTTTTTACTCTCTCTTCAACCACAAAAGATGACATTCCACTAGCATCTGGCAACTTAATTATTGCATGTTTTGGGTTAAGACTCAGTCTCACAGACGGTAGGTGAAGGAAGGTTTCTGTATGCTTATGCATGTACACCCTCTTAGTGAACAAGAAGTTAAAAAGAACCCCCTACAACAAAACCCTTCCCAGATTCTTCCAGCTTCTGTTAGGAAGTATCTAAAACTTAAATTATTTTAGTCCACAATATCGAAGAGTGGTACCTTGGTCTCTGCTCACATCCAAAATGTCTAGAGTAATGTAGTGGAAGAGCACAGTGAGAGAACACTAAAGTAAGACCCTGCAAGGGAGTCTTGAACATTGTGTCCAACATGCATCGATAAAACCACATGCAACTCCTGACAAGACAACTTCACAGCACACAATAGCCCAGTTAACAGAGTTGAAGTGAGGTCAAGCCTGGAATTCTAATTTTAATTGTCTTATTCTATTTTTTTTTCCCTTTTGACTTTTTTCATTGTAAGATCACAAATAACTTGTGTACATATTGGTTCTGAATAAAACACTGAGACATGAGTTTATTGTTTCTCTTAGTTGGAATTTCCTAGAGGAAAAATATTGCCAAAACAATTTAATAGCATATTCAAAATTAAGCATGCATTTTGACCCAAATTACTATAAATTAACCTAAAAAAAGGGAAAGACAATAATTTCTCCCTTTTCCAGGGAAATAACTGCAACAAACAAGTATTTCAAAAAGTCACTGAACAATACTGTGAAAGCATGTTTGTTAATAAAGGTAAGGACAGTTCCTCTGGAAGAAAGAGGAGCTCTAAGGCCTGAGTCTAAAAGCTGTGTGTTTTGAGAAGTGTGCTGTAAAAAGTTAAAACATTTGAGCTTCATTAATCTTTGATGTACGTTCAACAAAACCAGAACTACGTCACTCAAATCTGAACCATTTCATTTCTCATAAAATTGTGTTTTTAGAGGAGCAAGACAGGTTTCCTGTCAAGCGCTTAAAAGATGTGTTTTGAATTTGTTTCAAAGGTGCAGCTTTTCTCAAAAAGATCATATTGAAGACTGTTCGTTCTCATGCATGACAGTGTTGCTCAAGGCTGTTGCCAAATGTCACAGTACCACTTGTGACAGCCACAGGGAGAAGGGGGAGTTTTCACAATAGGAATTGTGCAATCAGATTAGCCAGTCCAAGGAGGATTATAAAGATGTGAATGATCAATGCTGGCCACGTCAGCTGCCCAGCACGATGCAGGGAGATCACGTAGATGAGGGACGGATACACAAACACAAAGGCCAGACCACATGTTGCTCCAGAGTATCTGAAGAAAGGGAGGGAGAGGGGAAGAAGAAAAGAAAAGGAAAAAAAAAAAAAAGAAAAAAAGAATGCTTTGTGTTAACTCTTATTTCTTCTTGTCATTTTTCCCCCTCAAACCAATGAGCAGTCTGGCTGAACAATGACTATCTGCAGTCACCGTTCATCAATTTCTGTTCCTTGCTGTCCTTTACCTCCTTCACTGGCATTTAATTATCCCCCTCTGCATTGCTCAGCCCCCTGCCTCCCTGTACCTGAACTCTGACATGCCTTTGATGTTTCAGTCACATCCCCAAATGCTTCTGGGGACCGACTCCCGTGCAACAGAAAAAGACTGGACAGTGCATCCTTTGTTAGGCAGCCTTTACTGTCAGAACTGCAAATCTCATTGCACCCCAGCCATCTGAGGACAGATGTTAAAGCATGTTAAGCATAGAAATGATCCTGAATCTGCAACTTTTATTTTAATTTATTTAAGGAGCTCCTAGCAAATCATTCCCCAGACCTGAAAAGATCAACATGCCCTCCTGGTAACATGATCAACCGCAGCAAGTGAAACATTTAACTGCTCTTTTTCTAAACACTCCCTGCTTACCAAAACCTTCTCATTATTTTCCCCTACTGTGAGTTTCCACCTACTAAGCTATACTGCAGCCAAATGTGCATTATTAACTAACAGCATATTTTATTTCAAATATTTGAACATTCCTTTTAGACAGAGAAAACATCATAATACATGAAACCAGCAAATACTTAATTTAGACTATATATAGACAATTTATCAGCTGGAAATTCACTGTTCAAAATGTTTGGTTACTATGCACAGTATGAACACATTAGCAGAGTTCAGGATCAGTTTGCAAACAGAGAAATGTATGGCAAGATATTTATTTGGAATTAATAACTACATCACCTCTATTACTGGAATACAAAAATTTTCACTAAAAGGAGAGGTAATAAAAAAAGGAAATGGAAAAAACCTCAAAGATCAGCCACTGAACACAAGTAAGTTATTCTGCTACTCCAGTCAGACCCAAGCCTGTCATTCTGGTTTTATAATTGCAGATTTCTGTATTTTTAAACACTTCCCTCTCCTGGTTGCTGTAGGAAAGATGCAAACTATGAATAAATGACAATGATTACAAATATGGTGTTGTAAAATGTAGAAAATAAAACTCATGAGATTATTTCCTCTACTCTTTCTCAATTAGAGAAATTCTAGGTGTTTGTTAACATGGTAAATTTAAGATATAATTTAGAAGGACAACTTTTATGTCACTTTTCCCTTTGAAGTTACTTCCTTTCTTTTATTTTCATCATGGACTTTCAAAATGGCTTCAAATGGTCTTAACACAAAACAAAAACTTGAGAGAAGCCACACAATAACCAAGCAACTTTTTTACTGCCACCATATGCTTTCATGTGTATAGTTAGAAGGTCCTCAGATACAGCTCCAATGAATCTTGGGGAATCATCCCAATCACCTTGGATACAGAGGCACAATTACAGATAGTGGCTTGTCAGAACTTTAAAAGAGCTGGTTGTTTATACCTCTAAATCATTATTTACAACTTAAAAAGGTATAAGCCTCACAAAATATAAAGATACAATTACCTGCACTCATACCGTTCCTTTTTAATATCAAGAGGTAAACATGCAGCAACATCACAGGCAAGTTCACTGTGCAAGTAACACTCACCTTATGATACCTCCTATATTTGGATAAAATCTTGCCATTGCTACTCCAGCTCCTACAATTGCTATGTTCAAGATGAGCACGTGGAAAACACTACAGGGAAGTGAGGAAAGAGTGTTAAAATCTATGCTGTATTTATTACAAAATACCACCATTATTCGTCATTTACATTAACATTTAACTGGTACATGGATGGTGTTTCCATTTGCACAACTCAGTCTATTCAAGCTAATTATTTCACAGCAAAAGTAACATCTACTGAATATTCAGAGTGCCAAACTCTAAATACCTAGTGTTTTGACTCAAAATATTCTTAAGGAGTAAGTATGTGTAACTTGGCAGTTGTTCTGAAAAACACCACACGTGGTACTCAGCACTCAAGTATTTCAGATGGGTATTCAAATACCAAAGAAACAATACTGTATAACTTAATTCCCATAAGAAAGAATTAGCTTGTTCAGAGAATGATCTGAATTGCTCAAAGTGAACTAATGGAAACCAGAAGAAAGGAAAAGACACATCGAGTGGAAAACATTACATAGAATAGTAGGGGGGGGAATTACACCTTAGAACTAATGCATTTTGATAGAGGACAAACAAGTAGAATGTTGGACATCATTTAATATATAACCTGTGTACTGTTTATGCTGGAATTTTTTTTTTTAATTTGTTTTTACAAATAATTTCCTGTTGCTTTCCTCTCTGCATAGAGGATGAAAAAAATGGAGATTTTCTGTTCTGCAAAAGCAACTTTTACTGCATCAGACAAACTCAGTTTAGTTATCCACAGAGCTGAGAGTCAGGGAGAGTATCACTTTTCTTTAGAGAATATGAAATGTTGGCATATTTTAACATAAGGTAAAGTCAGGAAATATAATAAAAAACTGCGATATTTTGGTCATGCAGCTGTTTCTATGAAAGGAAAAAAGAATTCACACACAGGAGACATACATACACTTACAGGTTTTGTTTATCTTCTGGAGGATTTGATTCCTTAAAATAAACAAAATCTGAAAGCCAATGCTATTTTTTTCTGTACTGTAGAAAGTATCTGTATTATGGAAGATGTCACTAACTAACAAGCTTTTTAAAGGGGACTACTTCCATGGCTGAAAGGCTGGCTGACAGTTTCCAAGTTAGGAAGAAAGATTAGACCTGTAGAGTAGTCTCATTACAGTTTAGGGGAACGGAGGTACTTTAAACACAAAGGACTAATTTAAGATATGGATTATTTCTAATGTTCACTCTTAAAAATTAATTTCAAAAAGACAGGAATAATATCTTTAATTTTGTACATGGCATTTTAACAGTGGTACAAGAGGTGCACCTCAGAGACTGAAGATAGCAGAGGAAATACAGCAGCTGAAACATTAACAAAAACATAATTGGATATAAACCTGGTAAAATTCCAAGAATAAAAATAAAATCCCAAGAATCAGACTTATTAGGGACAGAAGTATCAAACACTTACTGCTTCTCTAACCTGTTAAGGAAAGCCAATTAACTAAACTGTTCACAAAAAAAGCGTTTGTCATTAAAAATTATTTCCTCTCTCCTCACACATACGGCAGATTGCAAATCTTACTGTCAGATAGCACAACTGAAGCCAAAAGCTTATGAATACAGAAAACGATGGCACTTCTTCCATTCTTTTTTTGCTGAGATTAATTTTTTAGCAGGAGGGATTCAAAAGAGTGCAGGTTTTGCAAATCTGGGTCAGTTCAAAATATTTTAGTAGAAAACCTGAAAAAATCTTAAGTATTTCATTCTGACAGCCTTTAAAACAGAAGTGATTTTGTAGTTCAAAGTTGTTGATTTTTAAAAAATTAATTCTAGCTTCTTATAACTTCAAAGCAGTGCATATGTGTGTTTGGTGTGAAGTGAAACATTTTTCAACTTCTTGGTCTGGGAAAAAATGATTGGGTTGGGGGGGTGGGAATATGTTTTGGCTCAATTGAAAACAATGGTCTCAAAATGCTGAAGCCTCCAAAACAATTCAGTACTTGCAGAGTAGTGCTCTGCAGTTTTAATTGTTACAATTAAGCAGGATTGTCAAGAACAATACCAAAATCAAAAAGTCTGAAATTGATTTAAGTCCTTCTGTTTTAATTTCTCCCTTGAACATCGTTGTTCCTTTTTCTAGGTTTTTGAAACAGCCCAAGTTGTAACCATATTACTGGACAACAGATGTTTAACCTGCAAACCCTTTCTTTTACCTACGCAGATAATGATAGTTCATCTCAGCTCCAAGATAGGAAAAAGCCTCATTCTTAATGAAGAGAAAGGCATTATCATTTAGAAATCAACTATCATTGTCAGTAAAGAAGAATCTGATATCTAGGGCTACTAGTAGCTGTATAATTTGAGATAGTACTTTTCATAAGCCTCTAAGCTTCATGGCTAAGCACCTGCCTGCCGATGGAAAGTGGTGAATGAATTCCTTCTTTTGCTTTGCTTGCATGCATGGCTTTTGCTTTACCTATTAAACTGTCTTTATCTCAACCCACCAGTTTTGTCACTTTCACTCTTTTGATTCTCTCCCCCATCCCACGGAGGGGAGTGAGCAAGCGGCTGCGTGGGGCTGAGCTGCCGGCTGGGGTAAGACCTCGACGCCCATGCCAGGGCTGGACTGTCCAGTCAGGCTGCCTGATTAGGGTTGCTGCTCTGAGGCACTGGTCTGATTGCCTCAAGGAGGCTGTAATTCACAAAAGAGGCACACCCACAGCAATCCAAGTGTGGCACATGGAGCTCCGTCTTTTCTGTCCTCAGTCTCAATGTTCTCAGTGGAGCAGATGAAGACTCTAGCTCTTTTCTATGAAAGGAATCACTGCTCACCTGCAAAATCCCACAATTGCACAAAAACGATAGTAGAGAGGAGGGAAACAAAAAAAAAAAAAAATCAAGCTTTTCCCTAAGTCTTCCTGCCGCCCCCCCTCCATAGCAAGGTTTACCTTTCAGATTGACAGAGTTGAGAAACAACCTGGTATACCAGAAGATCATTAGAGGGCTTGCTCTGTCAAGCCCTGTGAAAGTGGTAGTCACAGTTAAGCCACTGAACAACAGTGACCACATATATCTAACGAATTTCAGCATCCTCCAAGTAAGAATCATATTGAAAACTGTGAAACCAAACCCTAGGGCAGAGGACTGAAACTGATCTTAAATCCCCTCAGTTCAGACGCAAGGAAATTAGAAGTGCTGGACTCAGCATGGAGTCACAGGGTGAACACACACAATAAGGGAAACAGGAAAGCAAGGAAAAAAGCAAAACAGGATCATTTAAATAAGTTTTGAAAGGTGACTGTATCTAAAAATGCATCTTCTTCCTGGAAATCTCACTCAAGTGACATCGGTCAAAAGACTATGAATCATAGCAGTTAAGAAGCAAGACAGAAGTTAGGTAAAGAGCAGATAACTAACTACACATGCAAACAGCAGAAACGTATTTCATTGCATCAGAAGACACACATCTGTGGGAGAACTGGCAGGTCTGCTGGGCTACCATGGAGTAAAGGGAGGACAATCTTTAAGGAAAGCCAAGTGGTTTCTGTCCATCAGCTTATTTAACCTCTCAGAACAGAAAAGATGTTAAAGTTTTAAAAACTGATCAGATGACTGTACAAAGCATTTTATGCACAGCATAGAATTAATCAAGGGAATCCTCTGTTCACAAATATCACTGTAGCCAAAAGCCAGTAACAATAATTAAAAAATTAACTTTCTGTACAGTTAAGAAGATCCAGTCACATAAGAAACACCACATAAACCACATGCCTCTGGCCCTAAGTCACCTGTTAGAGGACACCATTGCAAACTTACTTAAAAGAAAGTAATTTCCCAACACACGACATTTTAGCCTGCCCTTACAACAACACAGAGAGATGAGAATGAACAGTTCCTTGGGTTTTGTCCCAGTACATCACCTTCTATGTTGTAGTATGCACACTAGCATACATTTTGCAAAATGAAAGAAGGAATTAGGATACCTTCTCTTGTCTCTAAATCTTTAGTAGGAAGCACAGAAAGGCTGAAGGCTTTGTCATGACACATGTCAGATGACTACTGTGCCCAGCATGTCTACACATGTATCTGTTTTTAAGATGGACAGAGACACAGGTGACTGATACTGGTACATAAGAGGAAGAAAAATCTCCCTTCTTACAAGCAGAGGGGCTTTTGCTCTCCTCCTGACTGGAGGAGGACATAGGATGCTACTCGTTTCCTCTATGCTTCAGACAAGCAAGATGCCACTGTTCAGTTGACCCCTGACGTGAAACCCGGGAGAAGAAAAAGTTATGTATCATCTGTTTAACCTTTTAAGTTTGGAGAAGGTGAGCTGCTTCATCATGCAGGACTGCTGGTCAGTAGGATACACTATGGCTAAGCACAGTAAAGCATTCTTAAGAAAAATAGCACTGCAAAGTATCTAGAAAGTGTAGGACAAAAGACATGAGGATCAGTCTTCAGACAAGAAAAGCTCCCCTGAAGTTGAGTAGATGGTTCCTCATTATAATCCAGTTATAATCCATGGCCTACAAGCAAAAGCCAGGATACGAAACAGGATGTTGCTTTTGGTAGAAACTGCCTTGGATTAGACTAATTGTCAAGACTAAGAACTACAAACCAGCAAACTAATACCTTGGTGTTTCATCATATCCAGTGACAGATAAATAGTAGGGGGAAAAAAAAAAAAGGAGTTAAAGCAAAGAATCAAATTGACCTGAGCAACAGTCACTGCTAGGAAATAAAAATTACCTGCCAGCCCTGTAAGCATGTATGTGATCAAGTTATTCAATCAACAGGCAGCTTTAAGATGCATCCATCTGAAATTCTAAGTGCTCCAGCTAATAACTTAATGGCTATCTGTTAACTCTATCCACAGCAGCAGCAGGTATCGACATCTACAAACAATTGCTCATATGAAGAAGCCTGGCTTTTACTGTCAGAGAGCTTCCAGTTCATGTGAAACTTGCAGCACATCCATCCATATGGAACAACCCAGGGCTTAAAAATGAAGACAGGAAAATTTACAATGGGGACTTGGATCAAAAGAGGAGGTGTTGGGGTTTTTTTGGAGGTTGGTTTGTTTGTTTTTGTAAAAAAAGAAATAACTGGACAATTATAGCTAGAAGGTAAATTTATAACATTCTTTCAGCTTCAAAGTAAACTTAATATAGGAAGGATGCACCTATGGAAATACATGTGATTTAGCACATTGAATCACAGGGTTAAATGAGGCTAGGTTGCCAAAAGAGATCCTCACATGCACAATCAATACAAATTCAGCACACTAGCCAATGTGCTGTATAAAGAGATGGATGGATATACCATCAGTGCACACTCCTAAACCCCACTTGCACAGCCTGAAAATAAAAATAGGAAAAGGCAGAACATTCATGAAAACATACAGAATCAGTCCTAAAACCCCAAAGTCTTAAACTGTGAAGTTTGGGGTTTTTTATATTCTTCTTAAAGAACATCACAGAACCCCAATTTCTGTTCTGCTCTTTCTCTCCTACTTCATCCTTTTCATTCATTATTTACACAGAAATTTTCTGCAGTCAAGTGACCAAGAACATTTTCCTCCACATATACACCTTATGCACATATCTAAGAGCTAAAGCTTGAGTCTCTGGCAGGTCAGTCCTCTTACTGCCTGAGAACCATTGGCCCTGGACATTGAAGATTTCGCTAAAAGAAGCCAAGTATATACACTACTAGTAGAGTGCTCATTTTCCTACGCAAAAGCCATGGAACATGTTTCTAGCTAGGTTCAGGGTGGATCAACAGGCTCCCCAGTGAGACATCATCAGTTTGTCAATAAGAGCTACTTCTTTGTATTTGCAAAATGTTTCCCCATAAAAGCAGCTCTGGGAAAAACCCAGAATACTGAAATTCCTCCTAGAAAGATGATATAGGCACAGTGTTAATAAAGGACCTTCATCCCCTTTAGCTACTGGTGAGAACCAGTCATCAAAAGACATATTTCACAACTGGGCTTCTTATTATCCTCCCAGACATAGGTTCTGTGCTTGCTACCAGTTTTCAGTTAGTCCCCATTGTACAGAAAAACTAAAGGCTGACCTTGCCAGTTGTAAATGCACAGAAGCCAGAGCTTAGAGGTTAGTTGAGTGATCTTTGTGCTGTATTTGAGATACCTGGGATACTAGAGAGGCAGACACAGCCAGTCAGCCAGAATGTACTATCTTGTAAGTGGGATTGATCTAAGTGGCTTCCTAGAAGCGACTTTTGACTTCTCAGAAACTTTAAATACCTCCCTATAAGGAGTCTTAAAACAAAAAAAAAAAAAGTGAGTGAAGCTACCCACAGGACATCCTGGAGACAAGAACCAAGCAAGTATTTGCATCATCACATCGTCATATCATGAAGGCTTAAAACAGCAAGCTGAAATTAACTTGAGAAGAGACTGGTATGAAGCTGTAGGTTCTAGGAGAGGGCATGAGGGAAATAAAAACCATTCTGGTCAGGGAGTAACTGGAGGGAGGAGATAAGAAGAGTCACATCCACATAATATAAAGGACATGACTATTTCCCAGTGGCCGTGAAATCCATGTTTAGCACTTAAATCAATGGCCTTGTTTCCAACAGTAACTTGCAGCAGTTCCTAAAAATCTCCTCTACGTTGAATTGCGTACAATTTAGCATCAAAAAAAGTAGGCGCTTATTTCACTGGCTAATTTTAGGCATCCAATTTCTAGACCTTCTCATACCTATTTTAGTACCCAGAAGAAACCTGACACTTGGAACGTCTTCCCAGACCTGTATGCTACTGCTGATGCCAGGGAGAAAACACACATTTCTTCTTGGGACATTTTTTTCCTTTCCTGCATCTACAGTAATTCACAATATAAAATAAGAAACTTGGATATAAATGTCAAATTCTCAGCTGTGACAAATTCAGACAATACTCCAAATATAAATGTCCTAGGTTTTATTTAAAAAAAAAAACAAAACTAAAATTGAAATTTGGATCAGCTCTTCCCTGGAGTTCAGACAGTGTAGAAGTGCAGGGGTGTGGCTCATCTCTGAAATTAGCAAGTGAAAAGCTATTTATATAAGCACAGCAGCAGCCTCCATAACACAGCTAACAGCTCTGTTTAAAAACAGATGGATGATTACTAATTACACCCAATAAAACACATATGGCACCCTGAAAGGTTAATATTCAGAGTGTATGTCCTTCACAGCTTAAAGACTACTTGATGAAATGTTTCTGGACTCAACAAATTATTTTCTCTGTACAAATTTTCTTTTGTCATATAAAGGCGTAACACAAAGGAACTGTGTTGACAAAATTCCTCTGTTTATTGACAAAATGAAGAGCTAAAACAAAAGAACCGCCCCATTCTGCTCTGCCAAGCTGTAGCAGTCCTGATCTGCAGGCAAGAGTTTATTTTGCATGCCTATTTACCCCTGACTCTACAAACACTGTGATATTAGCTTTTGAAATGTACCTAATGCAGCAAAGGAAATCCCTGAAAGCTCAGCCAAATTTCTGACAACAGAAGGCCAGTTAAGCAAAGTGTGCCAAGATCTTGTCAAGGAGTAGACTTCCTACCTTGGATAAGCATTTCCAAAAAACTGTCTTAACAGCTGAACTCGTGCCAGATAGCCCAACAGTGGGTATACAGTCATCATCTGGAACAGCAGGAATATTCTTGCAACAAAAGACATGATGTCATCACTGGGAAAGTTATCTAGAAAATTCTAAACATAGGAATAATGTTACACTTATCAATGGCAGCTCGATTACATGTATCTCCTGATTTTTAATAGCTGTGTACATGAAAGAAAGGGATAAAAGTCAAGCAACTACAATTGCTAAATGAACTCCATAACATGAAATACCCTCTCCCTCTTCTACAATTGCCTTGCCACCAAATACTAACTAATTTTTGAATATTACAGAACTGATGTCAGCTT
The DNA here is from genome assembly GCF_028858705.1 of Grus americana. Classification (NCBI taxonomy): domain Eukaryota; kingdom Metazoa; phylum Chordata; class Aves; order Gruiformes; family Gruidae; genus Grus; species Grus americana. The sequence goes on from NC_072891.1 coordinate 20,370,192, forward strand.
TCATGTTAGCATTAAAGATGGAATTATTTTCTAATCTTCTGAACATCCTCAAATAATCAAGGCTGTGGAAGGGCCACCTGATTTTTAGGCAGATGGATTCATATGCTCCTATTACCTATCATATCATATCTACATGTTAAAATCAGTTATTTAATCAGCAAAACTGGATCATATACAAATGATGAAGGGATCATATACTACAAGTGGGAACATCTGAAAAAGTAGTATAAGACTTAAGTATCACAGAAATATGCAAACAGCTTTGTAAGTACTTACGATAACTACAGGAAATAAATGTGAAGAAAGCCA